>NC_140990.1:173382715-173519964 GCF_052327205.1 Somniosus microcephalus | reverse complement strand
GGGAGGGGGAAGAAGGGGAGGGGGAGGGGGGAAGAAGGGGGAGGGGGGAGGGGGGGAAGAAGGGGAGGGGGGAAGAAGGGGAGGGGGGAAGAAGGGGGAGGGGGGAGGGGGAGAAGAAGGGGAGGGGGCGAAGAAGGGGGGGAAGAAGGGTGGGGGGGGAAAGAAGTGGGGAGGTGGGGAAGAAGGGGGGAGGGGGGGAAGAAGGGGGAGGGGGGAAGAAGGGAGAGGGGGAAGAAGGGGGAGGGAGGGAGGGGGGAAGGAGGGGGAGGGAGGAGGGGGAAGAAGGGGGAGGGTGGAAGAAGGGGGAGGGGGAGAAGAAGGGGGAGGGGGGAGGGGGAGGGGGCAGGAGGGGGAGGGAGTAAGAAGGGGGGGAGGGGGGAAGAAGGGGGAGGGGGGAGGGCGAAGAAGGGGGAGGGGGGAAGAAGGGGGAGGGGGAGGGGGGGAAGAAGGGGGAGCGGGGAGGGGGGAAGAAGTGGGAGGGGGAACGGGGAAGAAGGGGGAGGGGGAAGAAGGGGGAGGGGGGAAGAAGGTGGAGGGGTAAGAAGGGGGAGGCGGGAGTGGGTAAGAAGGGGGAGGGGGGTAAGAAGGGGGAGGGGGGAAGAAGGGGCAGGGGGGAAGAAGGTGGAGGGGAGGGGGGAAGAAGGGGGAGGCGGAGGGGGGAAGAAGGGGGAGGCGGGAGTGGGGAAGAAGGGGGAGGGGGTAAGAAGGGGAGGGGGGAAGAAGGGGCAGGGGGGAAGAAGGGGAGGGGGAGGGGGGAAGAAGGGGGAGGGGGGAAGAAGGGGGAGGGGGGAGGGGCGAAAAAGGGGGGGAGGGGGGAGGAGGAAAGGGGGAGGGTGGAGGAAAGGAGGAGGGGAGGAGACGGGGAGGGGGGAGGAAAGGGGGAGGGGGGGAGGAAAGGGTGAGGGGGGAGGGGGGAAGAAGGGGAGGGGGGAGAGGGGGAGAGGGAAGAAGGGGGAGGGGGGAGGAAGGGGGAGGGGGGAAGAAGGGGGAGGGGGGAGAAGGGGGGAGGGGCGAAGAAGGGGGAGGGGGAGGGGGAAGAAGGGGGAGGGGGGAAGAAGGGGAGGGGGGAAGAAGGGGGAGGGGAGGGGGGAAGAACGGGGAGGGAGGAGGGGAGGGGCGGTGGGGAGGATGGGAAGGGGGGATGGGGGAAGAAGGGGGAGGGGGAGGAGGGATGGGAGGGGGAGGGGGGAAGAAGGGGGAGGGGGTGAAGAAGGGGAGGGGGAAGAAGGGAGAGGGGGTGGAAGAAGGGGGAGGGGGAAGAAGGGGGGAGGGGGAAGAAGGGGGGAGGGGGTGAATGGGGGGGAGGGGGGAAGAAGGTGGTGGAGGGGGGGAAGAAGGGGGGGAGGGGGGAAGAAGGGGGGAAGAAGGGGGAGGGGGGAAGAAGGGGGAGGGGGAAGAAGGGGGAGGGGAGGGGAAAAAGGGGGAGGGGGAAGAATGGGGAGCGGGAGGGGGGAGGGGGAAGAAGGGGGAGGGGGAGAAGAAGGGGGAGGGGGGAGGGGAGGGGGGCAGGAGGGGGAGGGGGTAAGAAGGGGGAGGGGGGAGGGGGGAAGAAGGGGGAGGGGGGAAGAAGGGGGAGCGGGAGGGGGGAAGAAGGGGGAGGGGGAAGAAGGTGGAGGGGGGAAGAAGGGGGAGGGGGAGTGGGAAGAAGGGGGAGGGGGTAAGAAGGGGGAGGGGGGTAAGAAGGGGCAGGGGGGAAGAAGGGGGAGGGGGAGGGGGAAGAAGGAGGAGGGGGGAGGGGGGAAGAAGGGGGAGGGGGAGGGGGAAAAGGGGGGAGGAGGGGGAGGGGGGAGGAGGGGGAAGGAGTGGGAGGAGGGGGAAGAAGAGGGAGGGTGAAGAAGGGGGAAGGGGGAGGGGGAAGAAGGGGGAAGGAGGGGGGAAGAAGTGGGAAGGGGGAAGGAGGGGGAGAGGGGGGTAGGGGGGAGTCCCCGAGCCCTGCCCCCGATCTCCTGATGTCCCGAGCCCCCGCCCCCGATGTCCCGAGCCACGCCCCCGCCCTCCCGAGGCCCAAACTAACGAGGCCCGATCTCCCGAGCCCCGCCCCCCGATCTGACGAGCGCCGATCTCCCGAGGCCCGATCTCCAATCTCCCGAGGCCCGATCTCCGATCTCCCGAGCCCCGCCCCCCCGATCTCCCGAGCCCCGCCCCCCCGATCTCCCGAGCCCTGCCCCGCCCCCCCCGAGCCCCGATCTGCTGAACCCCGATCTCCCGAGCCCCGCCCCCTGCCTGAGCTGGCTTCAAGAGCAGAGAGCGAGACGCCGCCGCGCAACCTACCGCGTGAGGCCCGGCCGGACTCAAGTCGCGCGCACTGACTCCTGCCCCACTTGCCTTTACTAAGATGGCGGCAGTGGCGACGCTCGGCTCAGGCCCGCCCCCTCCAGCCTTCACAAAGATGGTGGCGAGCGCGAGCCGCTTGTTGAGCGCGACGGGAAGTGCCTAGCTTGGGCGTGGCTGAGCAACAGAGGCCCAGGCTTACAGGCCTGGAAAAACGGTGTAAGGTAGGAAAATTCTAGATGTTAGACAAAAGATTTACAAATTAATTAACTTTTTAAAAAAACAATTTGTGTTTTAAAAGCAACTTTTTTTTTGCTGGAAATGTAGATTTGAAAAGAAACATGCAGAAAGTGGGAAAAAGAAATGAACTGTTTGGAATCAAGATGGCGGCCACTCACCAGAATGATAAGGCCCGCCCACACACGCACCGATTGGTCAACCGTCAGGTCACTGAACTGTAGGATTGGTCAATCATCACGTCACTCAACTGTAGGATGGCCCGCCCGCACACACAATGAACCCGCCCCCACTCGATGCAAATGAGCGGATAATGAGAGGAATTTTGAACGTTTTTTGGATACCGTCGGCACAATTTTTGTCCGACCGTCGGCACAATTTTTGTCCGAGCAAAAAGTAAATATGCCTACAAGAGTCTCCTAATGATGAGCTTTCTTTTGATATAACATATGTGTAGGTACGCTCTATAACTTTTGATTGTATAGCCGGACAGAGAGACAGACAGAGAGACAGACAGAGAGACAGACAGACATATCCTTTTATATATATAGATAGTCAAAAAAAATCTCTCCTGAATCATTTTGGAGGCTTAAGTTTTTTTTAAACATAAAAATTTAGAAACTGTATAATTGATGAACTTTCAGCTATTTGTGGGAAAATTTTGGTTGTTTATGGAAATTTGTGTTTTTAAAGACTATATAGAGAAAAGAAACAAAGAGGTTTCACAACCTCAGGACACCCCAAAGTGCTTTACAGCCAATGAAGTACTTTTAAGTAGTCCCTATTGTAGGAAAACTCAGCAGCCACTTTGTGCACAGCAAGGTCCCACAAACAGCAATCAGATAAATGACAGGATAATCTGTTTTTGATGATTTTGGTTGAGGGATAAATATTGGTCAGGACACTGGGGAGAACTTTCCTGCTCTTCCTCCAATAGTGCCATGGGATCTTTTATATCAGCCTGAGAGGGCAGACGGGGCCTTGGTTTAACGTCTCATCTGAAAGACGGCACCTCCGACACTGCTGTACTCCCTGAGATCTGCACTATAAATTGACAATCTCACAAATAGAACACCTCTGGTGCAAATCAGGAAATTGCACATCTGCACCCACAATTTCCTGGCCATTCATTTTAACAAGCAGAACATTTATACTTAGATGCTTAATCCATATGGGTACCTCTGCCACATCTCTCACTTCCCCTTGCCCGCCAAGCTTTCCACCTGCCTAGCCTTGACCTAGTTTCTCTCCTGTCTCCCCTCAAACCCCCATGAGACCCACTTCCTGCTCCCTCGAACCTAAAACTGCTGACCACCCATCTTCCCTTCCTGGCACCTATGCTGACTGATATTGTAAACATTTCCATCTCCTCAGGTACTGTCCCCCTTCCCTTCAAATTTGCCATCATCACCCCCTCCTCAAAAGCCCACCCTTGAACCTCTCTGTCCTTGCAAACTACCACCCTATCTCCAACCTCCCTTCCCTCTCCAAAGGCCTTGAACGTGTTGTTGTCTCCCAAAACAGTGACAAACTTTCCCACATCTCTACGCTTGAAATTCTCCAATCAGGATTCCACCGCTGCAAGGTGCTATGGAGAGGATGGTCACGCCACAAATGTTCCCTGGAAGCTGCGTGGCCGCATAGCGCTCCATGGATCCCGCGCAGCCAGCTTGCCGGCTTTGTCAATGTAAAAACCGCACATGCACGGTATTTTGAATGGCGCCAAACAAAATGACAGGTAACATTGTCCACAGCTCTCTGCTGTGTGGCTCCCCACCCCCACCCCTGCCCAAAATCCTAAGGTTAGCATAGTTTCCTTAACCACTGCTATGACTGGGCTCAAAGAGATCCTGAGCTCTAAAGCACTGTGGTTATGTATTTTTTTACATCTTAGTTGATCTTCCATGACATTGAACAATGGGAGTCAAGAACAAGTGTAGTCTTCTCGTGAACTGGGATGAGAGGGCGGGAGATAATTAGATCAGTGTGCACAGTTGTAATTAAGTCCTTGTTTCAATGGAAAAAGTTGGCAGAAAGATGACAACAGGAAGTAGGGTTTTGTGGACTGTTAAGTATGTGTATTGTATTGAACAATTAACACAAAGACTTAAACGTATAACTCAAACAGGTCTTTACTGGTTGGAGGTAGGGACTGCACGTAGGTCTTTACTTCATGCCCACAGGCGGGAACTGAGGGGAGATCAGTACCCACAGTACTATTTATACCCCTATGGCCAGGAGTGGTACTGCGTATCACTACGCCCTACAAGTAGTGCAGTCCTGTCCATAGGTTCAAAGTAGCACACATATTACATACACAACATGGACAAGTACATGTGGACTCCAAATCTTTAATATATTACAGATACACAAACACACATACACTTACACACAGAATCAGTCTCCAATATTAACATTAATTTTAATAGTTTCACCTGCACCTAAAGAACAAGTTTCAAAATTAGTATTTTCTATAAACCCTCAGTTATCTGAAGGGAACTTTGCATACAGCAGTGATTACATTTCAAAGGTAGTTTATTGGATGGGATTCATTTAAGGATGTCCTGAGAACACGATATGATGCTATATAAATATGCAAGTTCTTAACTTTTTAATAAGCAGCCTTTGTTCTGCAGATGGTGCAGCATTGCTTATGGCTACTGGGTAAAATCCAGTGGAAAACTATCTATTAACATAGTAAAGCCTTTTTATATAATCATACAGCACAGAAGGAGCCCATTCGCCCTCATCGTGCCTGTGCCAGCTCTTTGAAAGATCTATTCCATTAGTCCCACTCCCCTGCACATTCTCCATAGCCCTGCAAATGTTTCCTTTACAAGTATATATTCATATCCCCTTTGAAAGTTACTACTGAATCTGCTTCCACCAGCCTTTCAGGCAGCGCATTCCAGATCAGAACACTCGCTGAGTAAAAAAATTCTCCTCATCTCCCCCTGCCAATTATTTTAAATCTGTGTCCTTTGGTTGCCGACCCTCCTGCCACTGGAAACAGTTTTTCCCTATCTACTCTTTCAAAAAAAACATTTTGAATACCTCTGCTAAATCTCCCCATAATATTCTCTGCTCTAAGGAAAACAATCCCAGCTTCTCTAATTTCCAGATAACTGAAACCCCTCATTCCTGGTACCATTGTGTAAACCTCCTCTTGCGCCCTCTCCAATGTCTTGACATCCTTCCTAAAGGATGTTACAAGATTTTCATGACAAGATTTAAGAAAATTGATTTTTCATTAGTGACTAAACAGTAGATGTGATTCGCTATGTTAAACCCTGCACTCTGGTGAACAAAGAAAATAAAATACACAGATCTTCAAGATCCCTTTGTAATTTCAGCAACCAGAATGATGTCTCGACCTGATGACAAAAAGTTGTTAATGATCTCTCCCGAACAACCAACAACTGGAAACATTTCTCAAGCAGAGTAATTGAATTTCTGACACTTGCATTTGTCTGTGTCTCACTACTGCTGAGCTTGCACAAACGCGGGCCGCCTCCCAATACACAAAGAGCTTCTTAATTCCATTGTAGTTTTGCTTCACAATTGTTTAAAAAAATCTTGATCCGCTTGAGGGCCATAGGACACAAATATTCCACAGTAACACCACCGTAATAACTCCTCAGACCTTGAACCTTCATTGTAGCAACAAGGGGTATTTATTTTTAAAATCAGTTTTCATATACACACACATTATTAATATGCATTAGGTGTAATTTAAGGTTTGTAGATCAAACAACATTGATGAATGTTTACATATTGCCCATTCTTGTTCCTCACTTCCAACCATCCGTTACAATTTGGAGTATTTTAAAATACCAACATTTCCCCCTCTTAGCATTTAAGGCCGGTTTCGGCAAAAAATGGCGACCACCTCGCATCTGTGGGCCGGGGCGGTCGCCATTTTGGGCAGGTCGGTAGTGTGGTCGTTGCCTGCTTGCGGCAGTAGAATTCAAATGAGGCAGGTCATAACGTCAGTCAATGCTGTGTAATGCTGATTTGATACTTGACCCGCCATTTTGGACGTCGCTGTTCAAATCAATGCCCTCTCCTAAACGCAAACAGCTGAACGTGCGATACCCCACACCAGCAATATTTAAAGGGATCATCTATAACTTTCAGGTAACTTGCTTTTTGATTTCTTCTGGCTCTGTGTAAGTTTGTGGAACTGTTTGGAGCTTTCTAGAGTTGTTTAAAATTGGTGAGGTGACAGGGAGTGGAGCTGCAAGTGGAGAAGGCCTTGCTTTTGAATTCAAGGGTTCTGGTCAGACCACTTGCTCCTAGTCATCCCCCTTGGCCTGCAGCATGACAGGCTAATGGAGCAGAGGCAGCAAAGACAAGCTGCTCGCAGAGGGAGGAGGAGGAGGGCTCACAACAAGAGGCCTTACCCACCTAGGGTCTTCAGGGATCACTTCTCCGGTCTGCACTTAAGCCAGGAGCAGTTTATTTGGAGGCTCTGCTTTACCAAGAAACCCAGGGAACCCACGCAGCCAGCTTTTCAATGTAAAAACCACGCATGTGCAGTATTTTGAATGGTCTGCACAGTCCCCTTAAAGGGGCTGTGCGGCGCAAAATAAAATTACAGATTCTTGCTCCCCTGGAATTTCCAGTCATTGGAGAACAGATTGCTGGACTGCTGTGAAACCCTGCAAGCCCCTTTCCATACTCGTAAACCCAGCCATGATGGCAGCAGTCTGAGCTTGGGTGGCAGCAAGCTGAGCCTGCATGAGAGCAGTCTGAGCTTCCACTGCAGATGTTGGGTCGCTTCCGCCTGTGCTGCAATGGAAGCTGCGACACCGCCCATCATACCTAGCATCATGGTTGGGTCCACAAGTGCTCTTATGGAGTTGCCCATCACTTCCACCCTGGAAATCATGGACTCCAAGCTCCACGCAAAGCTCCGTGCAATGTTGGAGCCAGATTCCTCCAAGCTCCTTGATAGTGACAAGAGGCCATTGCACCAAGCATTTCTGTGTAACTGCCCATCACCCTTCTTCTGAAGGCCGCCCCATCGAAGTCCTCATCTGAGTCCTGTGCAGCAGAACTTGCGCAGTGCCATTTTCTGAGCTGGTGTTTGGGAGTGTCAAATCGAATGATGGTGCCTCTTCCCCATCACCCTCATCCTCTAGTTCTTCGTGCACTGGCTGGGCTGCTGGCAGTTCTTGGGTATCTGAAAGGAGAAAGTCACAAGGGTCGGGTTGTGGTGAGGGGAGGGGGGAAGGCAAGATGTGCATGATTACACCATCAGCAGCTTGCAAGTGAGAAGAGATTGTGCGATGAAGGGGAAGTCACTGAGGTCACTGCTTATGTTGTCCCTAATTTCATAATTGTTGCCTTACAATGCAGCCCCTCCCCATTTGTCCTTGGTATGTGGGCTACAACCTACATCCCAAATAGTACAAACATCAATTTCCATTTATATAACGCCTTTAAAGTAGTAAAACATCCCAAGGTGCTTCACAGGAGCGTTATCAAACTAAGTTTGACCCCGAATCACATAAGGAGATATTAAGACAGGTGACCAAAAGCTTGGTCAAAGAGGTAGGTTTTAAGGAGCATCTTAAAGGAGGAGAGAGAGGTGGAGAGGTTTAAAGGAGGGAGTTCCAGAGCTTAGATGCCTAGGCAGCTGAAGGCATGGCCGCCAATGGTGGAGCGATGAAATTTCAGGGATGCACAAGGGGCCAGAATTGGAGGAGCGGAGATCTCAGAGGGTTAAAGGGCTGTAGGAGGTTACAGAAATAGGGAGTGGCAAAGCCATGGAGGGAGTTGAGCATGAGAACGAGAATTTTTAAATCGAGGCATTGCCGGACCGGGAGCCAATGTAATTCAGCGAGCACAGGGGTGATGGGTGAACGAGACTTGGTGCGAGTTGGGATACGGACAGCAGAGTTTTGGATGAGCTCAAGTTTATGGAGCATTTAATTTATGCAGCTGTCACTTAGATGAACACATTAATCAGTTACATGTCACAATAGACACAAACGGCAGTTAGGAAACTCTTACATTGTCTCAGAACTTCTGCATATGTTACTATTGCAAAACATGGGAGTTCACTGGTTCTATATTGAAATGAAAGCAACTAAAGACATTTTCAACATTCATTGTACCGTCTGTTATTCTAGATGTGGTTAATTCTTTTCAAGAGACTTGAGCACAAAATCTAGGCTGACACTGCAGTGCAGTACTGAGGGAGTGCTGAACTGTTGGAGGTGCTGTCTTTTGGATGAGACGTTAAACCGAGGCCCCGTCTGCCCTCTCAGGTGGATGTAAAAGATCCCACAGAACTATTTTGAAGAAGAGCAGGGGAGTTTCCTTGGTGTCCTGGCCAATATCTATCCCTCGGCCAGCATCACTAAAACAGCTTATCTGGTCATTATCACATTAGTGGGACCTTGCTGTGCCCAAATTGGCTGCTGTGTTTCTTACATTACAACAGTGACTACTCCTTCAAAAAATAATTGGCGGCAAAGCGCTTTGGGATGTCCTGAGGTCGAGAAAGGTGTTATGCAAATGTAAGATTTTCTTTTTAAGTTTCTGCAAGAAAATAAGGAACTTGCAAAAATGAGAAATTCCCATTTCCACCATTACCAACTAATCCCAATTGATACTACGAAACAATTTGAATGGAAGTGGCTCTTCGACATGATGCAAATGCCTGTGGTCTGAATTTGTCCAATTATTACTGCGTGGTGTATTCAGAGACCAGTGGAAACACGTGGACAACTGCGCTCATGCTAAGTTTGTCTATCTGTGACCTTGCACTTGGGTCACAGAGGTTCCTGCAGGCCAGTGTCACGTTTGAAGATTTATGCTTATTTACCCTAGGAGGACATTTCTGATTCTTTTGCCACAGAAGGATCTTGGTAGGATTTACATACAAGTGCAATTACCTTAAATGTACCTCTCGAGTTTAAATTCAATGACCAAAGGGCTGGGAAATACTTAAGCTAAACGAACCAGTTCCTGAAATGGTGCTTCTCGCATAAAATAACAACTTTGCATTTATATAGCAGCTTTAATTTTAACATAACAAAATGTCCCAAGGCACTTAAGGGGAGCGGAATTGGACAAAAAATTGACACTGAGTCAAAGAAGGAGAAATTAGGACAGGTGAATTTCAGCTTGGTCGAAGAGCTAGGTTTTAAGGAGCATCTTAAAGGAGGAGAGAGGCAGAGAGGTTTGGAGACAGAATTCCATAGCTTGGGGCCCAGACAGCTGTAGGCACAGCCGTCAATAGTGGGCAATAGAAATTGGGAATGCACAAGAGGTCTGATTTGGAGGTTTGGAGAGTTGTAAGGCTGGAGGAAGTTACAGAGATAAGGAGGGGCTAGGCCATGAAGAGATTTGAACACGAGAATGAGAATTTTAAAATCAAGTTGTTGGTGGACCGGGAGCCAAGGTAGGTCAGCAAGCACAGGGGTGATGGGTGAACGGGACTTAGTACAAAATGGGTGAACGGGACTTGGTACAAGTTGGGATACGGGCAGCCGAGTTTTGGATGACCTCAAGTTTACGGAGGGTGGAAGATCGATGGCCGGCCAGGAGAGCATTGGAATAGTTGAGTCTAGCTATAACAAAGGCATTTGGTCCTCTCCTAATATCTCCTTATTTTGCTCAGCAGCCATTTTTTCCCTTCACGTCTTTGTGGAGTACCTTTGGATGTTTTTTTCTACGTTGAAGTTGCCATATAAATGCAAGTAGTTTGTGAGTTGCAGAGAGAGAGGGAGGAGAGAGGACATAGACAGACAGAATGTTGGTGCTATGTAAAGACAAAGTCGAATTCTATTATAATGATCGATTCGGTCAGTAGCCTTAGTGATCACTGTAAGCGACTGACTGGCTTTGGAAGGTACTGTTGATCCCATGGTGTACTAAACTCCTAAACAGTTTGGGACTGCTTAACACTCAGAAGTATATAAAACAGTTGAGTTAATAGCTACTCAGCTTTGCCTTTCCAATATGCTGCTCAGAAAGTTAGTGCTATTAAAAAGGCCTTTGTGACTTTCTATTCTTCTCATTGTTCTCAACCCAAAACAGCAATGTGAATGGAGCACTGCTCAGCAACACTGCAGTCATCGAGTCATCCTTGGGTTCCACAGGTAAAGACAATGTTAGTCGTGACATGAACCGTGCTGTGCTAGACTGCGCAGATTAACAAGGTTACAACTGAGGCGATTGTCTTTTAACGATGGGGAACAGTCAATAAAGTGATCATTGCAACAATCTAATATAAACAACCGTAATAAACATCAGATGGTTTTGGAAAACAGACTACAATTATTATAAGGAGGGCCCCAAAAATTCTGTGGCCAATTTTTGCGGCAAGACCAACCAAATTCCTTAGCATGAGAACATAAGATTCTGTGGTTAGTCTGAGAACAACTCTATCTAAAGATAATGGTCTCCAGACTAACCCCCACAATGGGTGAGAGAGGGTCTTGCAGGAGATAAAAATGATAAACGGGGAATACGACCCGAACCCGTTGCACACTCGCCCGTTCTTTTTACTGTGGTGGAATGCCGCGCTTCCGAGTGACATATCGTGGTCGATCTGACCCCCTCCCCGTAAATATCGGGGCCAAGATGTGGTTTTGTTTAGAAAATGTGTGCATTTAAAACTCTAGTGACTTCAGCGCATAATCTATGCTGACACTCCAGGGCAGTGCTGAGGGAGCACTGCATTGTCAGGGGAGCCGTCTTTCGGATGAAATGTTAAACGTCTGTCCTCTTAAGTGGACGTAAAAGATCCCATGATACTATTGAAAGAAAAGCAGGGGCGTTCTCCCCAGTGACCTGACCAACATTTATCCCTCAACCAACATCACAAAAGTAGATTATCTGGTTATTATCACATTGCTGTTTGTGGGACCTTGCTGTGTGCAAATTGACTGCTGTGTTTCCTACATTACAACAGTGACTACACTTTCATTGGCTGTAAAGTGCTTTGGGACATCCTGTGGTCATGAAAGGTGCTGTATAAATCCAAGTTTACATATAATTTACAGCACAGAACCAGGCCATTCGGCCCAACTGCTCCACATGAGCCTCCTCCCGCCTTACTTCATATTACCATCTCAGAATATCATTCTATTTATCCAGCTTCCCTTTAAAGTTCTTTCTTTTTTTTAAATCGCATCTAAATATTAAGTAGCTGTAGCCAATATCTGGTGTTCTGAACCTTGTCTCAACTGACACAAATCTATTTCTCTTTGATTTACAGCTTGTTAACACTCATGTATTGCACACTTTGAACATTTACCAGCTAAGCTACGCTCAAGAGTTTCTGCAGCCATCCGATTAAAGAGTTACTATCAATGGGATTGGATAATCATGCATTTCATATCTTGCACACTACACATGCAAATAAAGTGTTTGACATGTAAAATGTACGGGGATTAAGTTGCTGCACATCAATGGAGGATTTGAAAATTGGTGTCACTTTATACCAAATGATGTCACATCATTTGGATTCAGAACACCAGGTATTGGCTTCAATACGATGACAATGGAGAAAAAGGTGAAAGGAAAACAAGGGGGGAAATGGCAGAGAAGAAATTCAGTGGCCATAAAATAGTAGATCACCTGGGACCCTGTTAACAAGTGACTGAACAATATAAACTGTAACAGAATTTCACTTTGTATGCATAGGTACAGGTAGCTGCTAAACATGCACACCAGATGGCTCTGTACAAGCAATTTGCATCTAAACTGCTATATTGCAATTTGCATCCTTTCTCAACTTTTTATGTTGACAATTGTCCTTCATGTCTTTCTCAAATTGATTCAGGTAATATGAACTACCACATAACTTAAATTATGTCAACCCATAGCAAAGGATCCTCCAGCAGCCCAACCTTCAAACTCTAACTCATATCAAAATTGAAGTGGTCCAGGCCAAACTCAAACGTCGTGGGGCTGAGAGGGGCAAGTAAAGTCACCCACCACTTCATAAAACTCGCAATCACAAATCAGAAATTTGAACTGCTCCTGAAGGACATGGATGGCACCTGTTCAAAACCGATTAGCAGGAGAGATTGGGTGGCATAGTGATTATTTTATCTCTGCGACTTATATTTGAATCTATCTCAGACTAATGGGATGAAGGTCTTCTGCCTCTGGCTGTGAAATGAACCAATCCTTAGTGCAGGTTTACAGCACAAAACTGGTGCTCTCCCCTGAAAAATAAAATTACAAAACTGTTCGGTGTGGAAAATGGATGAGCAATGGTGTGCTGATGCTACAGCATTTCTAAATTTTAAGTATATATTTTTTTGGGAGGCATACTATGCTATATTTGAACTGGGCTACCTTTCTGTGGATCTGCTACATTGGCAATGGTGGAGTTATTTGTGCGTTCTGAGGAGCCATTTGGAATTCAAACCCTTGGCAGGTTCCATCTTGGTGGACAGTTCGTTGGTGAGATTTCAGACTAAATGCAGTTTGAGAAAGAAATATGAAGAATATACTGGCCACTACATAGAACTACATACAGGAAACTTTCGTTTAACCGGAGGTTAAAAGTCCGGAAAGCTCTATCTACCAGCAAAATTCAGGAGCCGTTTTCTATAAGTTTTTTTTACTTCTCGTTGCTTTTTTTTTCCCAGTCAGGCTCTGCAAGGTCTGTAGCTAAGCAACAGCTTCAGCTAGAGGCGCTTGCAGCTGCAGCCGACTGTTTTGAAGCTGTTGCTAAGCAACAGGGTTTGTTGATTCATACGGAGCTGAAAAGCTCTGTATGCTTTAACATTGCCGCTGGTTTATACGGCAATTTTGATCTAATGGCACCAGCTCGGTCCCATCAGTGCCGGATACCAGAAAGTTTCCTGTAGAATGTACAGCACAGAAACAGGTCATTCAGCCCAACTGGCCTGTGCTGGCATTTATGCTCCACATGAGCCTCCTCCCACCCCTCTTCATCTAACCCCATCAGTACAACCTTCTATTCCTTTCTCTATTTTCAGTTTCTAGATGTTTTTCTATTACACCTTTGAGTAAAGATTCAATTTTCTTTCCTACAACTGACGTTATGCTAACTGGTCTAGAGTTCCCTGGACTTGTTCTATCTCCCATTTTAAATATAGCTGTCTACCAGTTCTCTGGCACTATTCCCTTATCTAATGAATTTCTAATATACATGTAATAGTGCCTCTATTATCTCTTCCCTAACTTATTATATTATGCGCAGCTGAGAAGACAGCTATATTGGTCCAATGGTGTAACAGGTGGCGTTGAGATGCACTGTGGGTGCATAGTGTGGTATGAGTGTCAGCATGGTTCAATCAGTAGTACTCTTGCCTCTGAGGCAGAACCTCGTGGGTTCAAGTCTCACTCCAAACACTGAGCACAATATCTTGGCTGATCCGTCAGTGCTGCACTGTTGGAGGTGCTGTCTTTTGGATGAGACATTAAATGAAGGCCCTGTCTGTCCTCTCAGGTGGATGTAAAGGATCGCACTGTGGCGACGGGCTCTCCCACCCGGGTTCCCGCGCATCCGTCAAACTCCTCTCCCAGCGCTTCGTCTGGCGCGGCCTCAGCAGAGATGTTCAGACTTGGGCCACCTCCTGCCTCGCCTGCCAACGGGCTAAGGCACAGCTGCACACAAAAGCACCCCTGGGAGACTTCGAGGTACCCAGCCGCCGCTTCGACCACGTACACGTCGACATCGTCGGTCCTCTGCCGCCATCGCAAGGCCAAACTTATCTCCTCACGATGGTCGACCGCTACACACGCTGGCCTGAGGCAGTGCCGCTGACCTCCACCACCACAGCCGACATCGCCAGGGCGTTCGTTAACACCTGGGTTGCGAGGTTCGGCGTACCGGCTGACATAACCTCCGACAGAGGCGCCCAGTTCACCTCCGAACTCTGGACGGCCACAGCACGCAACCTCGGGGGGATGCTCCACTGAACCACGGCGTACCACCCGCAGGCCAACAGGCTTTGTGAACGCTTCCACAGGTCACTCAAGGCCTCACTCCGCGCCGGCCTGCAGGACAGTACCTGGACTGACCGCCTACCGTGGGTGCTACTAGGCCTACGCACCGTGGTCAAGGAAGACCTCCAGTCCTTGGCAGCAGAGTTAGTCTACGGACAACCGCTGCGCGTCCCAGGCGAATTCCTTCCGGAGGCTACCACGCCTTGGTCGGCCAAACAGCAGCGGCTCAACTCTTTCTCTTCCGCTCAGCAGTTCGCCCCACTTCCGGTCAACCGACATGGCGAACTCGCACCTCACGTCCCACCAAATTTACAGCAGGCGCGCTTCGTCTTCGTGCGACATGACGCGCACCGCGGGCCCCTGCGACCCCCGTACAACGGACCGTACGAGGTAGTACAAACCGGGGACAAGGTCTTCAAGCTGCGACTCGGCGACAGGGTCGACACAGTCTCCATCGACCGGCTCAAACCAGCACACACAATGATGTGCCTCAATAAATCCGAGACTCAATGTTAGCGGAACAAAACAAGGCTTTTATTAACTTAGAAGGTAACACACAGTGGAGAGGTGTCTTCCATCCAGAGGTCTGCAGTATTGGATGTGAGGCACGCTGAGCCTGCTTACATAGGGGCCAGGTATGGGCGGAGCCCTACACACAATACAATACAAGGTGAGGAAACGGAACTGAGGTAAGGGAAATGAAACTGAAACTAAACCACAGTCACAGGCACAATCACACAGAGAATACAGATGAGTGATGAATGGCATATTTCATCACACACAGAACCAGGGGAACAGGTCCCCGTGGCCCGGCCTCCAACTAGAGGCCGTCCTGCCAGCAAGCCAGCACAGCCGGCGGCGAACCGCCCGGCCCCACCAACTAGACCGGCGACCACTCAGAGCCGCTGCGGCAGAACCATCAGACCACCGTCACGACTCGTCCACTCCTCCTAAGCGGATTCTGGGGGGAGCTCTGTGGCGACACACCACCACTGGACATAATCCGCTCACGGCGGCACGGACAGTTTAAGCAGACGCCCCCAGCCGGGGGCCCTTTCCTCCAGCAACTTGTTTCCCGCAGGGACAGGCTGCCGGGAGCACTTCCTGTCTGGGGAGTATTTAAGTGGATGCGCGGGCTTTTCCAGTTCCTCTTTGCCATGAGGTAGAATAAAAGCAGTTGTGTTTTACTAGCTCTGGTCTCGACTTCCACGTTTGCCGCGGTATCTCAACAGCACAACACTATTTGAAGGCCAGGGGAGTTCTTCTCACTGTCATTTCTTGCCTGCATGACTTAAATTACATACAAAATGTATAGAAAATGAAGCATGACATAATAGCATATTGAAGCTATTTTGTAAAGCTCAAAGGTGGGATATTAGTGTATATTAGGAATTTCTGGTTTACAAGATGGAAATAACTGTCCTTAAAACCATATTGGTTTGATTAAGTTGTTATCTAGATGTAATCTAAATAGCTAACCCTAAAGTAAATAGGTTTAATAAATCATATCATTTACAGCTGATTGTTTGCAGTTACTGAGCACTGAAACAACATGATACCAGTTCTATAGCAAAATACTGCAGATGTTGGAAATCCGAAATAACAACAGAAAATGCTGGAAAAACTCAGCAGGTCAGGCAACATCCGTGGAGAGAATACCAGTTCTGTTGGCCTAGAATGCACTGCCTGAAAGGGTGGTGGAAGAAGATGCGGTTGACGTGGTGTACATGGATTTCCAAAAGGCGTTCGATAAAGTGCCACATAATAGGCTCGCCAGCAAAGTTGAAGCCCATGGAATAAAAGGGACAGAGGTAGCATGGATACGAAATTGGCTAAGTGACAGGAAACAGAGAGTAATGGTGAACAGTTGTTTTTCGGACTGGAGGAACGTATACAGTGGTGTTCCCCAGGGGTCAGTTCTCGGACCACTGCTTTTCTTGATATACTTTAATGATTTGGACTTGGGTGTACAGGGCACAATTTCAAAATTTGCAGATGACACAAAACTTGGAAGTGTAGAGAACAGTGAGGAGGAGAGTGATAGACTTCAAGAAGACATAAACAGGCTGGTGAAATGGGCGGACATGTGGCAGATGAAATTTAACGCAGAAAAGTGTGAAGTGATACATTTTGGTAGAAAGAATGAGGAGAGGACATATAAACTAAATGGTACAATCCTAAAGGGGGTGCACGAACAGAGAGACCTGGGGGTATATGTGCACAAATCATTGAAGGTGGCAGGGCAGGTTGAGAAAGCTGTTAAAAAGGCTTACAGGATCCTGGGCTTCATAATTAGAGGTATAATACAAAAGTGTGGAAATTATGATGAACCTGTATAAAACACTGGTTCGGCCCCAACTGGAGTACGGCGTCCAATCCTGGGCACCACACTTTAGGAAGGATGTGAAGGCCTTAGAGAGGGTGCAGAAAAGATTTACACGAATGATTCCAGGAATGAGGGACTTCAGTTACGTTGATAGACTGGAGAAGCTGGGGTTGTTCTCCTTGGAGCAGAGAAGATTGAGAGGAGATTTGATAGAGGTGTTCAAAATCATGAGGGGTCTGGAAAGAGTAGATAGAGGGAAACTGTTCCCATTGGCAGAAGTGTCGAGAACCAGAGGACACAGATTTAAGGTGATTGGCAAAAGAACCAAAGGCGACATGAGGAAAAACTTTTTTACGCAGCGAGTGGTTAAGATCTGGAATGCACTGCCTTAAAGGGCGGTGGAGGCAGATTCAATCTTATCTTTCAAAAGGAAGTTGGATAAGTATCTGAAGGAAAAAATTTTGCAGGGCTACGGAGAAAGGGCAGGGGAGTGGGACTAGCTGAGAGTCGGCACGGGCTCGACGGGCTGAATGGCCTTCTTCCGTGCTGTAACCATTCTATGATTCTAAGGTTCAAGAGTAACTTTCAAAAGGGAATTAGATATATACTTGAAAATAAAACAATTGCAGGGCTATGGGGAAAGCAGTAGAGTGGGACTAACTGGATAACTCTTTCAAAGGGCTGACACAGGTACGATAGACAGAATGGCCTCTTTCTGTGCGATAAGATTCTATGAGACTTCCAGCTGAAAGAAAATTGAATTACATTGTTATGTATTGTGTGTTCTCCTCCC
Organism: Somniosus microcephalus; assembly: GCF_052327205.1. NCBI lineage: Eukaryota > Metazoa > Chordata > Chondrichthyes > Squaliformes > Somniosidae > Somniosus > Somniosus microcephalus. The sequence continues at coordinate 173,502,391 of NC_140990.1, read as the reverse complement.
ACCTGTGGTGGCGCTGTCACAGCAGATACATGGTTGGTGTAGTGTATGTACCCGTCTACCTTTAAGAGAACTATTGTATGTAACCGTCCACCTTTAAGAGAACTACTTTAGGTGTTGCACTACTTTGTTGGCTTCTGTATACTGTAATACCGATGGTGACCACACCGGTATATAAGTGCTGTGTCAGGATTTATTGGGCAGATTCGCCCTGACCTTCGAAAAGTAAAGTCCTGTTTTAAGTTACTCTGGTAGTCTGTGTATTAATTAACTAACAACCCACAGGCTTTACAGTGGCGATGAGTCCGATCGTACCCTGCGGCAACAATACTTCCGAAGCAGTTAACGAGCGTCGAGAAGAGGCAACCGCCCTCGTCGTTCTGCTGGGAGAAATCTCGAGGCTGCAGAACTAGAAAGGAGGAAGAATTTAGAGACAAAGACTTCCATCAGCAACAGGCACTGACTGTCCCTTCTGCCACGGTGAGGAGTGAGCCGATCAGCACGAGAAGCAAGGCGGCCACGGTGACTGTGAGTAAGGGAAAGTAAAAAGAATAACCGGAGGATAAGGGCGGTGCACTCGACCATGGTCGAGGGGGAAAGGAGCCGGACAGAAGTCGGGTCCAGAGGCGCTGAGACTGGGGCAGCGTGGAGCAAGGAAGCCGCGGTACAGACAGGCTGGGGGACGCAACGGCGTCGTGAGACAGCTAGACCGCGACCGGCGAAAAAGGCCGGGTAGCGACCGAAGCCACGAAGCGCTGCGACCGGGAACGTAGGCGCGGGAAGAGATAAACTCAGCCGCAGCCGGGGAGGGAAGCACCGGACTGCGAGAGGGCTGGGAGGCGTGATTGGGAGCCGAGCGAGCGGGAGAGGCAGAGCCGACCAAGGGAGACTGAGCGAGAGCCAGTCCAGCGGCTGAAACTGTTCTCCGTCAACGGGGTGTACCCAGCGCCGGTAGAGCCGAGCGAGCGGGAGAGAGACAGAGCCCGAGCAAGGGAGACTGAGCGAGAGCCAGTCCAGCGGCTGAAACTGTTCTCCGTCAACGGGGTGTACCCAGCGCCGGTAGAGCCGAGCGAGCGGGAGAGAGACAGAGCCCGAGCAAGGGGAACTGAGCGAGAGCCAGCCCAGCGGCTGAAACTGCTCGCCGTCAATGGGGTGTACCCAGCGCCGGTTGCCCTGCCGAGAAAAGGGAAAGCACTGAAGCCGACGCGCAGGCTGTGAACCTGAAAGCCAGCGGCCGTCGCCCGTGGGGAAAGTGTACCCCTCCTGCCAGGGAAGAAACGCGGGAAGCCGCCATTAGGCGGGGAAGAAGACAGAAGCGGGAAACCGCCATTGAAGTGGGCGGGGAGAGAAGATAAGCGCGGGAAACCGCCATTTTCGCGGGAACCACCATCTTGAAAAAAAAAGAAAATTTAAAGAAATAATCCGTGGTGTTATCAGGAAGAGAGGAAGATGCCTAAGTGTGGTAACATCAACGATTTTAATTCCGAGGTAGAAGACTGGGCCATGTATGTGGAACGCATTGAGATCTATGGTGAGGCCAATAAAATAGAAGAAGATGACAAAGCTATAACCTTGCTAAACTCGATGGGCGCGAAGACATACGGGCTCTTGAAGCATCTACTAGCACCAGCTAAACCGGTGGATCAGACTTTCGATGATATTGTTGCTGTCCTGAAGGATCATTTTAACCCCGCACCACTGATGTTAGTGGAACGATCCAAATTTTACGCGAGAACGCAACGGAAAGACGAAAGCAACGCAGAATACTTGGTCGAACTGCGTAGACTAGCGAAATACTGCCAGTTTGGAGGGAATCTGACAGAGGCATTGCAAGACAAGTTCGTGTGCGGATTGGCAAAGGAAGGAACGCAAAAGCGACTACTCGAAGAGAACGACCTTACACTTGACAGGGCTGTCCTTATTGCAGCATCGCACGAAGCCGCAGCAAAGGGAACTGCGGAAGTGCAGCTAAAGACAGCGGCACTCAGTGTGGATCAAATTACCTCGACAACAACAAAATGTTATCGTTGTGGGAAGACAACACACGACCAGAACCAATGCTGGTTTAAAAACCAGGAATGTAGGAAATGTGGCAAGCTCGGTCACATAGCTAAGCTATGCCGGTCAGGAAAGAAGACCAACAATAATGAGTCACCACAAAAGAGGTACAGAAAGGTACATGAGGTGACTAGGAAGAGTCCGGAAGAACAGAATTCGGACTCACACTCCAACTGCAAGGAACTGGATAGTCTGAGAATTCACAATGTGAGTAATGAAGCTGACCGACAAGCTATCTGGATCACACTACAGATTGCAAAAGTCCAAGTGAAAATGGAAGTGGACACCGGATCGGCGTTGACGGTCATGAATAAGCATGATTATAAAAAGTTATTCAAGCATATTCCCCTACGGAATACGGAACTAGTATTGCAGACATACACGGGGCACAAAGTATACCCCATCGGAAAGATAGAAGTCAAGGTGAGATACAAGGACAAAGATCACCAAAGGATGGACCTGTATGTGTTGCCTGAGGGAGGTCCACCACTTCTGGGACGGGAGTGGATCAGGAAAATAAAGATAGACTGGCATTCACTAAACACCATGACGGTAGATTCTGGAAAGGAAGATGTCAAACCTGAACGGTTGTCCAGAATATTGGACGAAGCTAAAGAGGTATTCCAGCAAGGACTGGGAACACTGCGAGGAATTAAAGCAAAGGTTAAGATTGCAGAACATGCAAGCCCAAAATTTTTCAAAGCCAGATCGGTACCTTACGTGATACGACCTGCTGTGGAGGCAGAACTGGAAGAACTTGAATGATCAGGGGTACTGTCAAAAGTGGACTGGAGTGAGTGGGCCACGCCCATTGTTCCCGTCATGAAGTCTTCACCAAGTAACAAGCCAGGGGGACCGGGGAAGGTCCGCATCTGCGGAGACTTCAAGATCACAGTGAATCCGGTGCTTCACACGGTACAATACCCGCTTCCGCGGATTGAAGATATCTTTGCTTCGTTGGCTGGAGGGAAACACTTCACCAAGATAGACCTGGCACAGGCATACTTACAAATGGAAGCCGAGGAAGAGCCGCGTCAGTACCTTACCATCAACACACACAGAGGCTTGTATCGTTATAATAGACTGGTTTTTGGGGTAGCTTCGGCTCCAGCAATTTGGCAGAGGGCCATGGAGCAGGTATTACAAGGAATTCCAAGCACGCAGTGTTACTTAGGCGATATCCTGATTACGGGAGAAGACGAGGAAGAACACCTCACAAATTTGAAACTGGTGCTCACTAGGTTGAAGGAATATGGCCTTCGAGTTAATCGCAAGAAATGTGAGTTCTTCCAAAAACGGATCTCGTACTGCGGTCATGTCATTGACCGAGAGGGGCTGCACAAGTCACCTGACAAGATAGAAGCTGTCGTGAAGGCCCCTGCTCCGGAAAACGTATCACAGTTAAGATCATTCTTGGGGTTGATTAATTATTATCACAAGTTTCTGCCGAATCTATCCACGGTGCTGCATCCGCTGAATGCTCTGTTGTGGAAAGAAGTACCATGGAAGTGGAGTGAGGAATGTAAAAAGGCCTTTCGCAGAAGTAAGGCGTTGATTACCTCTGAAGAAGTGTTGGCTCATTTCAACCCAACGTTACCTCTTCGTCTAGCTTGTGATGCTTCCCCTTATGGAATTGGAGCAGTACTTTCACACAAGTTACCAAATGGCTCGGAAAGGCCAGTGGCATTCGCGTCCCGATCATTGACCTCCGCGGAGCGAAATTATGCTCAAATAGATAGGGAGGCCCTCAGCCTTGTGTGGGGCGTAAAGAAATTCAATCATTACCTGCAGGGCAAGAAGTTCACATTACTGACAGACCACCAGCCATTGGTGTCCATATTCAACCCTAACAAGGCCGTTTCCACCATGACAGCGCAAAGGTTACAGAGGTGGTCCGTGTTACTTGGGGCACACCAATATGACATCGAATACAAAAGGTCCAAACAGCATGGAAATGCTGATGGGTTATCGCGCTTGCCATTGCCGATAGTAGAAGAAGCGACTACAGTGGACCCGGTAGAGATGTTCCACTCATCCATAGTGGAATGTCTACCAGTAACAAATTCGATGATCGAAAACGAAACAAGAAATGACCCGACTCTCTCACGAGTCTATGATTTAACGGTGGAGGGATGGCCAGCACAGGGCGAACCAACGCTGCCAGCATTTTCGCAGAGAAAAGAACAGCTGTCAGTGTGTCGAGGAACCCTGATGTGTGGATCTAGAGTGGTGATTCCACCCAAACTTCAACAGAAGGTGTTAAAGGAGCTGCACGAGGGACATCTGGGTGGAGTGAAAATGAAGAACCTAGCAAGAGCGTTCGTGTGGTGGCCAGGCATTGATGGGGACATCGAAGAAATCACTAAGAGCTGTCTAGGATGCCAGAAGGTCCAAAACGCGCCACCACAGGCTCCTCTGCATCCATGGGAGTGGCCCTCATCTCCTTGGCAAAGGGTACACATCGACTTTGCTGGTCCATTTATGGACTCAATGTTTCTAATAGCGGTGGATGCACACTCCAAGTGGCCGGAGGTAATAAAGATGTCCACCACCACCACGGAAAAAACCATCACAGTGTTAAGGACCATGTTTGCTAGGAATGGGCTGCCGGAACAGATCTGTTCTGATAATGGACCGCAATTTGTGTCCAAAGAATTCAAGAAATTCTTAAAGAGCAATGGGGCTAAGCACTACACGTCAGCCCCATACCATCCCGCCTCCAATGGATTGGCTGAAAGGTTTGTCCAGACCTTCAAGAAGGCCATAAAGGCCATGGGTAATGAAGCCATTAACTTACAACATAAGGTGGATAGCTTCTTGTTGGCGTACAGAAATGCAACACATGTGGTCACAAATCAAACTCCCGCCATGGTGTTTTTTAATAGACGACTAAGATGCCGGCTGGATTTGCTTAAGCCAAATATCAGATGGGACGTAGAGAACCGGCAATTCCAGGGCATGAATGAAAGGCCAACTAGATCTTTTCAGATAGGTCAACAAGTTTTGGCCCGGGACTACCATACCGAGAAATGGCAGCCTGGAACTATTGGAAAAAGGCTAGGGCCGTTGATGTATACGGTGGACATTGGGGACAGTATAATAAGGCGCCATGTTGACCAGATCATAGGGTCAGCCACAAATGGCCAATCTACTCCACCACCTTACACGGTTAATGTCGAGACAGAGATACCCAGAACACCTACCTCCGATCTGGTAATACTGGAATCAGATGAACCTGACACTGTCCTTCAAGCCGAATCGACCTTGCCAGAAGCACCTGCTACCCCGCCGGGAGTTACGACACCACCGAGGCGTTATCCGGACAGAGTCCGGAAACCTCCAGAGAGACTGAATCTGTGAACTGTCTTGCATAAAGTTGTATATATGTTATAATGTATGTTTAATGGGGAATCAGTATGTTGTAAGCTAAAAAGGGAGGATTGTAGTGTATGTACGCGTCTACCTTTAAGAGAACTATTGTATGTAACCGTCCACCTTTAAGAGAACTACTTTAGGTGTTGCACTACTTTGTTGGCTTCTGTATACTGTAATACCGACGGTGACCACACCAGTATATAAGTGCTGTGTCAGGATTTATTGGGCAGATTCGCCCTGACCTTCGAATAGTAAAGTCCTGTTTTAAGTTACTCTGGTAGTCTGTGTATTAATTAACTAACAACCCACAGACTTTACAGTTGGGTGTTCTCGGTTAAGTTTAGCTCTCTTTGTTCGGAACTTTCCAGAACTTCCTTTCCTTCCAATAAAGCACTTCATGTTTGAATCTCTGGGTTCTGAGTCCTAAATTGTGTCTAGGTAGAAAGGTACCGACACAACAAGTGGCGACGAGGATCGGATGAATCTGTGTTGTGGGAACTTTCTTGTTTTCGACTACAAAACACTCGGAACAGAGATTGCAGCATCACATTAACGTTACGGCAGTGAGTAAACAGAAATTTTAATTTGAAACGTGAGATGGCTACTATATTAGGAAACATCAGTGATTTTGATGAAAATGTGGAGCAATGGAGCGCATATACGGAACGTTTTGACTATTTTGTATTGGCGAATGCGGTGGCTAATGAAAAGGTCGTGCCTACCTTTTTGAGTGTAATCGGGCTGAAGACATTCAATTTACTTCGCAGCCTTGTGCAGCCAGATAAGCCAGGAACTAAAACACATAAGCAACTAGTGGAAATTCTTGGAGCACATTTTTCACCAAAACCTCTGGTTATTGCTGAGAGATTTAGATTTCACAAACGGAATCAAGAGGAGGAGGAATCAGTGACGATGTTTATTGCTGCTTTAAAAAGGTTGTCAGAACACTGCGAGTTCAAGGAGGTGCTGAATGACACCATTAGAGACAGACTTGTGTGTGGTCTGCAAAATGCAGCCACACAGAAGCGCCTTCTTACTGAGGACAACCTTACTCTTGAAAAGGCCATTGAAGTTAGTGTCTCCATGGAGATGGCGGAAAAGGAGGCTCACCAGTTGAGTTCAACAGGGAGAGTTCACAAGGTGTCGTCTGAGCCTAAAGGTGCGCGGAACGGCACATGTTACTGTTGTGGGAAAACGGGCCATCACGCTAATGACTGCTGGTGTACGGAGCTGGAATGCCAAAATTGTGGCAAAAAGGGTCACATTGAACGCGCCTGTAGAGGTAAAAAAACAACAGACAGAGCTGGGAAGCATGGAAGCAAAATGTCTGTATTTGGACAAGAGAGGAAAAAGAGTGTTCATTCAGTGCAGTATGATGGAACAAGGAAAACAGAGGGGAGCGACACCTCTGAGGAGGAAGAGGTGCACATACTGACGGTTGCAGGTGGTTCAAATGGCTACTGGGTGTCACCACTGGTGGAGGGACAATCAGTGCGGATGGAGGTGGACACAGGCGTGGCTGTGTCCCTTGTTTCAGACACTGTCTACAACAAAATGCTAAAGCATCTTACCCTTCAGCCAACAAACATTGTGCTAAAGACGTATACTGGCAAACCTGTGGCCATGAGAGGCGTCATTGAGGTGACAGTTAAATTGAACGGACAGACTGCAAAACTGCCACTATATGTGGTAAAGGAAATTACCCATCGCTACTGGGACGTGCGTGGCTAGAGAACATCATGCTGGACTGGCCTGCAGTCCGCATGATGCCAAAAGGGGAGTCAGGTCTGACTGCAGTGTTAAACAAACATGCAGAACTCTTCAATGGGGAACTTGGGAGCATGAAAAAGATCAGCGTGAGACTGGACATTAAACCTGACAGCAAGCCGAAGTTTCACAAAGCCCGACCTGTACCCTATGCAATTAGGCCAAAAGTTGAGGCTAACTTGGAGGCCTTAGTCGAGAATGGAGCCCTGGAGCCTGTGAGCGTGAGCAAATGGGCCACACCCATTGTTCCTGTCCTGAAAAAGGATGGATCTGTTCAAATCTGCGGGGCTTTTAAAGTGACTATTAACCCGGTGCTGTCTGCAGAACAGTACCCTCATTGATGATCTTTTTACGGGCCTGGCCGGTGGGCAAAAGTTCAGCAAAATAGACTTATGCCAGGCTTATCTACAAATGCATGTCGATGACAAATCAAAGGAGCTGCTGACAATTGTGACACACAAGAGGCTATACAGGTACTGCTGCCTTCCTTTTGGAATTACGTCGGCCCCTGCTCTATTCCAAAGGGCAATGGATCAGATTTTGAGTGGACTGCCAGGAGTCCAGTGCTACCTGGATGACATCCTTGTCACTGGGACAAATGAGGAGGATCATCTTCTGAACTTGGATGCGACACTACAACGACTGAAAGAGTATGGACTCAGAGTTTGTAAAGACAAATGTGAATTCTTTCAGTCTTCAGTTGAGTACCTGGGGCATGTGATTGACGCTACTGGCCTGCATAAGGTGCCGTCAAAGGTCAAGGCGATCATGGAGGCCCCAGCACCCCAGAATGTGAGCCAGTTACGTTCATTTCTGGGGCTACTTAACTACTATGGGAAGTTTATTCCAGACTTAGCAACATTGCTGAAGCCGTTACATCAGTTGCTATGTCAAGGCAAAACATGGAAATGGACTGAACTGTGCAACGAAACTTTCGCCCAAGCAAAGAAAGCATTGCTGAAATCAGAGGTCCTGACACACTTCGACCCAAAGCTACCCGTGCAGCTAGCATGTGATGCATCACCATATGGTGTGGGAGCAGTCATATCCCACATCATGCCTTCGGGTGAAGAGAAAACTAGCGCCTTCGCATCACGCACCTTGAACAAGGCCGAGAGTAACTATGCGCAGATCGAGCGCGAGGCCTTGGGAATCGTTTTTGGAATTCGAAAATTTCATCAGTACCTGTTTGGGAGAAGGTTCACATTCCTGACGGACCACCGTCCATTGACTTCAATCTTCGGGCCCCACACTGGAATTCCGTCTCTTGCTGCAAGCAGGATGCAAAGGTGGGCTTTAATGTTGTCAGGACACACATACGACATCAAATATCGCAAATCAGACTTGCACGGCAACGCAGACGGTCTCTCGAGGCTACCCTTGCCTGTTACTCCCCCAGAGCCTCGTCAGATAGACATCTTCTACTTTAGACAAGTAGAGGGAGCACCTGTCACTGCAGTTCAGGTGCGAAGGTACACCCGCAATGATCAGTCCTGTCTGAGGTAATGGACGATGTCATTCGAGGGAGAGCTATAGGAGATTCTCCTAGTTTGAAACCTTACGTTTCAAAAAGAAATGAACTCTCCGTCCAGGCAGGTTGTCTTCTTTGAGGACGCCGTGTCATCATTCCGCCACCTCTGAGGGAACCTATACTGCAACAACTTCATACAGGCCACAGTGGGATGGTTCGGATGAAGGAAATGGCAAGAAGCTACTTCTGGTGGCCAGGCCTCGATGGGAATATTGAGGAGAAAGCCAAAACATGTTCCCCATGTCAAAGGGTCGGGAATGTTCCACAGCTGGCAACCCTACACCCCTGGGATTGGCCTGCAGAAGTGTGGCAGCGAGTACATGTGGACTTCGCCGGTCCTTTCGAAGGGAAGATGTTTATGGTGGTTGTGGACGCTCGTAGTAAGTGGCCGGAGGTCGCTGTGATGAGGTCTACCACGGCAGAGAAAACAATTGAGAAACTTGGTGAGATGTTCAGCCGTTATGGCTCACCGGAACAACTCGTAAGTGACAACGGTCCACAATATGTATCACAGGAGTTTGCAACCTTCCTGCATGTGAATGGTGTCCAACACATCAGGTCTGCGCCCTATCATCCCTCTACTAACGGCCAGGCAGAAAGGTTCGTGCAAACTTGATGCGCTATCAATTACTCAAAAGACTGAGGTTAAGCGAGTAACTAACAGGCTTTTATTAACAAGAGAATGAAGGTGTGCCTCGAGTGGTCGACCAGTCCAGAATACAGAGGGACTGTGGAGCAGTCACCTTTATACCTGGACTCGTGGGAGGAGTCAGCCGAGGCATGTACAGACATGTACACAGTGGAATACAAACACCCACACAGGCAGGTATAACAGTGGCTTACCACATTCACCCCTTGTTTAAAAATGAGTCCGGCGGGGTGAAGTGTATTAAAAGTTTGTGTATTGGAGTCTCTCCGGAGGTCTTGTCTGCCGCTGTGATCGACGTGGCGACGGCAGGGGTAGTGAAGCTTCCGGCGTCGAGTCCCGCGTAGGCTGGGGCACTGGTGTGTAGTCCTCGTGGGTGTCGAGCGGGTCGCGGGGCCCAGGCGTGCCATCTGCTGGGGTTGGATATTGGATCGTGGGGGGGGGGTGGTAGTGGGTAGTGGGTTACTGGGGCCCCCGAGGGTGCGAGGTCTCGTATGGAGACTGTGTCCTCCCGCCCGTCCGGGTACGCAATGTAAGCATACTGGGGGTTGGCGTGGAGGAGGTCGACCCTCTCGACCAGGGGGTCCGTTTTATGGGTCCTCACGTGTCTTCTCAGTAGGACCGGCCCTGGGGACGTCAGCCATGGCGGTAGCGATGTCCCCGATGTGGACTTCCTTGGAAAGACAAACATTTTCTCATGAGGGGTGGCATTAGTGGCAGTGCAGAGCAGTGACCGAATAGAGTGGAGCGCATCGGGGAGCACATCCTGCCAGCGGGAGGTCGGAAGGCCCCTAGACTTTAAGGCTAGCAGGGCGGCCTTCCAAACTGTCGCATTCTCTCTTTCCACCTGTCCGTTCCCCCGGGGGTTGTAACTGGTGGTCCTGCTTGTGGCAATACCCCTAGCGAGCAGGTACTGGCGGAGTTCGTCGCTCATAAACGATGAGCCCCGGTCGCTATGGATATAGCTGGGGAAACCGAACAGGGTGAAGAGGTCGTTCAGACATTTAATGACTGTGGCACTGGTCATGTCCGGGCAGGGGATGGCGAACGGGAAACGGGAGTACTCATCAATAATGTTGAGGAAGTACACATTGCGGTCGGAGGAGGGGAGAGGCCCTTTAAAATCAACGCTCAGGCGCCCGAAGGGGCGAGTGGCTTTTATCAGGTGAGCCCTGTCTGGTCTATAAAAGTGCGGTTTGCACTCAGCGCAGACTTGGCAGTTCCTGGTCATGGTCCTGACCTCCTCAATGGAGTAAGGCAGGTTGCGGGCCTTGATGAAGTGGAAGAACCTGGTGACCCCCGGGTGGCAGAGGTCATTGTGGAGGGCCCGCAGTCTATCGATCTGCGCGCTGGCGCAGGTGCCATGCGATAGAGCATCCGGGGGTTCATTGAGCTTCCCGGGCTGGTACAAGATCTCGTAATTGTCGGTGGAAAGTTCGTTTCTCCACCTCAAGATCTTGTCGTTTTTGATTTTGCCCCTCTGCTTGTTGTTAAACATAAAAGCAACTGTACGCTGGTCAGTGAGCAGGGTAAATCGTTTTCCGGCCAGGTAGTGCCTCCAATGACGCACAGCCTCCACAATAGCTTGGGCCTCCTTCTCAACAGTGGAGTGTCTGGTCTCCGGGCCCTGGAGGGTTCGTGAAAAGAAGGCCACGGGTCTCCCCGCCTGATTAAGGGTAGCGGCCAGGGCAAAGTTGGACGCGTCGCTTTCCACCTGGAAGGGGATGGATTCGTCCACTGCGTGCATGGTGGCTTTGGCAATGTCTTCCTTGATACGGTGGAAGGCTAAGCGGGCCTCTGCCGTCAAGGGAAAAGAGGTGGACTTGATCAGCGGACGGGCCTTGTCCGCATAGTAGGGGACCCACTGGGCGTAATAGGAGAAAAACCCTAGGCACCTCTTCAGGGCCTTGAGGCAGTGGGGCAGTGGGAGTTCCATAAGGGGACGCATCCGGTCGGGGTCGGGACCGATGACTCCGTGTTCCACAACACAGCCAAGGATGGCGAGGCGGGTTGTGCGGAATATGCACTTCTCCTTGTTAAACGTCAGGTTCAGGAGTTGGGCGGTGCAGAGGAATTTTTCGAGGTTTGCGTCATGGTCCTGCAAGTCATGGCCGCAGATGGTCACATTGTCCAGATATGGGAAAGTGGCCTGCAACGCATTTTGATCTACCATCCGGTCCATCTCCCTTTGGAAGACGGAGACCCCGTTGGTGACGCCAAAGGGAACCCTAAGGAAGTGATAGAGGCGGCCGTTTGCCTCAAAGGCAGTATACTGGCGGTCCTCAGGGCAGATAGGGAGCTGGTGGTACGCTGATTTCAGGTCAATGGTCGAGAAGACGCGGTACTGCGCGATCTGGTTGACCATATCAGCTATGCGGGGGAGTGGGTAAGCGTCCAGCAGGGTGTAGCGATTTATTGTCTGGCTGTAGTCGATGACCAGGCGCTGCTTCTCGCCGGTCTTAATGACCACAACCTGGGCTCGCCAGGGGCTGGTGCTGCCCTCAATAATCCCCTCCTTCAGGAGCCGCTCCACTTCGATTTTAATGAAAACCCTGTGTTGTGTATGTAACCTGTTCCACCTTAAGAGAGCTTAAGCCTGTTCCACCTTAAGAGATGTACTACTTTCTCAGGCTGCTGTAGACGTAATACCGGGGGTGAACACACCGGTATATAAGCACTGTGCAGTAATCTTGTATTCAGAATAGTCCCTACCTCCAACCAGTAAAGACCTGTTTTTGATTGTTATTAATTAGTCTGTGTCTTAATTAACTAGATAATTGCGGCAGTCACTCCACGGCAGCTTCGTCCACAGCCAGGACGTTGCAGAGAGGTTTCCACCCTCTCCACCCCACTGGAAGACATCCTGACCTCGGAGCCTCCATCGGCGACCGTCAGCTTCTTCTCCAGCTTGGTGGTGGGTAAGCCGTTGTCTGAGCCGGGCAGCGACGCGACAGGCAGTCGACCGCGTTGGCCGCACGAATGGGGCTGGGGGAGCCGGAGGAATAGGGCGCGAGAGCCGCTTCGAGCGGGAGGCGTTTCAACAGAGCGATCGCATCTCCTGATAAGGGCCGAGAGCCGCGAGAGCGATCGCATCTCCAGATAAGGGCCGAGAGCCGCTTCGGTCGGGAGCCACTTCGCGATCCAGCGATCGCATCCGCTGATAAGGGCCGCACTCGGGCGATCGCGGCGAAGATAAGGGCCGCACTCGGGGGCTGAAGGGAGACGGCGTCGGGGGACGGGTGAAGACCGCCAAGCGCGGGAAAACCGCCATTTTGTGGGCGGAGGACGACGGCAAGAGCGGGAAGCCGCCATCTTGGATAGCAGTAAAAAAAAAAAAATCTGAGAAATTGCAAATCTGATAAAGTACTACAATGCCTAAACACGGGAATATTAGCAACTTTGATAGTGACATCGAAGATTGGGCCATATATGTTGAACGAGTTAAAAATTATTGTAAGGCCAATAAAATTTGTGAGGCTGATAAAGCACTAACATTATTAAATTTAATGGGTGCGAAGACATACGGGCAATTGAAACACCTGTTATCACCAGATGAACCGGCGGATAAGACGTTCGATGAGATTGTTACTGTCCTGAAAGATCATCTAAACCCCACGCCGCTGATGCTAGCGGAACGATTTAAATTTTACGACAGAAGGCAGCTACAGCATGAAAGCAATGCTGAATATTTGCTGGAATTGCGTAAATTAGCGAAATATTGTCAGTTTGGAACGGGACTGACAGATGCACTACGAGACAAATTTGTGTGTGGTTTATTTAAACAAGATACACAAAAGCGACTGCTCGAGGAGAATGAGCTGACGCTTGAGAAGGCGGTCACTATGGCAGCAGCACACGAAGCCGCAGCGAGAGGCACGGCAGTAATGCAGCTACGGTCACCGGAGCTCAGTGCACACAAATTGGGTGTGAGTTCTGGCAAATGTTATCGTTGTGGAAAGACAACGCATGATCAGAACCAGTGTTGGTTTAAAAACCAAGAATGTAGAACTTGTGGTAGGCTTGGACATATAGCTAGAGTATGCAGGTCAGGGAAGAAGACCAGCAACAAGAAGTCACCGCAAGGGAAATACGCAAAGGTACACAAGGTGGCCGAACAGGAGTCCGATTCAGACGCAAGCAGTATTGAACTGGCTAGCTTAAGGGTACTCAACGTTGGTAAGGGTGCAGACCTCCAGACAATTTGGGTTACTCTTCAGATAGAAGGAGTCCAAGTAAAAATGGAATTGGACACTGGATCGGCATTGTCGGTCATGAATAAGAAAGATTACAGAAGGTTATTCCAACATATTCCCCTACAGGATACGGAGATTATATTGACAACATACACGGGGCAGAGAGTGTACCCCATCGGGACAATAAAGGTTGCAGTGGCCAACAAGGGCGAAGGAAGTCAAATAATGGACTTATATGTGCTACCGGAGGGAGGTCCACCACTACTAGGCCGGGAGTGGTTTAGAAACATAAATATGGACTGGCATTCGCTAAAAGCCATAAAGAGTGAGAACTCGGTGCAGATAATCAGCCCAGACTCTAGAACTGATGATGGTAAGACCAACCCATGTGCAAAAGACAAAGTTTCAGCACAGAATTCCACTGAGCAACAACAACATAGTTTAACAGAGAATTCTGAGTCTGTCAAGTCTACTGATATGCACATTTTTGAGGGACACTGGGCTCGAACTCAACTCCATTTCAAACTACAACAGCAATTAGAACAAATGATTCGCCGTTTTGAGCAAGAGATGAATGAAATAAAAAAGTTCTTTGTTACAGAGTGGGAGAATCTGGAAAGGCAACAGAAGCAACTGATGGAGAAAATGGAGCAGGAGCACACCAACCATCTGCGCGAGGAGGCCGAATGAATCAAAGCTGATTCAGGTTCTGAAGGTGCGTGCCATAATCTGGTGTCAGAAGAGTTAACGGTCAGCCAACTCCTTCATATGCTGAGGGACAAGACTCTGAAATGGGAAAAACTTGAACACGAGCTGCGATCTTCAAAGGAAAAGGGTTCGGAGTTCTCAAAAATCATTGAGATGGCTGATGTGACGACACAGACTGAAACGGCTGCAACAGAGCAGCCATTGGATGCCAAAAGTACGCTGACTCACGTCAATGTAGAACAACAGACCGCTGAAACAGCTGCTCCGGTAGAGGGATTGCATAGTCCGATCAATCAATCTCCAAAGGAAGTTGAAGTATTAAAATCACAAATGAGGTCACTAGTAAACGACTTGCTGAAAGCCCAGAAAAAGCTGGAGGCAGAGGTACACATGAAGAAGTCTCTTCAGGAAAGATGTCTGGATTTGGAACAAGAGCTGGCTAACGTCCAGCTGGGTATGGAGGAAATAGACGACCCTCTCGCTGACCTGTCGGACGACTCCGAATATTACTATGTCCTGTCCTGCCCAACTTGTAACTTCGACTCCCACCATACAGAAATCATGGAGGAGCACCGAAAGTCTACGGAACATCGGGAGAAGGTGGCTCTACTACAAAAAAAGGAGGAAGAGAAGGAGGAACTGCGCATGCAGCTGGCAGCTGACAATGGAGCCCAGAGAGTCTCCAAGAAGCAGAAAAGGAAAAGTAAAAACAGAAGATGACCCATCTGAACCATTATCACCTCTACCAGATCACACACGTGGTCCCTCCGAACGGAGCCAAATCAGTTCGGAAGTTCAAGCTGTTAAATCCGTGAAAGGACTATTGAATGAGTAACGTGAACCGACTACACCACAGAGATTGAATCTGTGAACTGTTTTCCGCAGAGACTGAATCTGTGATATGTTACGTTAAACATGAAGTTATATATGTATATATGTTATTACGTTATGTTAAATGGGGGGGATGACTATAAAGCTAAGAAGGGAGGAGTGTTGTGTATGTAACCTGTTCCACCTTAAGAGAGCTTAAGCCTGTTCCACCTTAAGAGATGTACTACTTTCTCAGGCTGCTGTAGACGTAATACCGGGGGTGAACACACCGGTATATAAGCACTGTGCAGTAATCTTGTATTCAGAATAGTCCCTACCTCCAACCAGTAAAGACCTGTTTTTGATTGTTATTAATTAGTCTGTGTCTTAATTAACTAGATAATTCACAGACTTAACACCCTGTCCCCGGCACTGTATCGCCTGCTCTTTGTGGCGATGGGCTTACAGTCGGGGGTGAGGTTAGCAAACAGTGGGGGGGGGTGACTCTGAGTGTGGAGAGGTTGCACCTGGTGCGCGGCGGGCAGTTTGGAAGCTGCTGGCTGCGGACTGTGAGTGGGGGGAGGGGTCCACCGTATGCCATTATAACACTTTTAAGGTGGCACTGAAAATCTAACCCCAGTAGAACGGCAGCGCAGAGGTGGGGCAGGACCAGAAGTTTAAAATTATCGTACACAGTCCCGTCTACTAAGAGTGTCACCACACAGTAGCCGCCAATGTCCGCCGACTGGGACTCGGAGGCCATAGAAATCCGCTGGTGCACAGGCAGGACTGGGAGAGAGCAACGCCGTACCGTGTCGGGGTGGATGAAGCTCTCCGTGCTCCCAGAGTCAAAAAAGGCAGGTTGTTTCGTGACCATTTACCTTAATGTCCATTGTGGACCGGGCCAGCTGATGCGGTCTCGCTTGGTCCAGCGTAACGGAGGCCAGCGTAGGGGTCGGTGTGTCGCTGCGGGTATCAGATGAGGCGGTGTTGGGGGCCTGCTGCATCCTGGCTGGCGTCCAAGATGGCGGCGTCCATGATCCCCATGTGGCTGGAGGCGTCCAAAATGGCTGCTGTTCCGGTGGTTCGCACATGGCTGGGGAGGCCCAAGATGGCGGCCCGCACGGTCCACACGCGGCGCTGCTGGGGTTCGGGGTGGCTTTGGCCCTGCAGACACTGGCGTAGTGTCCCTTCTTCCCGCAGCCCGAGCAGATCGCATTTTTCACCGGGCAGCGCGCTCTGGGGTGTTTGGCCTGGCCACAGAAGTAGCATTTCTGGCCTTGGGACACTGCTGCGGTAGCTGGGCCGTTGCTGGAATGTGGCTGGGGTGGCACGGCACTATGAGACGGTCCTACCGTGTCCCAGGCTGTCGTTCCCTGCGGCGTCCACGGTGCAGAGGAGTAGGCATCCATGCCCCGGTAGGCTGCGTCCAATGATAGTGCGAGTTCAGAGGCCTTGTTGAGGTCGAGGTCACTCTGCTCCAACAGTCGCTGTCGGGTGTAATTGGACCTGTGGCCCGCTACAAAAGCGTCCCGGATAAGTTCCTCTGTGTACACGGCGGCCTTTACATCCTTACAACCACAGGCCCGGCCAAGCACAGACAGTGCCTGAAGGTATTCCTCGGTCGATTCCCCAGGTTGTTGTTTACGACTCCCCAGGAGGTGCCTGGCGTACACCTCGTTCACTGGGCGCATGTACTGGTCCTTGAGGAGCTTGAGAGCAGCCGAGTACGAGGTCGCGTCCTGGATGACCGAGTACGCTCGGTGGTTCACTTTGGAGGTCAGGACATCCAGTTTGTCCTCATCCGATATGACCGTTGCAGCGGAGGCGATCAGGAATCTTTCAAAGCACCTAAGCCAGTGAGCAAACTTGGTGGATGCGTCCGCCTCCCAATGGTCTAAGTCCAGGCATGCTGGTGTGAGGATCTTCTCCATTATAAAAAAAATCTTGTTAATAAAATTGATGCGCTATCAATTACTCAAAAGACTGAGGTTAAGCGAGTAACTAACAGGCTTTTATTAACAAGAGAATGAAGGTGTGCCTCGAGTGATCGACCAGTCCAGAATACAGAGGGACTGTGGAGCAGTCACCTTTATACCTGGACTCGTGGGAGGAGTCAGCCGAGGCATGTACAGACATGTACACAGTGGAATACAAACACCCACACAGGCAGGTATAACAGTGGTTTACCACAAAACTTTGAAGCACGCCTTGAAGGCATCGCAAGGTCAGGGCTCAATCCACCAACGTCTGAACAGCTTCCTGTTGTCCTACAGGAACGAGCCGCATGCCACAACCAAAACTTCCCCCGCTTCGCTCATGATGAAGAGGCAGTTGTGGACAAGTTTTGACTTACTCAAACCTCCAAGGGCAGAGCAGGTTGTCCATCATCAACAACAAGCTCAAGTTGAAAAGAGAGAGAAAAGAGCCAAGGAGAGACGGTTTCATCCGGGAGAGCACGTCCTAGCTCGAAACTACAACACTGGACCGAAATGGGTTCCTGCTATGGTGATCGCGCAGACAGGCCCTATGTCTTACACGGTTGAGACTGCTGAGGACGTCATCTGGAGAAGACACACAGATCAACTGTTGCTAGGAGCAGAGACAGCCACAGAGGCTCCAGCGGCTGGTTGGCCTGAACTGTTTCCGGATGATACCGCAAACCAGCATCCTTTGCCACAGTGCTCTTCTCCAACACAGGAAGTCAAAGAGACTGTTCCACCTGTGCAAACTCCTGACTTTCGACTGACACAGGCACCTTCTCCATCTAGGCCTGTGTCAATGCCTACTGCTGTGGAGGCCAGCGATGACTGCCGGTATCCTGTCAGAGAGCGGCGGCCTCCAAGACGCTTGGATCTGTAGGCTTAGTGACTTACCCACAAGACTGGGGCAGAATAAACCCCAGGGTAAAGTCAGGGGTTGAGGCAGTCTACCTCTACCCTAGGTTAGTTGAGTGCATTGAAAGTAACTTACCTGTTGAGGAATAATGTGGACCTTCCATTTAAGAGGGGAGGAAATGTTATGTATTGTGTGTTCTCCTCCCACCTGTGGTGGCGCTGTCACAGCAGATACATGATTGGGTGTTCTCGGTTAAGTTTAGCTCTCTTTGTTCGGAACTTTCCAGAACTTCCTTTCCTTCCAATAAAGCACTTCATGTTTGAATCTCTGGGTTCTGAGTCCTAAATTGTGTCTAGGTAGAAAGGTACCGACACAACAGATATCAAAGCTGGTCACATTCTTCTGGAAAGCAAAGACTGTGGAGAAACTTAATGTTAAAACAGTTCTCTTCAATGGTTTGGCGTTCCTTGAATTATTTTGCCCCATTTGTGAGATCCAGGAACATGCAACTGGATTTGAATATCTTCAACTCCAAGGTGCCTGGCACATTACTCAGTGTTATGTTTAAGTGTTTCCTGCTCTGAAGAGTTCCCTCACCTGGATTCAGCACAGTTTGACAGAGAGGACAGCCACTCAATTGCCTGACATGATCATACATGCATACGACAGGAGTTCTAGAGGCTTGTGTGAATTACCAAAGTTAAAAAGTATTCTAAAATAACAACAGAAAATGCTGGAAATACTCAGCAGGCCAGGCAGCATCCGTGGAGAGAGAAACAGAGTTAACATTTCAGGTCTGGGACCCTTCATATTAAAAAGTATTCTAGTCTGTTTCCTCCACTTTAATAGAGCTAATAGATTAAGAAACTTGGGGAAAACTAAAGCTTTCTTTGATATATTGAATTAAGATCATTTGGTTTGTAATATTAATGGGGTTAGCTGGATAAGACACTGTACTAACATACTGTGGCTGACATCCTTTCCATCAGACAGCCATGGAGGAATTTGAAAACAAGGATGAGAATTTTAAAAATCACGGCGTTGCTTAACCGGGAGCCAATGTAGACCAGCAAGCACAGAGGTGATGGGTGAATGGGACTTGGTGCGAGTTAGGACATGGGCAGCACAGCTTTGGATGACCTCAAGTTTATGGAGGGTAGAACATGGGAGGCTGGCCAGGAATAGTCATGTCTGGAGATAACAAAGGTATGGATGAGGGTTTCAGCAGCAGATGAGCTGAGGCAGGAGCGGAGTCGGGCGATGTTACGGAGGTGGAACTTAACAGTCTTCGTGATGGCATGGATATGTGGTCAGAAGCTCACCTTGGGGTCTAATATGACACCAAGGTTGCGAGCAGTCTGGTTCAGCTTCAGACAGTTGCTAGGGAGAGGGATGGAATCGGTGGCTAGGGAATGGAGTGTGTGGCGGGGATAGTCTTCCCAATAGTTAGTTGGAGGAAAAAATCCCAAAACACTTTACAGCCAATGAAGTTCGTTTGAAGTGTAGTCACTATATTGTAATATAGGAAATATGGCATCCAATTTGCACACAGCAAGGTCCCACAAACAGCAATGTGATAATGATGAGATCATCTTTTTATTATTTAATATATATATATTTTTAAGGTGTTGGCTGAGAGGTAAATATTGGCTAGGATATCGGGGAGAACTGGCAAAAGGTGAGAGGTGGTGTTCCACAGGGATTGGTGCTGGGACTACTGTTGTATACAATTTATATCAACGATTTGGACTCACGAATCTGAAGTAAAATTTCAAAAACTCCAAAAGATACCAAATTTGGGGGGGTGTAATACAAAGGAAGAATGCGACAAAATACAAGAAGACATTAATAAACTTGTAGAATGGGCATGTAATTCGCAATTGAATTTCAATATAGACAAGTGTGAGGTGGTGCTTTTTGGTAAGAAGAATAAGGAGATCACATTTGGTAGATACATTTTGGTGATACATGGTCATACATTTTGGTAGGAAGAACAAGGAGAGGCAATATAAACTGAAGGGTACAATTCTAAATGGGGAGCATGAACAGAGAGACCTAGGGGTATATTTGCACAAATTGTTGAAGGTGGCAGGGCAGGTTGAGAAAGAGTTTAAAAAAGCATACAGGATCAGTAGACAGGGCTTTAAACTAATGAAGGGGGGGGGCGGGAGGATTCAGGAAAGGGTAAATTTAAAAGCAGCGAGAGGAATGTCAAGGCTCTAGAGCAGAATAGAGTTTTGGGTAAAAATAAGCAGAGTGGGTCAGGAAGGGACAGAGAGAGTAACAAAGGTAATAAGGCATCAGTGACTAAGGTGACATCAGGGAAAAAGAGAAATAAGTCAAAGCTAAAGGCACTATATCTGAATGCGTGAAGCATTCGCAACAAAATAGATGAATTTAACAGGTTTGATCTAATAGCCATAACGGAGACGTGGTTGCAAAGTGGCCACGGTTGGGAACTAAATATTCCAGAAAACATAACTTTTAGAAGGGATAGGCAAAATGGAAAAGGAGGAGGGGTAGCCCTGATAATAAAGGATGGGATAAAGACAGTAGAGAGAAAGGACCGTAGCTCTGAAAATCAAGAAGTAGAATCAGTTTGGGTGGAGCTAACAAACAGCAACAGGCAGAAAACATTGGTGGGAGTTGTTTATAGGCCCCCAAACAGTAGTTGTAATGTAGGGCAGAGTATAAATCAGGAAATTAGAGGTGCATGTAACAAGGGTAACACAATAATCATGGGGGACTTTAATCTACATATAGACTGGGCAAACCAAATTTGCAGTAATAGTGTGGAGGATGAATTTGTGGAATGTATGCAAGATAGTTTTCTAGATCAGTATGTTGAGGAACCAACTAGGGAACAGGCTATTTTAAATCTAGTATTATGCAACGAGAAAGGGTTAATTAATAACCTTGTAGTAAAGGGGCCTTTAGGGAAGAGTGACCATAATATGATAGAATTTTATATTGAGTTTGAAAGTGACTTAGTTAAATCTGAAACTAGGGTCTTAAATCTAAACAAAGCAAACTACTTAGGTATGAGGGGCGAGTTGGCCAAGGTAGATTGGGAAACAACATTAAAAGGTATGACAGTGGATGAGCAATGGCTAGCATTTAAAGAATTAATACATAATTTATAACAAATATCCATTCCTTTAAGACACAAAGGGCTAGATTTTCAGTATAGACAGTTTTGGGGCGCTAACCTTAGCGCCCGCCCGAAGTTAGCGCCCGCCCCAAAGTAGCGCCCCGTTGCCGGAAATTCAGTGGCTTCGCCCTAAGAGGTTGGTGGAGCGCTAAAAGAGGTGTTCCACTACTATCTTTAGGCGCTAAGCCGGCGGTGCAGAGCGCAACACCCGAGCTCGGGCGTAGCGCACGGCAGACACTCTGGTGCCAGTGAGCTCTTAAAGGGGAAGGGTGCATGTGTTTTTTTCAAAGGCAGACTCTGGGGGGGGGAAAGGAGGAGGAGGAGGAGGAGGAGGAGGAGGAGGAGGAGAACATAAATACACCGTTCACAACAACACACTGGACCCTTCCACACAACACATGCAGACCGCCTTTTGTAGTGCAGGAGGAGTGCCCTTTAATTTGCGCTCCCCAGGGTGTGTTGCGTTCCATTCTACAAACGCTCTGGACGCCAGCCGCACAATGGGGCGGTCCGACTGAAGTTTGGATTCGGGGCGGCCAAAGGGCGTTGCACGAGGATGTGACGTCATTTTCTGCGCGCGCATCCGGGCGGCCGCTAAACTTTGCGCTGGCGCTAACGGGCAACTTAATTTGGGGCGGGGCGCAAACTGCGCTGCGCCCGGGCGCTACACACATAGCGCCCGAAAATCACTTCTCTTAAGGCGCTAACTGCTGGCGCAAGCAACTGAAAATCTAGCCCAAAATCCCCACAGGAAAAGTGGTCCAACCGTGGCTAACAAATGAAGTTAAAGATAGTATTAGATCAAAGGAAGAGGCTTATAATGCTGCCAAAAAGAGTAGTAAGCCTGAGGATTGGGAGGACTTTAGAATTCAGCAAAGGAGGACCAAGAAATTGATTTAAAAAAAGGGAAAATAGAATGAGAGTAAACTAGTGAGAGACATAAAAACAGCTTGTAAAAGCTTCTATATAGGTATATAAAAAGGAAAAGATTAGCAAAAGTAAATGTGGATCCCTTACAGGCTGAGGCAGGAGAAATTATAATGGGGAACAAGGAAACGGCAGAGAAATTAAACAAATACTTTGGCTGTGAATTTGCCGGCGCACAGAGAGTGGGTTTGGAGGCAGATCCCTAGGATGTAGGTCATCCGGCCCTTGAGATTTATCGACTTTTAGTCACATTAATGGCCCTATTCCCATCCCAAGCTTCCTTTTTTTATTGATGTGTCTGTAAAATATTTTAATATTTTGTTTTATGTTCCTTGATAATTTAATTTCATAGTTCCTTTTTGCATTCCTAATTGTTTTTTTTGACTTCTCTCCTAATCCCTTTGTATTCTCTCTTATCATGCACCCCTGCTGTCCATGTACTTAATGTATGCCTCTTTCCTTACCCTCAATTGTTCCCTTATGTCTTCATTCATCCATGGAATCTTATTAGTGTTTAGTTTGTTCTTTCCTTTTATCAGAATATATTTTTCCTGCACCATGTTTCCCATTGTCGTTCTACATCGTTGTTTGCCAATATTGTTGACCATTTTATCTTCCCAAGCAGGCTGATCAAAAAAGTAAAAGCCCATGGGATCCAAGGGAGAGTGGCAAATTGGATCCAAAATTGGCTCAATCGCAGGAAGCAAAGGGTAATGGTTGAGGGGAGTTTTTGTGACCAGAAGGCTGTTTCCAGTGGGATTCCACAGGGCTCAGTACTGGGTCCCTTACTTTTTGTAGTATATATTAATGATTTAGCCTTAAATGTAGGGGGCATGATAAAAATTTTTGCAGATGATATAAAAATTGTCCGTGTGGTTGACAGCGAGGAGGAAAGCTTTAGACTGCAGGAAGATATCGATGAACTGGTCAGTTGGGCAGAAAAGTGGCAAATGGAATTCAATCCGGAAAAGTGTGAGGTAATGCATTTGGGGAGGGGTAACAAGGCAAGGAATACACAATTAATGAGAGGATACTGAGAGGTGTGGAGGAACAGAGGGACCTTGGAGTTTATGTCCACAGATCCTTAAAGGTAGCAGGACAGGTCAATAAAGTAGTTAAGAAGGCATACAGAATGCTTTTCTTTATTAGCTGAGGCATAGAATATAAGAGCAAGAAGGTTATGCTAGAACTGTATATAACACTGGTTAGGCCAAAGCTTGAGTACTGCGTGCAGTTCTGGTCATCACATTACAGGAAGGATGTGATTGCAATAGAGAGGGTGCAGAGGAGATTTATGAGGATGTTGCCAGGACTGGAAAACTTTAGCTATGAGGAAAGATTGGCTAGGCTGGGGTTGTTTTCCTTGGAACAGAGGAGGCTGAAGTGAGATTTAATTGAGATGTATAAAATTATGAGGGGCCTAGATAGAGTGAATAGGAAGGGCCTATTTCCCTTAGCAGAGGGATCAAGAACCAGGGGCATAGATTTAAAGTAGTTGGTAGAAGGATTAGAGGGAAGATGAGGAAAAAAATTCACCCAGAGGGTGGTGGGGGTCTGGAACTCACTGCCTGAAAGGATGGTAGAGGCAGAAACCCTCATCACATTTAAAAAGAACTTGGATGTGCACTTGAAGAGCCGTAACCTACAGGGCTACGGACCTAGTGCTGGAAGGTGGGATTAGGCTGGGTAGCTCTTTTCCGACTGGCACAGACACGATAGGCCGAATGGCCTCCTTCTGTGTTGTAATTTTTCTTTGATTCTATGATTCTCAGCCCCTCAAAATCAGCTTTTCTCCTATCTATTAATCTGGTTTTTGTCAAACTTATGTTCTTCTCTATTATCATCTTAAATTGTATTATATTATGGTCACTATTGCCTATATGTTCCCCTACTTTTACTTCTCTTATCTGCTCTGGCTCATTCCCCATAACTAGACCCAATAGCGAATCCTCCCTTGTTGTGCTTTTTACATATTGGGTTAGAATGGATTCCTGTAGACATTGTATGAACTCCATTCCCTTATCTCCTTTACCTACCTCTTCTGTCCAATTAATATCGGGGTAGTTGAAATCCCCCATGATTATTATTTTAGGTTTTTTATTCATTTCCCTAATTTGTCTGTATATTTCTTCCTCCACCTTCCTTCCACGATTAGGTGGTCTGTAGACTACGCCTATTAGTGTGATTGATCCAATCCTTTATCATCTTTTATCTCTACCCATATGGATTCTATTTTTGTCTTGCTGATATCTACGTCCCGTTTTTCTACTACCATTATGTTATCCCTAATAAGTACAGCTACTCCACCTCCCCTTTTCCCCTCTCTATCTTTTCTAAATATGTTATACTCTGCAATGTTTAATTCCCAGTCCTGATTTTTCTGTAGCCATGTCTCAGTAATCCCTACTATGTCTGGTTCCTCCGAATGCATGATTGCCTCCAGCTCCCCTGTTTTATTACGGACACTGTGTTTATTGCTGTACAGACAGTTTAACTCATTTTTAACAGGATTTTCTCTCACTTTATGTTTAACCATCTTTTTAGACTTCTGTTCTATAACTCTATTTGCTCCCTTGCCATCAATGTCCTCCCTTATTTTATTCTTTCCTGTGCTCACTTTTCCTGTTTTGTTTATATTTAGGCTGCTTACGTTTCTTGTAGATCCTTCCCCCTCTCGACTTTAATTCTATTTGGTAACATGCTGCTACACACCCTGCTAGTAGCTTTGAGTATAGAACAGCAAGATGACTTTGGGAGAAGGGGAAGTGCAACGAGACCTGGGTGTCCTTGTGCACCAGTCACTGAAGGTAAGCATGCAGGTGCAGCAGGCGGTTAAGAAGCCAAATGGTATGTTGGCCTTCGTAGCGAGAGGGTTCGAGTACAGGAACAAGGATGTCTTGCTGCAGTTGTACAGGGCGTGGGTGAGACCACATCTTGAGTATTGTGTGCAGTTTTGGTCACCTTATCTGAGGAAAGGTGTTCTTGCTATGGAGGGAGTGCAGCGAAGATTTACCAGGCTGATACCTGGGATGGCAGGAATGACGTATGAGGAGAGATTGGGTCGATTGGGCTTATACTCGCTGGAGTTTAGAAGAATGAGAGGGGATCTCATTGAAACTTATAAAATTCTAACAGGACTAGACAGACTAGATGCAGGAAGGATGTTCCCAATGGCCGGGGAGTCCAGACCCAGGGGTCACAGTCTAAGGATAAGGGGTAAGCCATTTAGGACAGAGATGAGGAGGAATTTCTTCACCCAGAGAGTGGTGAACCTGTGGAATTCTCTACCACAGAAGGCAGTAGAGGCCAATTCATTAAATATATTCAAGAAGGAGTTAGATATATTTCTTAAGGCTAAAGGGATCAAGGGATATGGAGAGACGGCAGCGACAGGGTACTGAATTTGGCTGATCAGCTATGATCTCAGTGAATGGTGGAGCAGGCTCAAGGGGCCGAATGGCCTACTCCTGCTCCTATCTTCTATGTTTCTATGTTTCAGAGCCTAATACAGCTGCAGCAACTGCTTTTTAATCGATTGTTTTGTGACCGTTGAATGTTGTGCAGCCACCTACGGGTGTAACAGCTACTGTAGCTAAGAGTTGGTACTCTTAAAATGGATAAACCCCATAAAGAAGAGTTGACATGTATTTTGAAATGGAAGATTGCGACCCGCAGTGTGTTATTTTTAAATATATAGCAGAGATTTATACAATATATTTATAAGTGTGTTGCATGAAGCTTCCTTCTAAAGTGCAGAGCTATATTGGCAGCTTTACCATTGTAGGAACGGAGGTTCCTAGCTGAAGAATTGAGATCGACGCAGAGAATCAAAAACAATAACATTTAATGAACAAACGAAGTTAAACAGTAAACTGCTGGATACAATGCAAATAGGTCTGGTCTGGTTGAAAGCCTCTCTGGAACTGCTAGAAGGTTCCGAGCACTGATGTCATGACGTCATCACGTTCTTCCCGCCGTTGGGGGATCACGTGACGGGCGGCATGACGTCATCACGCGAAGTAAAGGAAAGAAGCCATAGTACAGTTAACAGATACATTAAAGGTGCAGCCCCCGGTTGCACTACATTGCTGTTAAAGGAATTATAAACAATTGACCTGAATCCCCTGGTGGCTCCGCCACACCATGATAATTTGTGGTTAACACCCATGTGGTACTTCCACTGTCACCACTACCTGACAGTAACAACAACTTGCAGCCTATTGTGGGAACGGTAGCATAGTGGTAATGTCACTGGGCTAATAATCCACTGTAGAGGCCTGGATTTACAGAGATGTGAGTTCAAATCCCACCACGGCAGCTGGGGAATTTAAATTCAGTTAATTAAATAAAATCTGGAATTAAAAAGCTCGTATCAGTGAAATGTAACTATGAACGTATTGGATTGTTGTAAAAACCCATCTGGTTCACTAATGCCCTTTAGGGAAGGAAATCTGCTGTCTTTACCTGGTCTGGACTGGCCTAGCCTATATGTGACTTCTAGACCCATCAGCAATGTAACTGCCCTCTGAAATGGCCTAACAAGCCACTCAGGTTATAACAAAACACAATAATAAGAATAAAACCAGATGGACCACCTGGCATCGACCCAGTTGACCCTGCAAAGTCCTCCTCACCAACATCTGGGGGACTCGTGCCAAAATTGGGAGAGCTGACCCACAGACTGGCGAAGCAACAGCCTGACAGAATCATACCTTTCAGACAATGTCCCAGACTCCTCCATCACCATCCCTGGGTATGTCCAGACCCACCAGGGGTGGCGGCACAGTGGTATACAGTCGAGAAGGAGTGGCCCTGGGAGTTCTCAACATTGACTCCAGCCCCCATGAAGTCTCATGACTTCAGGTCAAACATGGGCAAGAAAACCTCCTGCTGATTACTACCTACTGTCCTCCCTCAGCTGATGAATCAGTACTCCTCCATGTTGGACACCACTTGGAAGAAGCATTGAGAGTAGCAAGGGCACAGAATGTATTCTGGGTGGGGGACTTCAATGTCCATCACCAAGAGTGGCTCGGTAGCGCCACTGCTGGCTGGCCGAGTCCAGAAGGACATAGCTGCCAGTCTGGGCCTGTGACAGGTGGTGCGAGAACCAACACGAGGGGAAAAACTTACTTGTCCTCACCAATCTACCTGTCGCAGATGCATCTGTCTATGACAGCATTGGTAGCAGTGACCACCGCACAGTCATTGTGGAGACGAAGTCCCATCTTCACACTGAGGACACCCTCCATCGTGTTGTGTGGCACTACCACCGTGCTAAATGGGATAGATTCAGAACAGATCTAGCAGCTCAAAACTGGGCATCCATGAGGTGCTATGGGGCAGCAGAAAAATTGTATTCCACCACAATCTGTAATCTCAGGGCCTGGCATATCCCTCACTCTACCATTACCATCAAGCCAGAGGACCAACCTTGGCTCAATGAGGAGTGTACAGGAGCAGCACCAGACGTACCTAAAAATGAGGTGCCAACCTGGGGAAGCTGCAACACAGGACTACATGCATGCTAAAAAGCGGGAGCAGCATGCTATTGACAGGGCTAAGCGATCCCACGATCAGATCAAAGCTCTGTAGTCCTGCCACATCCAGTCGTGAATGGTGGTGGATCATTAAACAATTAACGGGATGAGGAGGCTCTATGAATATCCCTATCATCAATGATGGTGGAGCCCAGCACGAGTGCAAAAGATAAAGCTGAAGTGTTTGCAACCATCTTCAGACAGAAGTGCCGAGTGGATAATCCATATCGGCCTCCTCCTGAGGTCCCCACCATCACAGAAGCCAGTCTTCAGCCAATACGATTCACTCCACATGATATCAAGAAACGGCTGAGCGCACTGGATACAGCAAAGGCTATGGGCCCCGACAACATCCTGGCTATCGTGCTGAAGACTTGTGCTCCAGAACTGGCCGCACCTCTAGCCAAGCTGTTCCAGTACAGCTACAACACTGGCATCTATTCGACAATGTGGAAAACTGCCCAGATATGCCCTGTCCACAAAATGCAGGACAAATCCAATCCAGCCAATTACCGCCCCATCAGTCTACTCTCAATCATCAGCAAAGTGATGGAAGGTGTCATCGACAGTGCTATCAAGCGGCATTTACTCACCAATAACCTGCTCACTGATGCCCAGTTTGGGTTCTGCCAAGACCACTCGGCTCCCGACCTCATTACAGCCTTGGTCCAAACATGGACAAAGGAGCTGAATTCCAGAGGTGAGGTGAGAGTAACTGCCCTTGACATCAAGACAGCATTTGACCGAGTGTGGCATCAAGGAGCCCTAGTAAAACTGAAGTCAATGGGAATCGGGGGGAAAACTCTCCACTGGCTGGAGTCATACCTAGCACAAAGGAAGATGGTTGTGGTGGTTGAAGGTCAATCATCACAGCCCCAGGACACCGCTGCAGGAGTTCCTCAGGGCAGTGTCCTAGGCCCAACCATCTTCAGTTGCTTCATTAATATAAGGTTAGAAATGGGGATGTTCGCTGATGACTGCACAGGGTTCAGTGCCATTCACAACTCATCAGATAATGAAGCAGTCCATGCCCACATGCAATAAAACATGGATGACGTTCAGCTTGGGCTGATAAGTGGCAGGTAACATTTGCGCCACAGAAGTGCCAGGCAATGACTATCTCCAACAAGCGAAAGTCTAACCACTGCCCCTTGACATTCAACAGCATTACCATCGCTGAATCCCCCACCATCAACATCCTGGGGGTCACCATTGACCAGAAACTTAACTGGACCAGCCACATAAATACTGTGACAACAAGAGCAGGTCAAGGGTTAGGTATTCTGCGGAGTGTGTCTCACCTCCTTACTCCCCAAAGCCTTTCCACCATCTACAAGGCACAAGTCAGGAGTGTGATGGAATACTCTCCACTTGCCTGGATGAGTGCAGCTCCAACAACACTCAAGAAGCTCGACACCATCCAGGACAAAGCAGCCTGCTTGATTGGCACCCCATCCACCACCTTAAACATTCACTCCCTCCACTACCGGTGTACCATGGCGGCAGTGTGTACCATCTACAAGATGCACTGCAGCAACTCGCCAAGGCTTCTTCGGCAGCACCTCCCAAACCCGCGACCTCTTCCACCTAAAAGGACAAGGGCAGCAGGCGCATGGGAACACCACCACCTCCAAGTTCCCCTCCAACTCACACATCATCCTGACTTGGAAGTATATCGCCGATTCTTCATCGTCGCTGGGTTAAAATTCTGGAACTCCCTGCCTAACAGTGGTTGGAGAACCTTCACCATACGGAGTGCAATGGTTCAAGAAGTTGGCTCACCACCACCTTCTCAAGGGCAATTAGAGATGAGCAATAAATGCTGGCCTTGCCAGCGATGCCCACAACCCATAAAAAAATAATTAAAAAAAGATATATTTATATAGAGCCTTTAAAGTAGCAAAATGTCCCAAAATGCATTACAGGAGCTGACATGAATCTTGTCATTCATGTGGAAGTGACTTGTGAGGTGGTGCTGGGCGGCCTGCTGGTGGCACTGTCCAGGGAGAGTGTGGATGCTCGGGCCCAGCTTGCTCGGAGCATTCTTTGGCAGGGGCTGGTGAGGGACACGGCTAGACTTCCATGTTGTGGGACAGTTGATTGAAGCTTTGTTTAACGCTTAGACCAAGTACCTAGTAGTTTTCTTACGTCAATTTAATCAACTGAAACTTGCTCCACGTTCCGAGTGATTTTGAGAACAGATGGCTACGACTCAAACAGTAGATGGGAACCAGGCGTAGTAATCAATCCATCATGGAAAAACTACTCAGACCCGCCCGTCTTGACCTGGACCTGATTTCACCTAAAACTACTAAGGTATGGAAACACTGGTATCGTACCTTCGGCAACTTCCTCGGGGCTTGTGGTGAGAATGTTCCTGATAAGTTACAAATACTTGCCAATTATGTACCTCCTCATGTATTTGACTATATCGAAGACTGTGTAGACTATGACACCGCTATCCAAATACTGCAGCAACTATATGTTAAGGCCCCAAACAAAATTTTTGCTCGGTACTTACTGGCCACAACTCGACAACAATCCGGGGTATCATTTGACGAATTCCTTCAAAAACTTCGCAGGCTCAGCAAAGACTAATCTCAAAGCTGTCTCAGCTGGGCAGTACCAGGAGGAATTAATTTGTGATTCTTTTATTAACGGAATTGTGTCTCCCTTCATACGCCAACATCTGTTGGAGAATAGAACCCTCGAGTTACAAGCTGCCTATGACCAGGCATATTCTCTGGACTTAGCAAAAAAATGCAGATGCCTTACTACGTGCACGGACTGCTGCTGTCAGTTTTAGTGACTCCTCTGATAAGCCTCAGGCGGAAGCCCTCTCTGATGACGACTCTATCCTAACTGACAATGACCCTACCCAAGCGGCATCTTGCCAATCTAAAAAGAAGTATTTCTTCTGTGGAGGTGCATTTCACTATAGGAAATTTTGTCCTGCTCGTAACTCAATCTACAATCATTGCAGTAAGAAGGGCCACTTTTCTAAAGCATGTCAGTCAAGAGCCTCTCCTAGGGTCACAGCTGCCAGGTATAAAGCTGCTCCTTCCCCAAGAGCCACTACTAATGTTACAGCTGTCATCTTTAAAACTGCTCCTCCCCCAAGAGCCACTACTAATGTTACAGCTGTCAAGTATAAAACTGCCCCTCCTCCCATCACAGCTGTTTTTCCCCAAAGCCTGTCTCATGCAGCCATGAAGGTTTCGGTAAATGGACACATTTTGAATGCATTAATCGACTCATGTAGCTCTGACAGCTTCATCAGTGAGTGGGCTGTCAGTAAGTTAAAACTGTGTATTTACCCCTCGGACAGGGAAATTGCAATGGCTCTGATGACACTGACCACCAACTCTTCCGGCTTTTGTCTTGTCGACCTTATTCTCAATGGCCGCACTTATTTTTCCACCCAGCTTGGGGTGCTCAAAAACTTATGCAGTGATGTGCTCCTGGGACAGGATTTCCAGAAGCAACACAAAAGACTCACTTTCTAGTTTGGAGGGTCAAAGCCGGAACTTACTATTTCCAAAGTACCGTTTTGTGCGCTTTCGGCAGCTTCGCTCGACAAGCCCTCCTTGTTTGCCAATCTTTCCCCATGATGTAAGCCCATAGTCACTAAATCACGACGTTTCAGCCAAGATGATCGATCCTTTATCGAGGCAGAAATCTCTCGCCTTCTAGCTGATGGTATCATTGAGGCATGTTCATCTTCCTGGCGGGCTCAAGTTGTCGTTGTTAAAAATCCTCTGAAACATAGAAACATAGAAGATAGGAGCAGGAGTAGGCCATTCGGCCCTTCGAGCCTGCTCCGCCATTCAACGAGATCATGGCTGATAATCCAAACCCTAGCACCCGGTCCCTACATCGACAGCCATCCCACACAAGCCCTATCCCCGTAACCCCATAACCCCACGTATTTAATCCCCCCTAACACTAAGGGCCAATTTTTTTTTTATCATGGCCAATCAACCTAACCTGCACATCTTTGGACTGTGGGAGGAAACCGGAGCACCCGGAGGAAACCCACGCAAACACGGGGAGAATGTGCAAACTCCACACAGACAGTCACCCGAGGCCGGATTTGATCCCGGGTCCCTGGCGCTGTGAGGCAACAGTGCTAACCACTATGCCACCGTGCTGCCCACAAGAAACGTCTTTGCATCGATTACTCGCAAACTATGAACCAGTATACCGACCTGGATGCCTACCCACTACCATGCATCGAAGACATGGTCAATAACCTTGCCAACAACAGGGTATTTTCAACTTTTGACTTAAAAAGTGCATATCATCAAGTAGGCAACTCTGTTGGATGGAGTATCAATCAGGAAATAGTTGAGGCTTGTAATAAGGGAACATCTATAATTATGGGGGATTTTAACTATCACATTAATTGGAACAAATCAAATTGGGCAGGGCTGCCTTGAGGATGAGTTCATTGAGTGTATTAGGGATGGGTTTCTTGAGCAGTATGTAACTGAACCGACCAGGGGGCAAGCAACCTTAGATCTGGTCCTGTGTAACGAGACAGGATTAATTAAAAATGTCCTAGTAAAGGATCCCCTTGGAATGAGTGACCATAACATGGTTGAATTCCATATTCAATTAGAGGGTGAGAAGGTTGGATCTCAAACAAGCGTGCTAAGCTTGAATAAAGGAGACTATGAAGGTATGAGAGCAGAATTGAGTAGAGTGGATTGGGAAAATAGATTAAAGGGTAAGACGATACATGATCAGTGGTGTACATTTAAGGAGTTATTTTACAACTTCCAAAAAATATATATTCCACTGAGAAGAAAAGGGTGTAAAAGAAAAGACAGCCATCCGTGGCTAAGTAAAGAAATTAAGGATAGTATTCGACTAAAAACAAGGGCATATAAGGTAGTCAAATCTAGTGGGAGGATAGAGGATTGGGAAAACTTTAAAAGACAGCAAAAAATAACAAAAAGATTGATTGAGAAAGGGAAGATAGATTATGAAAGTAAATTAGCAAAAAATATAATAACAGATAGTAAGAGTTTTTATAGTTATATCAAAAGAAAACGGGTGGCTAAAGTAAATGTTTGTCCCTTAGAGGATGAGACCAGGAAATTAATGGTGGGAAATATGGAGATGGCAAAAACACTGATTGAATATTTTATATCAGTCTTTACAGTAGAAGACACTAAGAATATCCCAACACTGGACAAACAGGGGGCTAAAGGGGGGGAGGAGCTAAACACGATCAAAATCACTAAGGAAGTGGTACTCGGTAAAATAATGGGACTCAAGATGGATAAATCACCTGGACCTGATGGCTTACATCCTAGGGTCTTGAGGGAAGTGACGGTAGGGATTGTGGATGCATTGGTAATAATTTTCCAAAACTCCCTGGACTCAGCAAAGGTCCCGGCAGACTGGAAAACTGCTAATGTAACACCCTTATTTAAAAAGGGCAGTAGACAGAAGGTTGGAAACTATAGCCTAACATCTGTGGTAGGTAAAATTTTGGAGTCCATTATTAAGGAGACAGTAACAGGACATTTGGATAATCATAATTTAATAGGACAAAGTCAGCATGGTTTTATGAAGGGGAAGTCATGTTTGACAAATTTGCTGGAGTTCTCTGAGGAAGTAACATATAGGGTGGATAAAGGGGAACCAGTGGACGTAGTGTATTTAGACTTCCAAAAGGCATTTGACAAGGTGCCACACAAAAGATTATTGCTTAAGATAAAAAATCACGGGATTGGGGGTAATATTCTGGCATGGATAGAGGATTGGCTATCTAACAGAAGGCAGAGAGTTGGGATAAATGGTTCATTCTCAGCCTGGCAATCAGTAACTAGTGGTGTTCCGCAGGGGTCAGTGCTGGGTCCCCAACTCTTTACAATCTATATCAACGATTTGGAGGAGGGGACCGAGTGTAACATATCAAAGTTTGCAGATGATACTAAGATGGGAGGGAAAGTAATGAGTGAGGAGGACATAAAAAACCTGCAAGGGGACATAGACAGGCTAAGTAAGTGGGCAGAGATTTGGCAGATGGAATACAATACTGGAAAGTGTGAGGTTATGCACTTTGGCAGGAAAAATCGTAGAGCAAGTTATGATCTTAATGGCAAGAAACTGGAAAGTACTGAAGTACAAAGGGATCTGGGGGTCCTGGTGCACGAAACTCAAAAGGTTAGTATGCAGGTGCAGCAGGAGATTAAGAAGGCCAATGGAATGTTGACTTTCATTGCTAGGGGGATAGAATATAAAAATAGGGAGGTATTGCTTCAGTTGTACAAGGTATTGGTGAGACTGCACCTGGAATACTGCATACAGTTTTGGTGTCCATACTTAAGAAAAGACATACTTGCTCTCGAGTCAGTACAAAGAAGGTTCACTCGGTTAATCCCGGGGATGAGGGGATGGACATATGAGGAGAGGTTGAGTAGATTGGGACTCTACTCATTGGAGTTCAGAAGAATGAGAGGCGATCTTATTGAAACATATAAGATTGTGAAGGGGTTGGATCGGGTGGATGCGGGGAGGATGTTCCTGATGATGGGTGAAACTAGAACTAGGGGGCATAGTCTTAGAATAAGGGGCTGCTCTTTCAAAACTGAGATGAGGAGGAACTACTTCACTCAGAGGGTGGAAGGTCCATGGAATATGCTGCCCCAAAAAGCTGTAGAAGCTACATCATTACATAAATTTAAAACAGAAATAGACAATTTCCTAGAAGTAAAGGGAATTAAGGGTTACGGGGAGTGGGCAGGAATTTGGACATGAGTCTAGGTTCGGATCGGTCATGGCCCTGTGGGTAGCGGAGCGGGCCCAGGGGCCGTGTAACCTGATCCTGCTCCTATTTCGTGTGTCTAATTCTGTTAGATTCAGGAGATGGTTCTGTGATAGTAGATTGGCGGTTAGGATCAGATCAGCCATGATCTTATTGAATGGCGGAGCAGGCTCGAGGGGCCGATTGGCCTACTCCTGCTCCTATTTCTTATGTTCTTATGTTCTTAAGTACCGTTAAAGGACTGTGACAAAAAGTATACGGCCTTTGAGGCCAACGGTCGGCTTTACCAGTTTTGTCGCCTTCCCTTTGGGGTCACCAATGGGGTGGCCGTCTTTCAATGGGCAATGGACAGCCTAGCCAAACAGGAGAACTTAACGGACACTTTTCCATATCTGGATAATATCACCATTGCTGGTCATGACCAGAAGGAGCATGATGCCAACCTCCAGAAATTTCTTGATGTTCTCCATCATCGCAGCTTAACCTTAAATGTGTCCAAATCCGTGAAATCAGTACCATCAGTCAACATCCTTGGCTACTGGGTGGGCAATGGTGTCATCAAACCGGACCCGGAGCGACTTCGTCTGCTTCAGGACCTCCCTCCACCTTCGAATCTCGGCTCTCTTCGTCGAGCCCTCGGCATGTTCGCCTATTATGTGAAGTGGATACCCCACTTTTCCGACTAGATCCAGCCCCTGCTTCACACGAAGTAATTTCCGTTGGAGGCAGCGGCTATTTCAGCTTTCGACCTCCTCAAACAACAACTGGAAAAAGCCACGCTTCCTTCCATCGATGAAAATCTCCCTTTCGTGGTCAAGTGCGATGCATCGGAGGTGGTGATCTCGGCTACCTTGAATCAAGGTGGTCGTTCATTGCATTTCTGTCCAGAACTTTGCAGGGTAGCGAGCTCCATTATTCTCCTGTCGAGAAGGAGGCTACGGCTATCATCGAAGCGGTACGTAAATGGAGTCATTTTCTCGCTCGTCGCCATTTCATGCTTATAACCGATCAGCACTCCGTGGCCTTTATGCTGGATAACTGGAAATGCACTAAGGTCAAGAATAACAAGATACAGCTCTGGAGAATGGAATTGGCCGCTTTTGGCTACACCATACATTATCGACCCAGCAAAGATAATGTGGCCCCGGATACCCTCACGCGTGCATTCTGCTCTTCCATAAAAACTTCGACTCTTGCGGATCTTCATACTGACTTATGCCATCCTGGCGTTACCCGTATGTTACACTTTGTGCGATCTAAAAATCTCCCATTTTCTACTGAAGACGTGAAAATAACATGCTCCACTTGTAGAATTTGCGCGGAATGAAAACCACAATTCTTCCGTCCGTCGGATGGCTCGCTCATACACGCTACACAGCCTATGCAGCGACTCAGCATTGACTTTAAAGGGCCACTGCCTTCTTCAACGCGATACACTTACTTGCTTACTATGGTGGACGAATATTCATGCTTTCCCTTTGCTTTCCCCTGCCCAATATGCTTACTTCCACAGTGATCAAATGCCTCGATCAGGTCTTTTCCCTTTGCGGTATGGCCAATTTCATCCACTCTGATCGGTGTCCCTCCTTCATGTCAAGCGAACTCAAAAGTTATCTTTCCCAACGGGGAATCGCCACAAGTAAAACGACACTGTATCATCCTATTGGAAACGGACAGGTTGAGAGATACAATGCTATCATTTGGAACGCTGTTCATCTTGCACTGAGGTCACACAACCTATCAGACCAGCAGTGGGAAACTATGCTCCCTGACGCGTTGCATTCCATCAGGTCTCTCCTTTCTACATCCACCAATGTTATTCCTCATGAACAATTCTTCGGGTTCCAGTGTTGCTCCACTCATGGGACGTTCCTACTATCATGGTTGGCAGCTCCCGGCCCCGTGCTGCTCCGAAGATTCGTCCGATCCTCCAAGAGTGATCCCCTCGTTGACGAAGTGGAACTAATGGATGTCAATCCTACATATGCGTACATGCGGAACCCTGATGGCCAGGAGTCCAGAGTTTCACTTCGGGATCTGACTCCTTGCCCAACCGGTCCCACGGACCTAATCGATAGAGGGATCTGTATTAACGATGCCGATACTCTGCGCTCCTCCGAGGACGACACCGATACTCTGCACTCCTCTGAGGATGGCGCCCTACCCGGGACGTCAAGGGATCTGCCAGCTACTCCGCTGGATTAACCCAGGGAACAGAGCGCTCCCCGTGGGATGACCACCCGAAGCCAGGACGACGGTCAATCACCGACTACTGAGCAGGCTGAAGCCAGCTCTGCGCCTGTGGGGCCCGCACCTGGAGTCACAATCTCCCCAGTCCCCCTCAGGTCGATCAAGGCAACACGCGCTCTGCCAGTCCGCCGGTACGAACCAAGCGACCCAGGGACCAAGACACGGTCCGAGGAGATGTGCCTTCCGGCCACAAACGGAGATCCAAACGACTGCGGCTATTCGTAGCCCAATTAATCCGGTAGAAGGAAGTCGCCGGATTAACCATCCTTCAGGCGGGAAGAATGACATAAATCTTGTCATTCATTGGAAGTAACTTGTGTGGTGGTGCTCGGCGGCCTGCTGGTGGTGCTGTCCAGGGAGAGTGTGGATGCTCGGGCGTGGGCACAGCTTGCTCGGAGCATTCTTTGGCAGGGGCTGGTGAGGGACGCGGCTGGACTTCCATGTTGTGGGACAGTTGATTGAAGCTTTGTTTAACGCTTAGACCAAGTGCCTAGTAGTTTTCTTATGTCAGGAGCGTTATCAAAAACAATTTGACACCAATTCACATAAAGAGATATTGGGCCAGAAATTCCAGGCCAGAAGCGTGAGTGCGCTCGGGGTACTCACGCTTCTGGCCGTTGGAAATGCCGGCGTTCAGCAGGAACAGCGCATGCGGGGAACGCCGGCATTTCCAGACCTCGAGCGCGTGCGACTGCACAGGCAGTGCTTGCGCAGTGAATTTCGTGGATTTCATTCATGAAATCCGTGAGGGTAAGTCCTCAGAACTTACACTGAAAAAAAGCAAGTGTAAAGTGGTTCATTGGCTGCGGAGGAAGATATATTTTATCGTGGAGCTTTTGAAATGCAATATTTTTGTTTGGGAAAGGGAGGGAAGTTATTTTAAGAAATTTTAAGTAAGTTTTAAAGTTAAATTTTTTTTTTTTTTAAAGGGTTTTCAGAACGGTAGGTAGAAGGAGCAATTGTGGCTGTGTGAATGGAATGTGAGAATGAGTTATGTATGTATGTCCACATATATTCCTTTACGTATATGTATGTATGTTTTATATTCCTTTACTATGAATGTATGTTTTTAATTATGATTTTCCAATAAGTTACTTTCTCTGAAAGTCATAATTAAATAATACATTCATACACATAAGTAAAGGAATATATACATAACACGCAAAGGAATATATACAGACATACATACTTTCAGAAGCTCCACGATAAGAAATATCTTCCTCCGCAGCCTCTGTAGCAACTGTACCCATGCTTTTTTCATGTGTAAGTTGTAATGACTGGACCTCACTGAAAGCATTAATGAAAGCGGCGAATTATACTGCGCACGCGCTGCATGTGCAGTCGCACGCGTTCTGCCTCTGAACCCCTTCGTTCAGAGGACAGG
The DNA here is from genome assembly GCF_052327205.1 of Somniosus microcephalus. Lineage (NCBI taxonomy): Eukaryota > Metazoa > Chordata > Chondrichthyes > Squaliformes > Somniosidae > Somniosus > Somniosus microcephalus. The sequence continues at coordinate 173,464,438 of NC_140990.1, read as the reverse complement.
AAATGCCGGTTTTCCCCACATGCACTGTGCATGCTGAAAACCGGCATTTCATCCGGCCAGATGCGTAAGTACCCCGACCGTACTAGCGCATTTGGAAGGGAATTATTGGGCCAACATTTTACATGTCAATAAAATAAAAAATTTAACACTTGCACCACTTGCCCCCTCGCACCTGCGACTGAGGGTCCAAGGAGGTACATTGCGCAAGAGGTCATCATCGGACGTATCCTCACACTGTTCCCTTTGGGGAACTGTATGAAGTGGTGGAAGGATTTATGGCCGTGATTAACGCTCATTCCGTGACCGTAACCATCTTTGAACCAGCCATTAGGGTGGTTAGTCCTATGGCGGGAGGGTTTTACGGGCTCCCACAACCCATCTGAGGGGGGGGGAGGCGGCCACCAACACCCACGGACTCAAGTATCCCGCTGGATGTCCACCCAGAATTTAAAGTTGGAGCTCCGACTCCACTTGCCGGGACTGTCTGGAGTGGGGTTCAAAACCCTACTCCTTCTGGCCCAGCGGCGGGGATGCTTACTGCTACGCAAAAGGCCCACTCCGCACAAAAGGTGACACCCATACGGTTCCTGCGCCTTTTCCCTCCCCGTGACTGGAGCCCTATGCTGCCATTTCACGTTGCTAATCGGATTGGGCCTTTGTCATAGCGGTAGGATCCCTGCCGCTGGGCCAGATCAGGGTAGGGTTTCGAACCCCGCTCCAGACAGTCCCGGCAAGTGGAGTCGGAGCTCCGGCTCTAAATTCTGGGTTGACATCCAGTGGGATATTTGCGTCCGTGGGTGTGGGTGGCCCCCCCTCCTTGTATAGCTTGTGGGAGCCCGTAAAACCCTCCCGCCATAGGACTAACCGCCCTAATGGCTGGTTCAAAGGTGGTTACGGTCACGGAATGAGCGTTAATCACGGCCATAAATCCTTCCACCACTTCATACAGTTCCCCAAAGGGAACAGTGTGAAGACACGTATGACGACGACATTGCTAAATAAATAAATGGAATTTAAAAAATTCTTTTAGGGCTTTTAAAAGTCTTTAAATTGCTTTAATTCTCTTTAAAACTACTTCAGATTACTCAAAATAATGTAAACATTTAAAAAAGTTTATAAAAGTTACCAAAATCTTCAAAAAACTTCCAAAAACCTATTTAAACTGCTGCTTTGCATGTAAAAAAGCAAAGCAGCTTGACAGAAACATTGGGGGCGTGTCCAGTGAAACTGAGACCTCAAGGGGCGTGTCTCACTTACACTGCACGCTCCTGGGTCCGCGCTGGCTGCGCTCCTGGGCGGCGTGACGTCATACGCTGCCCGGGATTCTTGCTTCAGTTTCTGGAAGTGCAGGCGTCCCTGGAGCTGATCGGCAGGAGCGCGGGGTAAGTGCAAATACGGGGCTTGCACACGCTGCAAGCCCCGTTCTGGAATTTCTGGCCCATTAGGTCAGGTGACCAAAAGCTTGGACAAAGAGTTAGGTTTTAAGGAGTGTCTTAAAGGAGGAGAGGTAGAGAAGCAGAGAGGTTTAGGGAGAGAATTGCAGAACTTGGGGCCTAGACAGCTGAAGGCACGGCCATCAATTGTGGGGCGAAGGAAATCGGTGATGTGCAAGCGGCCAGAATTGAGGGAACACAGAATTCTCGGAGGGTTGTAGGGCTGGAGGAGGTTATGGGATAGGAAGAGTCAAGGCCAAGCAATGATTTGCAAACAAGGATGAGATTTTTAAATTTGCGATATTTAAGAACATAAGAACATAAGAAATAGGAGCAGGAGTAGGCCAATCGGCCCCTCGAGCCTGCTCCGCCATTCAATAAGATCATGGCTGATCTGATCCTAACCGCCAATCTACTATCACAGAACCATCTCCCGAATCTAACAGAATTAGACACACGAAATAGGAGCAGGATCAGGCTACACGGCCCCTGGGCCCGCTCTGCTACCCACAGGGCCATGTCCGATCCGAACCTAGACTCATGTCCAAATTCCTGCCCGCTCCCCGTAACCCTTAATTCCCTTTACTTCTAGGAAACTGTCTATTTCTGTTTTAAATTTATGTAATGATGTAGCTTCTACAGCTTTTTGGGGCAGCATATTCCATGGACCTACCACCCTCTGAGTGAAGTAGTTCCTCCTCATCTCAGTTTTGAAAGAGCAGCCCCTTATTCTAAGACTATGCCCCCTAGTTCTAGTTTCACCCATCATCGGGAACATCCTCCCTGCATCCACCCGATCCAACCCCTTCACAATCTTATATGTTTCAATAAGATCGCCTCTCATTCTTCTGAACTCCAATGAGTAGAGTCCCAATCTACTCAACCTCTCCTCATATGTCCATCCCCTCATACCCCGGATTAACTGAGTGAACCTTCTTTGTACTGACTCGAGAGCAAGTATGTCTTTTCTTAAGTATGGACACCAAAACTGTATGCAGTATTCCAGGTGCGGTCTCACCAATACCTTGTACAACTGAAGCAATACCTCCCTATTTTTATATTCTATCCCCCTAGCAATGAAAGCCAACATTCCATTGGCCTTCTTAATCACTTGCTGCACCTGCATACTAACCTTTTGAGTTTCGTGCACCAGGACCCCCAGATCCCTTTGTACTTCAGTACTTTCCAGTTTCTTGCCATTAAGATCATAACTTGCTCTACGATTTTTCCTGCCAAAGTGCATAACCTCACACTTTCCAGTATTGTATTCCATCTGCCAAATCTCTGCCCACTTACTTAGCCTGTCTATGTCCCCTTGCAGGTTTTTTATGTCCTCCTCACTCACTACTTTCCCTCCCATCTTAGTATCATCTGCAAACTTTGATATGTTACACTCGGTCCCCTCCTCCAAATCGTTGATATAGATTGTAAAGAGTTGGGGACCCAGCACTGACCCCTGCGGAACACCACTAGTTACTGATTGCCAGTCTGAGAATGAACCATTTATCCCAACTCTCTGCCTTCTGTTAGATAGCCAATCCTCTATCCATGCCAGAATATTACCCCCAATCCCGTGATTTTTTATCTTAAGCAATAATCTTTTGTGTGGCAGCTTGTCAAATGCCTCGTCCACTGGTTCCCCTTTATCCACCCTATATGTTACTTCCTCAAAGAACTCCAGCAAATTTGTCAAACATGACTTCCCCTTCATAAAACCATGCTGACTTTGTCCTATTAAATTATGATTATCCAAATGTCCTGTTACTGTCTCCTTAATAATGGACTCCAAAATTTTACCTACCACAGATGTTAGGCTAACCGGTCTATAGTTTCCAGCCTTCTGTCTACTGCCCTTTTTAAATAAGGGTGTTACATTAGCAGTTTTCCAGTCTGCCGGGACCTTTGCTGAGTCCAGGGAGTTTTGGAAAATTATTACCAATGCATGCACAATCCCTACTGCCACTTCCCTCAAGACCCTAGGATGTAAGCCATCAGGTCCAGGTGATTTATCCGCCTTGAGTCCCATTATTTTACCGAGTACCACTTCCTTAGTGATTTTGATCGTGTTTAGCTCCTCCCCCCCTATAGCCCCCTGTTTGTCCAGTGTTGGGATATTCTTAGTGTCTTCTACTGTAAAGACTGATACAAAATATTCATTCAGTGTTTTTGCCATCTCCATATTTCCCACCATTAATTTCCCACCATCCTCTAAGGGACCAACATTTACTTTAGCCACCCTTTTTCTTTTTATATAACTATAAAAACTCTTACTATCTGTTTTTATATTTTTTGTTAATTTACTTTCATAATCTATCTTCCCTTTCTTAATCAATCTTTTTGTTAGTTTTTGCTGTCTTTTAAAGTTTTCCCAATCCTCTATCCTCCCACTAGATTTGATTACCTTATATGCCCTTGTTTTTAGTCGAATACTATCCTTAATTTCTTTACTTAGCCACGGATGGCTGTCTTTTCTTTTACACCCTTTTCTTCTCAGTGGAATATATATTTTTTGGAAGTTGTAAAATAACATGTAAAGGGTATGATCAGTAAATTCGCGGATGATACTAAAATTGGTAGGGTGGTAAATAGCGAGGAGGGTAGCCTCAGTCTGCAGAACGATATAGATGGGTTGGTCAGATGGGCGGAACAGTGGCAAATGGAATTTAACCCGGAAAAGTGCGAGGTGATGCACTTTGGGGGGTCTAACAAGGCAAGGGAATACACAATGAATGGTAAGACCCTAGGCAAGACGGAGGGTCAGAGGGATCTGGGTGTGCAGGTACACAGATCCCTGAAGGCGGCGGAACAGGTGGATAAGGTGGTAAAAAAGGCATATGGGATACTTGCCTTCATTAGCCGAGGCATAGAGTATAGGAGCAAGGAGGTTATGATGGAGCTGTATAGAACACTGGTTAGGCCACAGCTGGAATACTGTGTGCAGTTCTGGTCGCCACACTACAGGAAAGATGTGATCGCGTTAGAGAGGGTGCAGAGGAGGTTCACCAGGATGTTACCAGGGCTGGAGCGCTTCAGCTATGAAGAGAGACTGGGCAGATTGGGTTTGTTTTCCTTGGAGCAGAGGAGGCTGAGGGGGGACATGATTGAGGTGTACAAAATTGTGAGGGGCATAGATAGGATGGATGCTGAGGAGCTTTTCCCCTTAGTAGAGGGGTCAATAACTAGGGGGCATAGATTCAAGGTAAAGGGAGGGAGGTTTAGAGGGGATTTGAGAAAGAACTTTTTCACCCAGAGGGTGGTTGGAGTCTGGAACTCACTGCCTGAAAGGGTTGTGGAGGCAGAAACCCTCACAACATTTAAGAAGCATTTGGATGAGCATTTGAAATGCCATAGCATACAAGGCTACGGACCAAATGCTGGAATATGGGATTAGATTAGACAGGGCTTGATGGCCGGCATGGACACGATGGGCCGAAGGGCCTCTATCTGTGCTGTATTACTCTATGACTCTATGACTCTAACTCCTTAAATGTACACCACTGATCATGTATCGTCTTACCCTTTAATCTATTTTCCCAATCCACTCTACTCAATTCCACTCTCATACCTTCATAGTCTCCTTTATTCAAGCTTAGCACGCTTGTTTGAGATCCAACCTTCTCACCCTCTAATTGAATATGGAATTCAACCATGTTATGGTCACTCATTCCAAGGGGATCCTTTACTGGGACATTTTTAATTAATCCTGTCTTGTTACACAGGACCAGATCTAAGGTTGCTTGCTCCCTGGTCAGTTCAGTTACATACTGCTCAAGAAACCCATCCCTAATACACTCAATGAACTCATCCTCAAGGCAGCCCTGCCCAATTTGATTTGTCCAATTAATATGATAGTTAAAATCCCCCAAATTATAGGTGTTCCCTTATTACAAGCCTCAACTATTTCCTGATTGATACTCCGTCCAACAGAGTTGCAACTGTTCAGAGGCCTATAGACTACGCCCACTAGTGTTTTATTCCTCTTATTATTCCTTACCTCCACCCAAACTATTTCATTATCCTGATCTTTTGACCCAATATCATTTCTCTGTATTACAGTGATTCCTTCCTTTATTAACATAGCCACCCCACCTCCCCTTCCTTCCTGCCTGTCCTTCCTGATCATTAAATAACCTGGTATGTTTAATTCCCAGGCATTGTCATCCTGCAGCCATGTTTCTGTAATGGCCACAAGATCACACCCATTTGTCGTTATTTGTGCCATTAACTCATCTATTTTGTTACGAATGCTACGTGCATTCAGATAGAGAACTTTCAAAGATGTTTTGTGACACTTAGTTCCTGCTTTTGCCCTTTTTATTATTTTACCTTTTACTCCATACCTTCTGCCCCTTCCTGACATGCTCTGGTTTTTAATTTCCCCACTGCTACCTAAGTCTATGACCTTCTCTGTTGTCATGTTTATTATTTGCTCTCTAGGAACCTCCCCCCCACTAGTTAGTTTAAAGCCCTCTCTACAGCCCAATTATATGATCCGCCAGGACTCTAGTCCCAGCACTGGCCAAGTGAAGCCCGTCCCAACGGAACAGCTCCCTCCTGCCCCAGTACTGGTGCCAGTGTCCGAGGAAGCAAAACCCATTTCTCCCACACCAGTCTTTGAGCCACGCATTTAACTTTCTAATTTTATTTGTCCTAGCCAAATTCGCTCGTGGCTCAGGTAATAATCCATTATTACCCTTGAGGTTCTGTTTTTTAATTTGACCCCTAGCTGCTCATACTCCTTTAACAGAACCGGCTCCCTAGTCCTATCTACGTCGTTTGTACCAACATGGACCACGACAACTGGATCCACCCCCTCCCACTGCAAGTTTCTTTCCAGCCCAGAGGAGATGTCCTTAATCCTGGCACCGGGTAGGCAACACAGCCTTCGGGACTCTCACTCTCGGCTGCAGAGAACTCTATCTATCCCCCTAATAATACTATCCCCTACCACTACAACATTTCTATTTACTCCCCCCTCTTGAATGGCCCCCTGTTCCACAGTGCTGTGGCCAGGTTGCTCATCCTCCCTGCAGTCCCTGCTCCCGTCCCCACAGGGAGTAAGAACCTTGAACCTGTTGGACAAGAGCAAGGGCTGCGGCTCCTCCAGCTCTACCTCCTGGATCCCCGTACCTGCCTCACTCGTAGTCACACCGTCCTGTCCCTGACCATGGGCTACATCTGAATTAATTCACTTCATAGGTGTGACCACCTCCTGATACACAGAGCCCAGGTACTTCTCCCCCTCCCTGATGTGTCGCAGTGTCTGAAGCTCAGACTCCAGCTCATCAACACGGAGCTGGAGTTCCTGTAGCAGCAGACACTTGTCACGAACGTAATCACCGTGAGCCTCAATGGGGTTCACCGGCTCCCACATCTCGCAACAGTAACACATCACCTGCTCCATTTGATGTAAATAATTAAATTTTTTATTGTTAGTTATGGACACCCTCTGCCCGATTTTAGATGCTAGTATCCCCTTTAATTAATTGGATTTAAATTAAATCAATCCCTCTAGTTAGACCAGTTAAATGGTTTACCAACAGTCACTCTGCACCAGAAAGGCCTTATTAACTACAACCCACAGAGTTAAAGTTTGAAAAGAGCACCTAACACCCCACCTCACACTTACCCAAACTCACAGCACTCTTTGATGACTCACACTCAGTGCTTGCTCGCACTAGGACTGGTCTTTTTATACTGTTTGTTTGTTTACAGCCAAATGAGTCACCCCTGCTGATTGGTTAGAAAACTGGTTTCCACTGCCTGCTGTGCCAATTTACTCCTACTGCAGTGTAACCTTGTTTTACTCTTCTTAAACCAACAGAATCCCAAATATTTAACTTTTCCCCTTTACTTAAACTGCTTAAGTAATCTTATCAAGAATGATTTAAAGAGAAATAACAATGAAAGAACTCTCACACTTACCCAAACTCACAGCACTCTTTGATGACTCACACTCAGTGCTTGCTCGCACTAGGACCGGAAGCCAATATAGGTCAGCGAGCACAGGGGTGATGGGTGAACGGGGCTTGGTGCGAGTCAGGATATGGGCAGCAGAGTTTTGGATGAGCACAAGTTTACAGAGGGTGGTAGGTGGCCGGCCGGCCAGGTGAGCATTGGAATAGTCAAATCTGGAGGGAACAAAAGCATGGATGCTGACGCCATGAGATGGTGTGAGCTCAGCCCTTCCAACAATGCCCAGCGCATGAATTTTCACGGGGACTGAGAATTACTATTGGAGGCATCATGAAGCGTAAGTCTGTACATTCTCTTGGGCTTCCAACAGGTCAAAAAATGACTGGTGAGTAGACAGAAGCAAAAAACAGGGCGACCACTGGAGAACCGCTGATCATTGCGTTCAAATTAACAACATAAAAATAATATCAAATAGTTTGAGTTTAATAGTTTAGCCAAGAATTTTTTGGTTCTTTTAAGTATGAAATATAATGAGGCAGAAATTGATTCTGGCCCATTTTTGGAAGCAATACCAACAACGCTCTGACAGCGTGCGCCCCGACCAGGAGGCCTGAGGCTGGCCCGAAATTAGTCCTCGAGTCTCGTTAACATTTTTTGCAAGAGCTGTCAGCGTCTTTTGCAACTCGGGCATTTCACTGAGAAGAAGAATATCGGGTGGCCTGTCTCGCCGGCTGTGGTGCGGAAGTAAGTCCCGGGAGGGGGATGGGGGTGGTTAGTTTGGCAACCGGGTTTGAGAGGGGAGCGAGGACTGTGGAGTTGGGGGAACTGTTCTGCTTTTGGTGAGGGTCATCACTTAAACCCCAGTGACCGCTTAAGAATCTCAGGTGGAGCCTGCTCCACTTGATTGAAACCAATATATCTGCAAGGGGGCCTAAAGCAGGTATCAGACACCTTATCTACATATGGAAGGGACTTAATGTCTGTCTTAGGCAGCCACCTGGGAAGCTTGAAAATCCACCTTTGCCAACATGGCTGTGCCCGTAAGGTGGGCGCAGATTGGGCATGGGATGTTGGGCCCCGAAATTGGTCCTTCCTGCCCCTGTTTTCTGCCCAGAAAACGGGAGTAACAAGGACCAATTTCTACTCTATGTGTCAAGCAAGGAGCCAACAGGCACAGTAAGCTGAATATTCTCCTTCTGTGCTGTCAACTTCTTTTTCTCTCTCTGTCTCTCCCTCTCTCAGCACTGGCCACCTTTGTAAAAACTATTATGTGTGTATTTTGTATCGTTTATGGGACCCTGTCAGCCCCAGATATTGGCCCAGAAATTCGGCTCTCCACGGGTGAGTACGCACGGGGTACTCACCCGTAGGCCGAATGGAAGTGCGGGTTTCCTGCATGCACTGCGCATGCGCGGGAAACCGGCACTTCCGATCCTCTGAACGAAGGGGTTCAGAGGTCGAACGCGTGCGCAGGGGAGGCTGCGCGTGCGCTTTGAACTTAGGTTTTTTTTGCAGGTTTTCACGCGAGGTTAAGCCTGTAGGATCTACACATCTAAAAAGCAGGCGTAAGACCTGCTTTTTACAAGGTAAGTGGTCAATTAATTAAAATTAAAACACTTTCTCCACAGGTTTATTATTTTTAAATACTTTAAAGCAAGGTAAGTTTATTTTTAGCCCTGTTTTTTTATAAAATTATTTTTTTCAAAAATTTAAATGATTGTTTAAAATAGTTATTTAATGTAATTTGTAGTTTATTGAAAAAGTGTGATTTAAAAAAAAATTATTTGAAGGTTTAATGCTATTTTGAAGCCCGTAGTATTCATAAGTTTAGACAGGTCTTCCTGTCAATCTTATGAATGGGCTTTTCCCTCCTCCGATTGGCTGCCCATGGCTCACGTGATCCCAGGGGACGCATCGCACTAACTACGCCCCTGGGACACGCAAGCACAGCGTGCCGGCAGCTGGGCCAGGCCCCGGAGCGGAATTCCACGGGGCCCTACAGCTCAACTGCCGGCGCGCTAGGTAAGTGCAGGTCGGGGGCTTACACCCGTGGGAAGTCCCCGACCCGAATTTCTGGGCCATTACTTGTTCGAGCACTGATTCATAGGGTTAGCATATGATGTTTTTCAGTGATTTTATTAATAACAGATTTCATTTTTTTTAATATAAGGAACGTAAAGACTACAGGGAAGAAGGTGAGGGAGGGACAGTGTAATGAATAACAGAACACTTCAGAAACATGTTAAAATGATGGTCAGAGGGGTAAAGAGGAATTTGGAGGACTCTAAACGTTAACAGCAGGAAATTCTTCCAGGGCTGTAAGAGTGGTCTGGGCACGCCTCAGGAATGGAAACATCTACAATACGTTCCATGGCCCTGAACTCAGAGGTACATGGAACAAGAAGCCGAGGAAGACCAAAGAAGCTCTGGATAGACAATGTCAAGAGCGACTTGTCACAGAAAGGGATACAGATGACTGAAGCGGCCTGGGCTAGTTCAGAACCGACAACAGTGGAGTGAATTCCTTTGGCCTCATTGTCGCTTGTGGGCAGGAATTTAGCAGTAAAGTCCCCACCGCTCCATAGCAGGTGCGCTAGTGGGAAAGTGATTTGCCCCCTATACGGTGTATTGTAACATATATGACATCTGGGGACACGGAGTGCCAGAAAAAGTTAGCAATTGCTGTACGCTGTCAGCTGGGTGAGAGGTGTTCTTAACCGGGGGCGGCCGTCGGTTTCATCACCATGCCTAGCGAAAGATGGATGTTCTGCTAGTTTTTCGTAAAAGATTTCAGCAAATTCTCTACCTGCCCCCGAAAATACTTCTCCTTAAAAGGTATTTGCAATATTAGGTGCTCCTATAGCAATGATGGTAAACAGATGATCTGTTTTAGTGAAGTTGGTTGAGGGAATAAATATTGGCCAGGGCACCGGGGAGAATTCCCCTGCTCTTCTTCAAAATAGTGCCATGGGATCCTTTACATCCACCTGAGAGGTTTAACATCTCATCTATAAGACAGCTCCTCCAACAGTGCAGCCCTCACATTGGTTTCAGCCTAGATTTTTGTGCTCAAGTCTCTGGAGTGGGACTTGAACCCACAACCTTCATGACTCAGAGGCAAGAGTGCTTCCAACTGAACCACGGCTGACACCTTGTGCACCGAAGATGCTATAACCAATAACTTTGAAATTGATGTTAATGCAAATTTATAATGGTTATCGCTTTTTGGCCGAAATAAGCAACTGCTTGTTTTAAACGTGGACGTTTTAAGTGGTGGGGTCTGTAGTCCTTCTGTGAGAGTAAGGGGGCTGGCATTGAAGAGGTGAGAACCTTGAAGGATATTTCTAGTGCTGAAATTGAGGATGAACACAAATTAGTTAATCTACTCAATGAGTACTTAAAGTATGCGCTAGAGCATTGTACCATGCCCAGTATAACCCCAAGAGCTGACAGCCAAACCGTTGGTCAATGAGGCGGGTTTTAAGGATGGTCTGAAAGGAGGAGGAGAGAGAGAGAGATGGAGAGGTTAAGGGAGGGAAATCCAGACATTCCCTCTCTGAACACTGCAAGTAAACTGTCGATAGCCTATAATGTGATGTACCAAGAGAAAAACTTTAACAAAATCCCTCAGGAAAGGTTGCTACCTAAGCTTAAAGCCATGGAAATTCTAAGTCAAAACTGGAAATGGGTACGGAAGTGGGTGAAGAAAAGTGCTGCGGGCTGGGTTTCCAAGGGCTCGGGAGACCCGGCAGCTGAAGGGAGGCCAGAACAGCCGGATCCAGTGGGTAAGATTTTCCAGCATTGCTTGTGGGCCAGAAGGAGCAGGAGTACTTCCCCCCGGTCCCCCAAACTAACCTGCTTCCCTCCCCGTGATCGGAACCCCCTCCTTGCAATCGGACCCTCGAACTTGCATCCACGATCTCCCCCGACCTTGCTGATCTCTCCCTTGACCTTTCCGATCCCCCCAACCTTTCCGATCTCCTCCGACCTTTCCAATCTCTCCCCCAACCTTTCCGATCTTCCCACAATCTTTCTGATCTCCCACAACCTTTCTGATCTTCCCACGACCTTTCCGATCTCCTCCGACCTTTCTGATCTCTCCCCTGACCTTTCCGATCCCCTCCAACCTTTCTGATCTCCTCTGACCTTTCCGATCTCTCCCCCGACCTTTGCAATCTTCCCACAACCTTTCCGATCTCCTCCGACCTTTCCGATTTCCCATGACCTTTCCGATTTCCTCCGACCTTTCCGATCTCCTCCAACCGTTCCGATCTCTTCCCATCTGCCTCCACGATTTTTCACTCCCTCCGCTCCGCAGGCCTTTCCGCCTGGCAGCCAGACAGCCTCACAATCTGTCCAGCTGCCGGCTGGGAAACGGAGATTTAAAAAAGAAGAGGTCCTGCCATTAAATGCGACAGGACGCCTGGGCTACCCGCATTGCCACTAAGACCTCCTCCCCACCAAACTCTACCTTCCTCGAAATAGCGGGGCCATACTCTTTCCTTGATAGAGGTGGGGGCTTGGGTCAGGCAATGAGGGTTGGTCGGGAGACTTGCTAGACACTGGATAGGGGCGAGTGCATATACAACAAAACTTGCATTTATATGCTGCCTTTCAACATAGTAAAATGCCCCAAGGCACTTCATGGGAGCGATTATCAAACTAAGTTTGACACCGAGCCATATAAGGAGCTATTAGGACAGATGACCAAAAACCTGGTCAAAGAGGTTGGTTTTAAGGAGCGTCTTAAAGGAGGAGAGCGAGGTGGAGAGGTTTAGGGAGGGAATTCCAGAGCTTAGGGCCTAGGCAGCTGAAGGCACGGCTGCCTATGGTGGAGCGATTAAGAATCGGGGATGCGTAAGAGGCCAGAAGTGGAGGAGTGCAGAGATCTCGGCGGGTTGTAGGGCTGGAGGAGGTTACAGGGATAGGGACAGGTGAGGGCATGGAAGGACTTGAACATAAGGATGAGAATTTTAAAATTGAGGCATTGCCGGACTGGGTGCCAATGTAGGTCAGCGAGCAGAGGGGTGATGTGTGAAGGGGACTTGGTGTGAGTTATAATACGGGCAGCAGAGTTTAGGATGAGCTCAAGTTTATGGATTATGCAAGGTGGGATGCCGGCCAGAAGAGCATTGGAATATTCAAGTCAGCTGTGTCCATGCCAGCGATAGATGCGGAGAATACTGCCATGGACCACTCACGCCCACTGCCGCTGTTCACAGAGGAGTAACACTTCCAAAGCCACTGCCTGGCAGCTACGCAGCAGAAGAGAGAAGCTAGGAAGGCTCATCTCGTCCTAGCAGCGATGACGTCCACCAATGCTGGTAAGTTTTCTGGGCATCTGCATGCACACCGACACACAAGAGAAACACACACATGACTTGAGACTTCAATCACCATCTTGGTTGATATCGGCATGATGATGAATCGCACCTGAAGGCGCATTTACCCATTAAACCTTTTAACTTGTGCCTGGTTACCAGAGTAGGCATGTGCCAAGAACCCAGGGTTGAATTGTGAGAATGGCACCAGATCAACAAAAAAAGTGTTCCTTCATCACCTGCCAACGAATAACGAAGAAAAAAAATGTGGCTGGAATCTTTCCCACATGGATAAGTTGCATTTGCCAAAGCATGTTGTGTCAGCTCAGGATATTCCGCAGCGAGTGATTTAGTATCTGTCACTGCAAACGTAAGCTGACATTGTCAAACTGTCAACAGTGGATGGATGTTCGCAGTGACATTTATGATCAGCAAAGGTGACATAGCTTGCAAACCAATTTAAACATCAAAATAGGTCATATTCTTATTATTGCTCTCCCGCAAGCATCGTCTTATGCAGAGCTGAGGCTCTGCTAGTGCCAACTGTCCTTGCCAAAGTGGCCATCCTTCACGTGCGAGCCTAGGCAGTGAGGTTTCAGCAGGCTATTTAACTGTGGAGACATCACAGACAAATTTGATGCTGTCCTCGCCCAATGCCCATGCATGCACACTTTGCAGCAAGAGTCACTGGACAGTGACTTGGAATTTGGATTTTCCCCATCATATTCCAGGGGTGCTGAGGCCAACTGTAGCGCCCCCTACTGCCATCCAGCAAAATTAGATAATAGGCCACATTTTAAACTGAAATGATTGATTTTTACTCTCTCCCAGGGAGTGATACTTGACTCGAGTGCTATTGATGCTAAGCCAGTGATACATGATTATTTAATACAGGTGTATCCAGAGAGACTCTCAGCTTCACACAACCCATACTAACAGCTCAAGAGCCTTACAACCCTCCAAGATCTCTGTGCTCCTCCAATTCTGGCCTCTTGTGCATCACTGATTTCCTTCGCCCCACCACTGGTGGCTGTGCCTTCAGCTGCCTAGGCCCCAATGTGTGGAATTCCCTCCCTAAACCTCTCAGCCTCTCCACCTCGCTATATCTGGTCCTGTGTAACGAGACAGGATTAATTAAAAATGTCCTAGTAAAGGATCCCCTTGGAATGAGTGACCATAACATGGTTGAATTCCATATTCAATTAGAGGGTGAGAAGGTTGGATCTCAAACAAGTGTGCTAAGCTTGAATAAAGGAGTCTATGAAGGTATGAGAGCGGAATTGAGTAGAGTGGATTGGGAAAATAGATTAAAGGGTAAGACGATACATGATCAGTGGTGTACATTTAAGGAGTTATTTTACAACTTCCAAAAAATATATATTCCACTGAGAAGAAAAGGGTGTAAAAGAAAAGACAGCCATCCGTGGCTAAGTAAAGAAATTAAGGATAGTATTCGACTAAAAACAAGGGCATATAAGGTAGTCAAATCTAGTGGGAGGATAGAGGATTGGGAAAACTTTAAAAGACAGCAAAAAATAACAAAAAGATTGATTGAGAAAGGGAAGATAGATTATGAAAGTAAATTAGCAAAAAATATAATAACAGATAGTAAGAGTTTTTATAGTTATATCAAAAGAAAACGGGTGGCTAAAGTAAATGTTTGTCCCTTAGAGGATGAGACCAGGAAATTAATGGTGGGAAATATGGAGATGGCAAAAACACTGATTGAATATTTTATATCAGTCTTTACAGTAGAAGACACTAAGAATATCCCAACACTGGACAAACAGGGGGCTAAAGGGGGGGGAGGAGCTAAACACGATCAAAATCACTAAGGAAGTGGTACTCGGTAAAATAATGGGACTCAAGATGGATAAATCACCTGGACCTGATGGCTTACATCCTAGGGTCTTGAGGGAAGTGGCGGTAGGGATTGTGGATGCATTGGTAATAATTTTCCAAAACTCCCTGGACTCAGCAAAGGTCCCGGCAGACTGGAAAACTGCTAATGTAACACCCTTATTTAAAAAGGGCAGTAGACAGAAGGCTGGAAACTATAGCCTAACATCTGTGGTAGGTAACATTTTGGAGTCCATTATTAAGGAGACAGTAACAGGACATTTGGATAATCATAATTTAATAGGACAAAGTCAGCATGGTTTTATGAAGGGGAAGTCATGTTTGACAAATTTGCTGGAGTTCTTTGAGGAAGTAACATATAGGGTGGATAAAGGGGAACCAGTGGACATAGTGTATTTAGACTTCCAAAAGGCATTTGACAAGGTGCCACACAAAAGATTATTGCTTAAGATAAAAAATCACGGGATTGGGGGTAATATTCTGGCATGGATAGAGGATTGGTTATCTAACAGAAGGCAGAGAGTTGGGATAAATGGTTCATTCTCAGGCTGGCAATCAGTAACTAGTGGTGTTCCGCAGGGGTCAGTGCTGGGTCCCCAACTCTTTACAATCTATATTAACGATTTGGAGGAGGGGACCGAGTGTAACATATCAAAGTTTGCAGATGATACTAAGATGGGAGGGAAAGTAATGAGTGAGGAGGACATAAAAAACCTGCAAGGGGACATAGACAGGCTAAGTAAGTGGGCAGAGATTTGGCAGATGGAATACAATACTGGAAAGTGTGAGGTTATGCACTTTGGCAGGAAAAATTGTAGAGCAAGTTATTATCTTAATGGCAAGAAACTGGAAGTACTGAAGTACAAAGGGATCTGGGGGTCCTGGTGCACGAAACTCAAAAGGTTAGTATGCAGGTGCAGCAAGTGATTAAGAAGGCCAATGGAATGTTGGCTTTCATTGCTAGGGGGATAGAATATAAAAATAGGGAGGTATTGCTTCAGTTGTACAAGGTATTGGTGAGACCGCACCAGGAATATTGCATACAGTTTTGGTGTCCATACTTAAGAAAAGACATACTTGCTCTCGAGTCAGTACAAAGAAGGTTCACTCGGTTAATCCCGGGGATGAGGGGATGGACATATGAGGAGAGGTTGAGTAGGTTGGGACTCTACTCATTGGAGTTCAGAAGAATGAGAGGCGATCTTATTGAAACATATAAGATTGTGAAGGGGTTGGATCGGGTGGATGCGGGGAGGATGTTCCCAATGATGGGTGAAACTAGAACTAGGGGGCATAGTCTTAGAATAAGGGGCTGCTCTTTCAAAACTGAGATGAGGAGGAACTACTTCACTCAGAGGGTGGTAGGTCCATGGAATATGCTGCCCCAAAAAGCTGTAGAAGCTACATCATTACATAAATTGAAAACAGAAATAGATAGTTTCCTAGAAGTAAAGGGAATTAAGGGTTACGGGGAGCGGGCAGGAATTTGGACATGAGTCTAGGTTCGGATCGGACATGGCCCTGTGGGTAGCGGAGCGGGCCCAGGGGCCGTGTAGCCTGATCCTGCTCCTATTTCGTGTGTCTAATTCTGTTAGATTCAGGAGATGTTTCTGTGATAGTAGATTGGCGGTTAGGATCAGATCAGCCATGATCTTATTGAATGGCGGAGCAGGCTCGAGGGGCCGATTGGCCTACTCCTGCTCCTATTTCTTATGTTCTTATATGTTCTTATAAATGAAAGGCTGGACCAAATTAAGCATTATCGGGGCTTGCTCTCCTAAACCGCACACTACTTCAGCATCATCCTGGAGAGCAAAGATAATCCCCGGCTTCTTCTCTCCACAACCAAGCATCTCCTTGTGCAATGAGAAAGGAGTAATTAATAACCTTGTAGTAAAGGGGCCTTTAGGGAAGAGTGACCATAATATGATAGAATTTTATATTGAGTTTGAAAGTGATTTAGTTAAATCTGAAACTAGGGCCTCAGATCTAAACAAAGCAAACTGCGTAGATATGAGGTAGATTGGGAAACTACATTAAAAGGTAAGATGGTAGACAAGAAGTGGCTAGCATTTAAAGAATTAATACATAACTTACAACAAATATACATTCCTTTGAGGCACAAAAACCCGGAAAAGTGGTCCAACCGTGGCTAACAAGAGAAGCTAAAGCTAATATTAGATCAAAGGAAGAGGCTTATAGGGGGAAAAATTCAGCATTGGCCTGTTTGGGGCACCATTATCGGCCGTGCGCAAAGTTTAGCGCCTGGCGCTAATTATCGCCTCTGACGGCAAACTTGGCTTTTATCGCCCCTGGAGGTGATTGGAGTGCTAAATCAGGCACTTCACACCTGTCTTAAGGCGCAAAGGACGAGGAGCGAGGCGCTACCTCAGAGCGCTGGTGAAGCTCATGTGATGTCAGTCAACAATGGAACACAGACACACTGGCGTCGACCAGTTCTTAAAGGGGAGTTCTGACGAAAGGTCATCGACCTGAAACGTTAACTCTGTTTCTCTCTTCACAGATGCTGCTTGACCTGCTGAGTTTCTCCAGCATTTTCTGTTTTTATCTTAAAGGAGTGGGTTGATTTTGCTCTCCATCCACATCCTGCTCATTGCAGCCTTGAATCTTGGCCTGGAGAGACCTGTACATGAAATCTGCTGGAAAGAACAATGGAGAGGCCCAGGGAAAGAGCTCAGAGTGCAGCCCCCACAGTCTCTTCTAAGTCGATACAAGGAAGGGCAAATCAAAATGAACCTGTAAAGTGCTGCTCAGTATCCAAAACTCCTTCGCACAACGTTGAAAATTCCCAGAAGTCTCTCTCTCTCTCTCAGAATGCGTGATGCAAAAATGTCACCAACATAAAAAGGCAGGAAGCAGTCGCCTTTAAATAGCACTCCTCCAGTCCCTTTCTGACTGCAAAACGCTCCCCTCAACCTGTTGTTGCTAGCGGCAGGTGGTAAGGCAGGGGGCGCCACTCAATATCCGGGGTGCTACCGGGGCTTTGCGCACTCGACTGACGTCACGATCTGCCGGCGCAAACATCGCCGCGCCCGGGCGCTAATTGCTTTGCGCCCATTAGCGCCCTCTTAAGGCGCTAACGGGAGGTGCAAACAACTGAATTTTTCCCCCATAATGTTGCCAAAAAGAGTAGTAAGCCTGAGGATTGGGAGGATTTTAGAATTTAGCAGAGGACTAAGAAATTGATAAAGAATTGGAAAATACAATATGGGAGTAAACGAGCGAGAGACATAAAAACAGACTGTAAAAGCTTCCATAGGTATGTAAAAAGGAAAAGATTAGCAAAAGTAAATGTGGGTCCCTTACACGCTGGGACAGGAGAAATTATAATGGGAAATAAGAAAATGGCAGAGAAATTAAACAAATACTTTGGGCTGGATTTTGTCATTGGGGGCGGGCTGGGGGCATGTCAGGTGATCGTTGTGTCCAAACCCCGCCTCCGATGTGATGCGGGACAAATGAGCGATTTTGCCCTAATTGGGCACTTGATTTCCAGCGTGTGGGAACCCCTGGCCCAATGAGTATTTTGATGCTGAAACGCGCCTCCGATGACGTCATCTATGCACCTGCATTTAAGGCCTGCAAGCAGCCTTGGTTCTTTTTCAGCCTTTCAACTTTAGCATAATACTTCTGAGGGATTCCTGCTGCAACCATGTCCAGCACCAGACCAAAGTGTGCACCCCGCTTTGATGAGAACTCCCTCCAAGCTCTGGTGGAGGGAGCAAGAGCGAATAAGGAGGTGCTCTTTCCTTCCTCAGGGAGAAAAAGCCTCCACAACAGACCAAAGCTGTGTGGTTGCAAGTGGCACAGGAGGTGATGGCGATATCAATGTGCAGCAGAACCTGGCTGCAATGCAGAAATAGGTTTCATGACCTTCTCCGCACAGGAAAAGTGAGTATTCCATCCCCATGACCCTCAATCTGATCCCCATCGCCTCTCATCACCAGCACACTGCTTTGTCAACCTCCTCCTCCAAATCCCAGTTGACCCATACATCCCTGCAACCTTAACCATTCCCTCTCTCTGTATACAAAAAGAAAATACTGCAGGTGCTGGAAATCTGAAATAAAAACAGAAAATGCTGGAGATACTCAGCAGGTCAGGCAGCATCTGTGAAGAGATAAACAGAGTTAATGTTTCAGGTCGATGACCATTCGTCAGAACTGGAAAAAAGCAGGAAATGGAACAGATTTTTAAGCAAGTGTAGGGGCTGGGAAAGGGGGGATGGGATGAAAGAACAAAAGGGAAGGTCTGTGATAGGATAGAAGGCAGGAGAGATTAAGCGACATTAAGAGATATTCAAGGCAAAAGGAGATGGTAATGGGACAGGTTAAGAAACAAAGGATGGCTCTAGATGAAGTGTAAATTGCGCTGGCAGAATGAAAGACAGCTGCCTTGTGGGAGAGAAGAACACAAGGCACAAACAAAAAGTGTGGATTAAAAAAATATATGATGGGGGCTGAGGTTATGATCTGAAATTGTTGAACTCGATGTTGAGTCCAGAAGGCTGAAAAGAGCCTAATTGAAAGATGAGGTGCTGTTCCTCGAGTTTACGCCGAGCTTCAGTGGAACAATGCAGGAGGCCGAGGATGGTGAGGTCTGAGTGGGAGTGGAGTAGAGAATTAAAGTGACAGGAGGCCGGAAGCTCGGGGTCCCCCTTACAGACTGAACGGAGGTGTTCTGCAAAACGGTCACCCAATCTGCGTTTGGTCTAACCAATGTAGAGGAGACTGCATCGTGAGCAGCGAATACTGTATACTAAATTGCAAGATGTACAAGTAAACCGCTGTTTCACCTGGAAGGGGTGTTAGGGGCCCTGGACAGTGGGAAGGGGGGAGGTATAAGGGCATGTGTTGCATCTCCTGTGCTTGCACAGGAAGGTGCTGGGCGAAGGGGAAGGGATGTTGGGGGTGATAGAGGAGTGGACCAGGGTGTTGCGGAGGGAGCGGTCCTTTCGGAATGCTGAAAGGGGAGGTGCGGGGTAGATGTGTTTGGTGGTGGGATCACGCTGGAGGTGGCGGAAATGGCGGAGGATGATCCATTGAATGTTGAGACTGGTGGGGTGAAAGGTGAGGACAAGGGGAACACTATCGTGGTTCCGGGAGGGATGGGCAGGGGTGAGGGCAGAAGTGCGGGATAGAACGGACACGGTCAAGGGCCATGCCAACCACTGTAGCGGGGAATCCTCGGTTGAGGAAAACGGAAGACATGTCTGAAGCACTGGCATGGAAGGTGGCATCGTCAGAGCAGATGCGGCGGAGACGGAGAAACTGGGAGAATGGAATAGAGTCCTTGGAGGCGGGGTGGGAGGAAGTGTAGTCCAGGTAGCTGTGGGAGTCAGTGGGCTTGTAGTGGATGTTTGTCAATAACCTATCCCCAGAGATGGAGACGGAGAAGTCGAGGAAGGGAAGGGAAGAGTTGGAGATGGACCATGTGAAGGTGAAGGAAGGGTGGAAATTAGAAGCAAAGTGAATGAAATTATCTAGTTCAGGGCGAGAGCAGGAAACGGCACTGATACAGCCATCAATGTACCGGAAAAAGAGGTGAGGGAGGGGACCCGAGTAGGACTGGAACAAAGAGTGTTCCACATATCTCACGAAAAGGCAGGCATAGCTGGGACCCATGTGGGTTCCCATAGCAACACCTTTGATTTGGAGGAAGTGAGTAGAGTCAAAGGAGAAGTTGTTCAATGTGAGAACAAGTTCAGCCAGGTGGAGGAGGGTGTTGGTGGATGGGGACTGGTTAGGCCTCTGTTCAAGAAAGAAGCGGAGCGCCCTCAGGCCATCCTGGTGGGGGATGGAGGTATCGAGGGATTGGACGTCCATAGTGAAAAGGAGGCGGTTGGGGCCAGGAAACTGGAAACTGTTAAAGTGGCGGGGGGCGTTGGAAGAGTCGTGGATGTAGGTGGGAAGAGACTGGACAAGGGGAGAAAAAATAGAGTCAAGATAGGAAGAGATAAGTTCTGTGGGGCAAGAACAGGCTGCAACGATGGGTCTACCAGGGCAGTTCTGTTTGTGGATCTTGGGAAGGAGGTAGAAGCAGGCTGTGCGGGGCTGGGGAACTATGAGGTTGGCGGCCGTGGGGGGAAGATCTCCAGAGGAGGTGAGGTCAGTGACAGTCTTGGAAACGGTGGCTTGATGTTCGGTAGTGGGGTCATGGTCCAGGTGGAGGTAGGAGGAGGTGTCGGAGAGTTGGCGGTCAGCTTCCACTAGGTAGAGGTCGGTTCGCCAAACAACAACAGCACCACCCTTGTCTGCAGATTTAATGACAATGTTGGGGTTGGATCTGAGAGAATAGAGTTCAGAGGGAGGTAGGTTGGAGTGAGTGAGGGGAGCAGAGAAATGGAGATGGCTGATGTCACGGTGGCAGTTAGCAATGAAAAGATCTAGAGAGGGTAAGAGGCTAGAGGGAGGGGTCCAGGTAGAATGAGAATTCTGAAAGCGGGAGAAAGGGTCAGCCGTGCGGGGGGAAGACTCCCGGCCAAAGAAGTGGGCACGGAGATGAAGGCGGCGGAAAAAGAGCTCAGCATCGTGCCAAGCTTGAAATTCATTGAGGTGGGGGTGTAAGGGGATGAAGCTCAGGCCTTTGCCGTGGACTGATCGTTCAGGGTCAGAGAGTGGGAGGTCAGAGGGGATAGTGAAAACGTGGCAGGGGGTGAGATTGGGAGAAGGTACGGGGTCAGAGAAAAGTGAAGGGGAAGAAGGTTCCGAAGGGGCGTTGGTGTCCAAGAGTTGTTGAAGCTTGCGATCCTTGACACCTGAAAGGAAGAAAAAACGTTTTTTGCTAAAGCGCCGGATGAGGCGAAGGATGAAATAGAACTGCGGACCAGGACAGCTTTGAGATACGGTGAGTTGGTGCTGCTGAAGAGAGAGGTCGAGAGTGTTCATGGCGGTGCATGGCATTCAGCGTGGATCTCAGGATATGGCGAGAGCAGTGGTTTGAGGAACGCTGAATATCTTGGAGATGTCTGTAGTCCTGGGTGGATCCAAAACACGAAGGGTGGAATTTCAGTTGGAATCCACGTGGAGTAAGTCGGAGCCGGAGACAGTTGCTGAGGAAAGATATGTGGCTGTGAAAGCGAGTTTTGGTAGATACCTGATCAAACACGAGAAGGCAGACAAAAAGCAATGACAATGAACAAGGTAAAAGAGATAAACGGAACTCCCGTCGGAGAGAAGAGCAGAACTTCTTAAAGGTGGGCATTCCTGGAAGAGAGGTGGCAGTGAATTAAACACTAATACAAAGAGAAAATACTGCAGATGCTGGAAATCTGAAATAAAAACAGAAAATGCTGGAGATACTCAGCAGGTCAGGCAGCATCTGTGAAGAGAGAAACAGAGTTAACGTTTCAGGTCGATGACCTTTCGTCAGAACTGGAAAAAAGCAGGAAATGGAACAGATTTTTAAGCAAGGGTAGGGGCTGGGAAATGGGAGAGCGGATGAAAGAACAAAAGGGAAGGTCTGTGATAGGATAGAAGGCAGGAGAGGTTAAGAGACATTAAGAGATATTCAAGGCAAAAGGAGATGGTAATGGGACAGGCTAAGGAACAAAGGATGGCTCTAGATGAAGTGTAAATTGCGCTGGCAGAATGAAAGACAGCTGCCATGTGGGAGAGAAGAACAGAAGGCACAAACAAAGAGTGTGGATAAAAAATATATATATGATAGGGGCCGAGGTTATGATCTGAAATTGTTGAACTCTATGTTGAGTCCAGAAGGCTGTAAAGTGCCTAATCGAAAGATGAGGCGCTGTTTATCGAGCTTACGCTGAGCTTCCGTGGAACAATGCAAGAGGCCAAGGATGGTGAGGTCTGAGTGGGAGTGGAGCGGTGAATTAAAGTGACAGGCGACCGGAAGTTCGGGGTGAACGGACTGAACGGAGGTGTTCCGCAAAGCGGTCGCCCAATCTGTGTTTGGTCTCCCCAATGTAGAGGAGACCACATCGTGAGCAGCGAATACAGTATACTAAACTGCAAGATGTACAAGTAAACCGCTGTTTCACCTAGAAGGGGTATTAGGGGCCCCGGACAGTGGGAAGCGGGGAGGTATAAGGGCATGTGTTGCATCTCCTACGTTTGCATGGGAAGGTGCCGGGCAAAGGGGAAGGGGTGTTGGCGGTGATAGAGGAGTGGACCAGGGTGTCGCGGAGGGAGCGGTCCCTTCGGAATGCTGAAAGGGGAGGTGAGGGGAAGATGTGTTTGGTGGTGGGATCACGCTGGAGGTGGCGGAAATGGCGGAGGATGATCCGTTGAATGTGGAGACTGGTGGGGTGAAAGGTAAGGACAAGGGGAATACTATCGTGGTTCTGGGAGGGAGGGGCAGGGGTGAGGGCAGAAGTGCGGGAGATAGAACGGACACGGTCAAGGGCCATGTTAACCACAGTAGAGGGGAATCCTCGGTTGAGGAAAAAGGAAGACATGTCTGAAGCACTGGCATGGAAGGTGGCATCGTCAGAGCAGATGCGGCGGAGACAGAGAAACTGGAAGAATGGAATAGAGTCCTTACAGGAGGCAGGATGGGAGGAATTGTAGTCCAGGTAGCTGTGGGAGTCAGTGGGCTTGTAGCAAATGTTTGTCAATAACCTATCCCCAGAGATGGAGACGGAGAAGTTGAGGAAGGGAAGGGAAGAGTCGGAGATGGACCAAGTGAAGGTGAGGGAAGGGTGGAAATTGGAAGCAAAGTGAATGAAATTATGTAGTTCTCTCTGTATGTTCACATTCACTTAACTATTCGACTATGGAGCCCTCACACTCCCTATCATTGTGATGCAATGACAACAACTTACAACGCACATAGAGGGACCTTGGTCTTGGCACCTCACCCCATCTTTGTGACCTTCTAAGCATCTATGCTATGGATTCTCTACAGTCACTCCATCATTCTCACTCAAACTCCATTTGTTTCCCTCATTGCAAGAAAAGAGAGCCCACAATAAGAGGGAGAGGGTGAGGACAGGAGGAGGGCCACCCTCAATAGCCCAGCTCACCACTGCAGAGGAGGCGGCCCTGGAGATCGTGGGAGTGGAGGAGGATGCGCAAGTGCGGGACGGACAGACGGGCGCATCAGAGCAAGCTGGTGACAGAATAGTTTTTCATCTCTCTTATTGACATTGCATGAGTGACTGGTATTAATTCTGGTGCTCTAACAGATTGACTTATGATCATCTGCACAATACAATGTGCATGCATATCTCACACGTCTAACTCTTTCCTTTACTCCCCCACAGGGCCATCACCAGCCCCCCTCCCCACTGTACAGGAGGAACAGCCTGAGCCCCAGACTCCTCAGAGGAAGCTGCAACTTCTGAGGGTGCAGCGTCAGCAGAATTAAGCACATCCAGCACCAGCACAGACACTCACACCTCGGTGGGACCTTCGGGAGATAGAGTAGAGTTCTCACCTGGTGTATCACAGCTCACAAGTGAGCATCAGCAGATGGTGGAGACAGGGACAGCAGTGGAGAGTCCTTGTCAGAGGGCGCAGGACTCTGCCAGCTCGGCTCCGCTGCATGTCGACCCTGTGCCTCCGGGTCCACCCAGAAGGAGAGCGGTGCTGGAACTCCAGGAACAGGTGCAGGAGTCTCTGGCAGGTTTTGTCTCCAGGGTCGCTGCGAGTGTGGAGCGAATGGAGGAGTCCATCGCTAACATGAGCAGAGCCTTTGTGGAGGCGTTGGCGCATGAACGCATCACCACGGAAAGGATGGCAACCTCCGTGGTAAGGCTTGCTACCGTAGAGGAGAGGATGGGCACGGCCATGGAAGAGCTTAGTCGCCAGGGTCTTGAAAACATGGTCATTGTTCAGAATAGACTGATAGCTCTTGAGGAGTGATGGTCAGCTATTGAGCCGAGAAACCAGACCTTCATGGAAGTCCTCTGGTGTAGGACTTCCAGTGCAGAAACGGGTCCTCATGACCCCGCTGAAGTGCAACAAGGTGCTGTCAAGCCACTTGCTACCTCTGAAGTGGGGCTGACCCATGAGAGGGATGTTGGTGGCAGAGAACAAGGAAGTGGGGGCTCCTCTCCAAGCGCTCACACGACCATGCCACTGCTTGCCCTCGGTCAGAGCCCCACCAGAGTCCTCACCCAACTGAGATCGGCGTCTCAGCCCCTGCACAGCCACAGGAGCAGTAGACTGTTGCCGAGCCCTCACAGGCTCGCAACACCAGAGGACAACTGCCAAAGGGGTCGAGGCAGGAGCAGCAAGAAAGTGAGCAAGGGGCCTCCACATCTGCTGAAGCCACAGGGGAAGCACCACGTAGGAGCATGCGTAAGAGGAAGATAAAGCACAAGTAGTCACAAGGGTAGTCACCTGGATGTTCTGTTGTGTTTATTTTTGAAAAGCCATCCGTGACTTTGTGATAAAAAAACTTGATGGCAAACTGTTGAAGTTGTGGCCTGTGTCATTTCGCAAATGGGATTTCCACATTTAGGGCTTAGGGTGACTTGCAATTGTCAGTATGGTGGTCAGAGTGATAGGAATCCGCAGGTTCTTGGCCATTGTCAATGCTCTGGTAAGAAGGTACGAGGCAAAAGTGTTTGATTGGGCAGGCTAAGCAAATCTGGCCTAGATGAGTGCATCCCTTGCATCCCGGGCAGCAATGTGCTCACATGCTGCTGCCGCTGGTTAATGCGCCTCCGCAAGCAATTCATTGTTGCTCTCCTCCTCCTTCTCCTCCTTCTCATCCTCATCTGAGGAGGCTATGCGATGAACCAATTGTCACTTGTACCTCAGGCATCTGCAAGCCACGATGCTGTGCCATGTTGTGAAGTGCACAGTAGACCACGACGATTCTGGAGACCCTGGCTGCTGAGTACTGCAGGACGCCACCTGATCTATCAAGGCATCTGAATTGCATCTTCAGCAAGCCGATGGTTTGCTCAATTATGCATCTGGTGGAAGTGTGGCAGGAGTTGGAGCACTCCTCAGCTTGCAGGGAGGAATGCAGGGAAAAGCGCCAACCGCTATACATGGCCTTCTTTGATCTCACAAAGGCCTTTGACACTGTCAACCGTGAGGGATTATGGAGTGTCCTCCTCAAATTCGGCTGCTCTCAAAAGTTTGTCACCATCCTCCGCCTGCTTTACGATGACATGCAAGCCGTGATCCTGACCAACGGTTCCACCACAGACCCAATTCACGTATGGACCGGGGTCAAGCAAGGCTGTGTCATCGCACCAACGCTCTTCTCGATCTTCCTTGCGGCAATGCTCCATCTCACCCTCAGTAAGCTCCCCGCTGGAGTGGAGCTAATTTACAGAACAAACGGGAAACTGTTCAACCTCCGTCGCCTCCAGTCCAGATCCAAGGTCGTCCCTTCCTCTGTCGTCGCATTACAGTATGCAGACGACGCTTGCGTCTGCACACACTTGGAGGTCGAACTGCAAACCATCGTTATCACCTTCACCGAAGCGTACGAGAGCATGGGCCTTAAATAAACATCCGTAAGACAAAGGTCTTCTACCAACCTGCCCCCGCCACACAGTACTGCCCCCCTATTATCAAAATCCATGACAAGGCCTTGGACCACTTTCCATACCTCGGGAGCCTACTGTCAACAAGGGTAGACGTCGATGACGAAGTCCAACACCGCCTTCAGTGTGCCAGTGCAGCCTTCGTTCGCCTGAGGAAGAGGGTGTTTGAAGACCAGGACCTCAAACCCGGCACCAAACTTATGGTCTACAGTGCAGTAGTAATACCCACCCTCCTGTCTGCCTCAGAGACATGGACCATGTACAGCAGGCACCTCAAAGCACTGGAGAGGTACCACCAACGCTGCCTCCACAAGATTCTGCAAATCCATTGGCAGGATAGGCGCACCAACGTCAGTGTTCTCGCTCAGGCCAACATCCCCAGCATCGAAGCTTTGACCATGCTCGATCAGCTCCGATGGACGGGTCACATCGTCCGCATGCCCGATACGAGACTCCCAAAACAAGCGCTCTACTCAGAGCTCCGACACAGCAAGAGAGTCCCAGGTGGGCAGAGGAAACGCTTCAAGGACACCCTCAAAACCCCCTTGAAAAAGTGCAACATCCCCACCGACACCTGGGAATCCCTGGCCCAAGACCGTACAAAGTGGAGGAGAAGCATCCGGGAAGGCGCCGAATACCTTGAGTCTCTTTGCTGGGAGCAAGCGGAAGCCAAGCGCAAACAGCGGAAGGAGCACACGTCAACCCAAGCACCCCAACCACCCGCCCCTTCAACCACCGTCTGCCCCACCTGTGACAGAGACTGTAGGTCCTGCATTGGACTCATCAGTCACCTGAGAACTCATTTTTAATGTGGAAGCAAATCATCTTCGGTTCCGAGGGACTGCCTAAGAAGAAGAAGAATCTGCAAGCCACGATGCTGTGCCATGTTGTGAAGTGCACAGCAGACCACGACGATTCTGGAGACCCTGGCTGCTGAGTACTGCAGGGCTCCACCTGATCTATCAAGGCATCTGAATTGCAGCTTCAGCAAGTCGATGGTTTGCTTGATTATGGATCTGGTGGAAATGTGGCAGGAGTTGTAGCGCTCCTCAGCTTCATTGGATGGCCTCCTCAATGGTGTCATTAGCCATGTCTTCAGGGGATAGTCCATGTCTCCAAGTAGCCATCCAAAAAGTTGGTCTGGAGGACTGAAGAGCGGAGGAACACTAGACTGCCGCAGGATGAAGGAGTCATAGCAACTTCCAGGGTACTTGGCGCAACCATGCAAAATTTCCTTCTTGTGGTCACACACCAGCTGCACATTGAGGGAGTGGAAGCCCTTGCGGTTGACAAAAATACCTGGATTGTGATGGGGTGCCTTAAGGGCCACACGTGTGCAGTCAACGATGCCCTGCACCCTTGGAAAGCCTGCCAGATTAGCAAATCCAACCGCATGCACGGTCACACTTGCTTGATCCTTGGAGAAGTTGATGTAATTGTGCGCGATGGCAAAGAGGGCATCGGTTATCTGCGTGATACAAGTGTGTGCGGCCGCCTGGGAGATGCTGCTGATGTCTGCTGATAATCCCTGGAATGAGCCTGAAGCAAAAAAGTTGAGTGCGGTGGAGACTTTGACGGCCACTGGTAAGGGATGTTCACCTGCTCCTCTGGGCTCCAGGTCTTGCAGCAGCATTGCGCAGATGTCACCCACTGCCTCTCGCGAAAGTCTGAGCCTCCTTTGGTACTGCTGCTCAGTCATGTTGAGGTAGCTCATCCTCTGTCTGTAAACCCTGTTTTGGGGGTATCTCCTGCGGCGACGTGCTTCCATGCGCTGGCGCTTTCTGGCCTGTGCAATTTCAGGTGGGTGAGCAGCAGCTTGGCGCTCCTGTTGTTGCTCCTGCTGTTGGTGCTGCTGTTGTTCCGGGTGCTGCTGCTGCCGTGGTTGGTCTTCGTCCGAATCTGATGTCCAGGAGGAAAGGAAATAAATGGTTCCCATGCTTCTGGTATATACCTCAGTTGAGGAAGCGCTCAGTCAAGGTGGGGAGAGGGGTTTCCCAGGAGGTCACACTGCAGATGGATCTCAGCCTCAAAACTTCCACAATGAGTAGGCCTGCTAAAACTTCTCCCAGACCTGAGAAAACAAAGTTCTGCCACCTGCAAATGATCAGTGCTGAAAACTCCTTTTGAATGGCGGAGCTGCAGCTGTTAGTAAGCCATCCACTTGTGAGGCTGCCAGGATTAACTGGCGTGTTCCAGAGGAGACGTGCAGCATGGGGGAAATGTGTTAAAGTTAGAAAGGCCTCTCAAAATGGCATTATAGAGGCAATTAAGTGCTTGTTAAGGGCCTTAAGGGCCTATCCTGCCTCTTGGAGGCGGGATGGAAACGGGGTCTGAAAGGCTACTTTTTGGAAAATTGCTCAGAGGCGGGTTGGAGGCGTGATCAGATCCGCCCGCCATTTTTTGCAATTTTAACACCTCACATGCCTTCAAACCCGCCTCCTCGGGCCTGGAAAAATCCAGCCCTTTGTGTCTGTCTTCACAGAGGAAGACGCAAAAAACTTCCCAGAAATGGTGGAGAACCAAGGCTCTAGCGAAAATGAGGAACTGAAAGAAATTAGTATTAGTAAAAAAATAGTACTGGAGAAATTAATGGGACTGAAAGCCTATAAATCCCCTGGACCTGATGGCCTACATCCTAGGGTTTTGAAAGAGGTGGTTATAGAGATAGTGGATGCATTGGTTGTCATTTTCCAATATTGCATAGATTCTAGAACGGTTCCAGCTGACTGGAAGGTAGCAAATGTAACCCCAATATTTAAGAAAGGAGGGAGAGAGAAAACAGGGAACTATAGACCAGTTAGCCTGACATCAGTAGTAGGGAAAATGCTAGAATCTATTATTAAGGATGTGGTAACAGGGCAGTTAGAAAATAATAATAGGATTGGGCAGAGTCAACATGGATTTATGAAAGGGAAATCATGTTTGACAAAACTGTTAGAGTTTTTTGAGGTTGTAACTAGTAGAATAGATAAGGGGGAACCAGTGGATGTGGTGTATTTTCAGAAGGCATTCGATAAGGTGCCTCACAAGAGGTTATTAAACAAAATTAGGGCTCATGGGATTGGGGGTAATATACTAGCATGGATTGAGGATTGGTTAATGGACAGAAAACAGTGAGTAGGAATAAACGGGTCATTTTCGGGTTGGCAGGCTGTAACTAGTGGGGTACCGCAAGGATCAGTGCTTGGGCCTCAGCTATTCACAATCTACATCAATGATTTGGATGAGGGGACCAAATGTAATATATCCAAGTTTGCTGATGATACAAAGCTGGGTGGGAATGTAAGTTGTGAGGAGGATGCAAGGAGGCTTCAAGGGGATATAGACAGGCTAAGTGAGTGGGCAAGAACATGGCAAATGGAATATAATGTGGAGAAATGTGAAGTTATCCACTTGGGTAGGATAAATAGAAAAGCAGAGTATTTTTTAAATGGTGAGAGATTGAGAAATGTTGGTGTTCAGAGGGACCTGGGTGTCTTTGTACACTAATCACTGAAAATTAACATGCAGGTACAGCAAGCAATTAGGAAAACAAATGGTATGTTGGCCTTTATTACAAGAGGATTTAAGTATAAGAGTAAAGACGTCTTACTGCAATTATATAGGGCCCCGGTGAGACCACACCTGGAGTATTGTGTACAGTTTTGGTCTCCTTACCTAAGGAAGGATATACTTGCCATAGAGGGAGTGCAACAAAGGTTCACCAGACTGGTTCCTGGGATGGGGGGATTGTCCTATGAGGAGAGATTGAGTAGACTAGGCCTAAATTCTCTAGAGTTTAGAAGAATGAGAGGTGATCTCATTGAAACATACAAAATTCTTACAGGGCTTGACAGAGTAGATGCAGGGAGGATGTTTCCTCTGGCTGGGGAGTCTAGAACCAGGGGTCACAGTCTCAGAATAAGGGGTCGGCCATTTAGGACTGAGATGAGGAGAAATTTCTTCACTCAGAGGGTGGTGAATCTTTGGAATTCTCTACCCCAGAGGGCTGTGGAGACTCAATCATTGAGTATATTCATGACAGAGATATATAGATTTTTGAATATTAAGGGAATCAAGGGAAATGGGGATAGTGCAGAAAAGTGGAGATGAGCTAGAAGATTAGCCATGATCTTATTGAATGGCGGAGTAGGCTCGAAGGGCCAAATGGCCGACTCCTGCTCCTATTTCTTATGTTCTTATGTTCTTAAACCCCTCTCCCCTCGTCTTCCACCCTCAGCTCCAAGATTAGGTGCGAGGAACTCAGGGACTTCTTTGTCACTAAGACTGAGGTCATCCATTCAGCTGCCTCTGTCGCATCCCCATTCCTCTTGCCCATCAAGTATGACCTCCTCCAAGGCTCCCCCTGTCCTAGCCCTGAACCCACGCCTTTCTCTAGTTTCTCTCCTATCTCCCATCATGCCCTCTCCAAGCTCATCTTGTCCATGAGATTCGCCACCTGCTCCTTTGATCTAATTCCCACTAAACTACTGACCACCATTTTCCCTTCCTGGCCCCCATGTTAGCTGGCATTATAAATGGTTCCCTCTCCTCAGGTACTGTTCCCTTCCCCCATCAACCCCTTTCTCAACAAACCACCCTTGACCCCTCTGCCCTTGCAAAACTACTGCCCCATCTTCAAACTCCCTTTCCTCTCCAAAGTCTTTGAATGTGTCATCGTCTTCAAAATCCGTGCCCATCTTCCCCGCAACTTCATGTTTGAACCTCTCCAATCAGGTTGCTGCCCCTGCCACAACACTGAAATGGCCCTTATCAAAGTCACAAGTGACATCTTGGGCGAATGTGACCGTAATGAATTATCCCTCCTCATCCTTCTCGACCTGTCTGCAGCCATTGACATGGTCGGCCACACCATCCTCCGTCAACACCTCTCCTCCGTCGTTTAACACTGTGGAACTTCCCTTGCTTGGTTTTACTCTTACCTGTCCAATTGTAACCAGAGCATCTGCTGCAATGGCTTCTCTTCCTGCCCTCGCAACATTACCTCTGGAATCCCCCCAAGGATCTATCATTGGTCCTCCCTCCTCTTCCTTATCTATGTGCTGATCATTGGTGACATCATCCGAAGACTTGGGCTCAGCTTCCCCATGTGTGCCGCTGACACCCAGCTCTACCTCTCCACCACCTTTTTAACCTCTCCACTGCTCCTGTGTTGTGAGATTCCTTATCTGACATCCAGTCCTAGATAAGCTGCAATTTCCTCCAGTTAAATAGCAGGAAGACTGAAACCATCATCTTTGGCACCCACCACTAACTACACAACCTCATCACCAATTCTACTCCCTCCCCAGCCATTGTTTCAGGTTGAACCAGGCTGTTTGCAACCTCAGGTCTATTTGACTCCAAGCTGAACATCCGACCTCATATCCTCTCTATTACGAAGATCGCCGACTTCCACCTCCGTAACATCACCTGCCTCTGCCCCGCCTCAGCCCATCTGCTGTTGAAACCCTCATTTTTGCCTTTGTCACCTCCAGACTTGACTATTCCGATACCCTCCTGACTGGCCTCCCATCCTCTACCCTCCACAAACTTCAGCTGACCCAAAACTCTGCTGCCTGTATCCTAACTCGCACCAAATTCTGCTCCATCATCACCCCTGTGCGCAATGCTACATTGGCTTCCGGTTCCACAATACCTCGTCTAAAATTCTCATCCTTGTGTTTAAATCTCTTCATGGCCTCGCCCCTCTGTAATCTTCTCCATCCCTACAATCCTTCAAGAACTTTGGCCTCTTGTGCATCTCCCGCTCTTTTCACCATTCCGCCTCTCCATCTTCCGAAACCTCTCCACCTCTCCACCTGCCTCTCTTCCTTTAAACCCACCTCTTTGACCAAACTTTTAGTCACCAATCTTAATATGTCTTCCTTTAGCTCAACCTTTATTTTTAGCCTGATTACACTTCTGTAAATAGCCCTGGGATGTTTTTCTGCAATAAATGTGTTATATAAATGCATGTTACTCATTCACGCCATTGAGCTCCATTCACAACTCTTCTGATAACAAAGCAGTCCAAGCCAGCCTGTTATAAATCTCATCATCATGAAGAAATGACTCATGAAATAACACTGGGCGGCCAGCTGGTGGCGCCGTCCAAGGAGTATAAATACTCGGGCGTGGGCCCAGCTTGCCCAGGGACATTTTGTAAGACAGGAACTAGTGAAGTACAACTAGACCTCCATGTTTTGAAACAAGTTGATTAAAGCCTTGCTTTATACTTGAACCAAGTGCGTAGTGAGTTTTATTATGTCAATTTAATCAACTTGATATCGACTCCATGCTCTGAGTGATTTCGGGAACAGCCAGCTACGACTTCAACTGCAGAAGGGAACTCCGGCGTTGTAATCAATCCATCATGGACAAACTACTCAGACCCGCCCGTCTTGACCTGGACCCGAATTCACCTACAACTGCTAAGGTATGGAAACACTGGTATCGTACCTTCAGCAACTTCCTCAGGGTGTGTGGTGAGAATGTTCCTGATAAATTAGAGATACTTGCCAATTATGTATCTTCTCATGTGTCTGACTATATCGAAGACTGTGTAGACTATGACTCCGCCATCCTAATATTACAGCGACTATATGTTAAGGCCCCAAACGAAGTTTTTGCTCAGCATCTACTGACCACAACTCGACAACAACCTGGGGAATCACTTGACGAATTCCTTCAGAAACTTCGCAGGCTCAGCAAGGATTGTAATCTTAAAGCTGTCACAGCTGAGCAGCACCAGGGGGAGTTAATTTGTGATTCCTTTATTAATGGGATTGCGTCTCCCTTCATACGCCAGCGTCTGTTGGAGAATAAAACCCTCGAGTTACAGGCTGCCTATGGCCAGGCATGTTCCCTGGACTTAGCAAAGAGGAATGCAGATACCTATCTTTTACCTCATGCACAGGCTGCTGCTATCACTTTTAATGACTCCTTCGATAGGTCTCGGGCGGAAGCCCTCACTGATAATGACTCTAAGCTAGCGGATGACAACCCTGCCCTAGAAGCCTTCACTGATGACGACCCCGCCCTAGCGGCATCTTGGCAATCTGGAAGGAAGTGTTTCTTCTGTGGAGGTGCGTTCCATTATAGGAAATTTTGTCCTGCTCGTAACGCAACCTGCAATCATTGCAGCAAGAAAGGTCACTTTTCTAAGATATGGCAGTCAAGAGCCTCTGTTAGTAAGAAAAGCCACTTTTCTAAGGTATACCAGTCGAGAGCTCCTGTTAGTTTTGCAGCTATCTATAAAACTGCTCCTCCCGCAAGAGCCACTACTAAGGTTACAGCTGCTATCTATGAAACTGCTCCTCCCCCAAAAACCACTACTAAGGTTACAGCTGTCAAGGGTAAAACTGCTCCTCCTCCCACGACAGCTGTTTTTCCCCAAAGCCTGTCCCATGCAGCCAATAAGGTTTCGGTAAATGGACACATTTTGAGTGCACTAATTGACGCATGCAGCTCTGACAGCTTCATTAGTGAGCAGGCTGTCAGTAAGTTAAAACTGCATATTTACCCCTCAGACAGGGAAATTGCAATGGTTCTGATGATACTGACCACCAACTCTTCCGGATTTTGTCTTGTCGTCCTTATTCTCAATTGTAAGAAGTCACACAACACCAGGTTATAGTCCAACAGTTTTATTTGAAATCACAAGCTTTCGGAGCACTGCTCCTTCGTCAGGTGAAGTGGAGAGATGCATAAAGACACAGCTTATATAGTCAGAGAATAATGCCAGATGATTACAGGTAATCTTTCTAACTGCCATTTATCACACCTCGGCAGAGAGATAATCACAGCAAACAAAGGTGTGAATGGTGTCCAAACAGGTTAGTCAGGAAAACATTACATCAAAGAACAATGAGGTGGGGTCACAAGGGGTCAAATGTTGCAGATGCTGGGGTCTGTATGAAAAACAAAAAACAGACAAGAAAACATTTTTTGCTGGAAATCACAGCAGGTCCGGCCGCATCTGTGTAGAGAGAATAAGCCAACAACGACTCGAGTCTGGATGACGCTACGTCAGGTGGGGTTACATGTAGCATGACATGAACCCAAGATCCCGGTTGAGGCCATCCTCATGAGTGCGGAACTTGGCTATCAGTTTCTGCTCTACGATTTTGC
This sequence comes from Somniosus microcephalus, assembly GCF_052327205.1. NCBI lineage: Eukaryota > Metazoa > Chordata > Chondrichthyes > Squaliformes > Somniosidae > Somniosus > Somniosus microcephalus. The sequence continues at coordinate 173,430,305 of NC_140990.1, read as the reverse complement.
ATTGTCGTGTGTCTCGAAGGCCGCCTTGGAGAATGCTTACCCGAAGATCGGAGGCTGAATGTCCTTGACTGCTGAAGTGTTCCCCGACTGGGAGGGAACACTCCTGCCTGGCGATTGTTGCGCGGTGTCCGTTCATCCGTTGTCGCAGTGTCTGCATGGTCTCGCCGATGTACCATGCTCCGGGGCATCCTTTCCTGCAACGTATGAGGTAGACAACGTTGACCGAGTCACATGAGTATGTACCATGTACCTGGTGGGTGGTGTCCTCACGTGTGATGATGGTATTTGTGTTGATGATCTGGCATGTCTTGTAGAGGTTGCCGTGGCAGGATTGTGTGGTGTCGTGGTCGCTGTTCTCCTGAAAGCTGGGTAATTTGCTGCGAACGATGGTCAGTTTGAGGTTAGGCGGCTGTTTGAAGGCGAATAGTGGAGGCGTGGGGATGGCCTTACCGAGGTGTTTGTCATCATCGATGACACGTTGAAGGCTGCGAAGAACATGGTGTCGTTTCTCCGCTCTGGGGAAGTACTGGACGACAAAGGGTACTCTGTTGGTTGTGTCCCGTGTTTGTCTTCTGAGGAGGTCTATGCGATTTTTTGCTGTGGCCCGTCGGAACTGTCGATCGATGAGTCGAGCGTCATATCCCATTCTTATGAGGGCGTCTTTCAGCGTCTGTAGGTGCCCATCGCGTTCCTCCTCGTCTGAGCAGATCCTGTGTATTCGCAGGGCTTGTCCATAGGGGATGGCTTCTTTAACGTGGTTAGGGTGGAAGCTGGAGAAGTGGAGCATCCTGAGGTTGTCCGTGGGCTTGCGGTAGAGTGAATTGCTGAGGTGTCTGTCTTTGATGGAGATTCGTGTGTCCAAGAATGAAACCGATTCTGAGTAGTAGTCCATGGTGAGTTTGATGGTGGGATGGAACTTGTTGATGTTATCGTGTAGTCTTTTCAGTGATTCTTCACCGTGGGTCCATAGGAAGAAAATGTCGTCGATGTATCTGGTGTATAGCATTGGTTGGAGGTCCTGTGCAGCGAAGAAGTCTTGCTTGAACTTGAGCATGAAGATGTTGGCGTATTGGGGTGCGAATTTGGTCCCCATGGCTGTTCCGTGTGTTTGGGTAAAGAACTGGTTGTCGAAGGTGAAGACATTGTGGTCAAGGATGAAGCAGATGAGTTGTAAGATGGCATCTGGAGATTGGCTGTTGTTGGTGTTGAGTACTGAGGTTGTCGCAGCGATGCTGTCATCGTGGGGGATACTGGTGTAGAGTGCCGAGACGTCCATCATGGCGAGGAGTGTTCCTGGTTCAACTGGTCCGTGGGTGCTGAGTTTCTGTAAGAAGTCTGTAGTGTCGTGACAGAAGCTGGGAGTTCCCTGTACGATGGGTTTCAGGATGCCCTCGACGTATCCAGAGAGGTTCTCACACAGGGTTCCGTTGCCTGATACGTTAGGACGTCCGGGTGTTTTGGCTTTGTGTATCTTTGGGAGGCAGTAGAAGTCTCCCACACGGGGAGTACGTGGGATGAGAGCACGTAGGATGCTTTGAAGGTCTGGATCGAAGGTCTTGATCAGTCTGTTGAGTTGGCGGGTGTGTTCTTTGGTCGGGTCTGCGGGTAACTGTCTGTAGTGTTCCTGGTTGTCCAGTTGTCGGTATGCTTCTTTGCAATAGTCTGTTCTGTTCTGTATGATGATGGCTCCTCCTTTGTCTGCTGGTTTGATGACGATGTTGTGGTTGGTCTTGAGAGCGTGGATGGTGTTGCGTTGTGCTCGGGTGACATTCTGGACTGTCTTGTGAGTGCGGCTGATGAATCTGGCGTTGATGCATCTCCTGACAGCTTGAGCATACATGTCAAACTTAGGGCAGCGACCCTCCGGAGGGGTCCAATTTGACTCTTTCTTCTTCGGTTGCTGCACTGTGGATCCCTCTGTCTGCTGTTCCGGATCATTGGTTGTCTCATTGGGTTTGATGCTGACATGTTGGGATTTGTGGAAGAATTCCCGGAGCCTCATTCTCCTGATGAATTCCTCTGTGTCTGCCGCAAGACCGATGGGGTCCATTTTGGTGGTGGGGCAGGAATTGAGCCCTCGGCTGAAAACTTCAATTTCGTCTGGTTGAAGGGCGTGGTCGGACTAGTTGACAATGGACTTCCCTGTGGTTTCAACCGTGGTACCGGGGGAGGCTTGGTTGCTGCTGGTGGTGATGCCGAGTTTCTCAAGCTTCCTGTTCTTGGTGTGCATGTAGGCAGTGTAGTTCCGTTGCCTTGTCTGTTTGGCGGTGTCTGCTGTGTCCTGAGCACAGGCTGAGAACATGGACTCTATCTCGGTTTCGAGGTTGCGGCGTCTGCTGTAGAGCTGGTGTACGAGATGGTTGAGGAGTGTGCGAGAGGGATGACGGCAGAGTCTCTCAGCTTAGTCTGTGTTGTAGGTTGACTTGAGTGGGTTCGTGATCTGTAGTCCTTTCGGGATCTTGTCTGCTTTCTTGCATCTCTGTAGAAACTTGATGTCTGTGTTGATATGTGCGATCTTCAGGTGGGGTTACATGTAGCGTGACATGAACCCAAGGTCCCGGTTGAGGCCATCCTCATGAGTGCGGAACTTGGCTATCAGTTTCTGCTCTACGATTTTGCGTTGTTGTGTGTCTCGAAGGCCGCCTTGGAGAATGCTTACCCGAAGATCGGAGGCTGAATGTCCTTGACTGCTGAAGTGTTCCCCAACTGGGAGGGAACACTCCTGCCTGGCGATTGTTGCGCGGTGTTCGTTCATCCGTTGTCGCAGTGTCTGCATGGTCTCGCCGATGTACCATGCTCCAGGGCATCCTTTCCTGCAATGTATGAGGTAGACAACGTTGGCCGAGTCACATGAGTATGTACCATGTATCTGGTGGGTGGTGTCCTCACGTGTGATGATGGTATCTGTGTTGATGATCTGGCATGTCTTGCAGAGGTTGCCGTGGCAGGGTTGTGTGGTGTCGTGGTCGCTGTTCTCCTGAAAGCTGGGTAATTTGCTGCGAACGATGTTCTGTTTGAGGTTAGGCGGCTGTTTGAAGGCGAGTAGTGGAGGCATGGGGACGGCCTTACCGAGGTGTTCGTCATCATCGATGACATGTTGAAGGCTGTGAAGAACATGGCGTAGTTTCTCCGCTCCGGGGAAGTACTGGACGACGAAGGGTACTCTGTTGGTTGTGTCCCGTGTTTGTCTTCTGAGGAGGTCTATGCGATTTTTTGCTGTGGCCCGTCGGAACTGTCAATCGACGAGTCGAGCGTCATATCCCGTTCTTACGAGGGCGTCTTTCAGTGTCTGTAGGTGTCCATCGCATTCCTCCTCGTCTGAGCAGATCCTGTGTATTCGCGGGGCTTGTCCATAGGGGATGGCTTCTTTAACGTGGTTAGGGTGGAAGCTGGAGAAGTGGAGCATCCTGAGGTTGTCCGTGGGCTTGCGGTAGAGTGAAGTGCTGAGGTGTCCGTCTTTGATGGAGATTCGTGTGTCCAAGAATGAAACCGATTCTGAGGAGTAGTCCATGGTGAGTTTGATGGTGGGATGGAAATTGTTGATGTTATCGTGTAGTCTTTTCAGTGATTCTTCGCCATGGGTCCATAGGAAGACAATGTTGTTGATGTATCTGGTGTATAGCGTTGGTTGGAGGTCCTGTGCAGCGAAGAAGTCTTGCTCGAACTTGTGCATGAAGATGTTGGCGTATTGGGGTGCGAATTTGGTCCCCATGGCTGTTCCGTGTGTTTGGGTAAAGAACTGGTTGTCGAAGGTGACCACATTGTGGTCAAGGATGAAGCGGATGAGTTGTAGGATGGTGTCTGGATTTTGGCTGTTGTTGGTGTTGAGTACTGAGGCTGTCGCAGCAATGCTGTCATCATGGGGGATACTGGTGTAGAGTGCCGAGACGTCCATCGTGGCGAGGAGTTTTCCTGGTTCAACTGGTCCGTGGGTGCTGAGTTTCTGTAAGAAGTCTGTAGTGTCGCGACAGAAGCTGGGAGTTCCCTGTACGATGGGCACTCATGAGGACGGCCTCAACCGGGATCTTGGGTTCATGTCATGCTACATGTAACCCCACCTGACGTGGGGTCATCCAGACTCGAGTCGTCGTTGGCTTGTTCTCTACACAGATGCGGCCGGACCTGCTGTGATTTCCAGCAAAAAAATGTTTTCTTGTCTGTTTTTTGTTTTTCATACAGACCCCAGCATCTGCAACATTTGACCCCTTGTGACCCCACCTCATTGTTCTTTGACTAACCTGTTTGGACACCATTCACACCTTTGTTTGCTGTGATTATCTCTCTGCCAAGGTGTGATAAATGGCAGTTAGAAAGATTACCTGCAATCATCTGGCATTATTCTCTGATGATATAAGCTGTGTCTTTATGCATCTCTCCACTTCACCTGATGAAGGAGCAGCGCTCCGAAAGCTTGTGATTTCAAATAAAACTGTTGGACTATAACCTGGTGTTGTGTGACTTCTTACATTTGTTCACCCCAGTCCAACACCGGCATCTCCACACCATGGCCACTTATTCTGAATGGCCGCACTTATTTCTCCACCCGGCTCGGGGTGCTCAAAAACCTATGCAGTGATGTGCTCTTGGGACAGGATTTCCAGAAACAACACAAAAGACTCACTTTCGAGTTTGGAGGGTCAAAGCCGGAGCTTACTATTTCCAAAGTACCGTTTTGTGCGCTTTCGGCGGCTGAGCCCTCCTTGTTTGCCAATTTTCCCCCCGATGTAAGCCCATAGTCACTAAATCATGACGTTTCAGCCAAGATGATCGATCCTTTATCGAGGCAGAAATCTCTCGCCTTCTAGCTGACGGTATCATTGAGCCATGTTCATCTTCTTGGCGGGCTCAAGTCGTCGTTGTTAAAAATCCTCTGAAGCAAAACAAGAAACGTCTTTGCATCGATTACTCGCAAACTATTAACCTGGATGCCTACCCACTACCACGCATTGATGACATGGTCAATAACCTTGCCAACTACAAGGTATTTGCAACTTTTGATTTAAAGAGCGCATATCATCAAGTACCGTTAAAGGACTCTGACAAAAAGTATACGGCCTTTGAGGCCAATGGTCGGCTTTATCAGTTTTGTCGCCTTCCATTTGGGGTCACCAATGGGGGTGGCCATCTTTCAACGGGCAATGGATAGCCTAGTCAAACAGGAGAACTTAACGGACACTTTTCCATATCTAGATAATATCACCATTGCTGGTCATGACCAGAAGGAGCATGATGCCAATCTCCAGAAATGTTTTGATGTTCTCCGACGTTGCAACTTCACCTTAAATGAGTCCAAATCTGTGAAATCAGTACCATCAGTCAACATCCTTGGCTACGGTGGGCAACGGTGTCATCAAACCGGATCTGGAGCGACTTCGTCCACTTCAGGAGCTCCCTCCCCCTACGAATCTCGGCTCTCTTCATCAGGCACTCAGCATGTTCACCTATTATGCGAAGTGGATACCCCACTTCTCCGACAAGATCCAGCCCCTGCTTGATGCGAAGTTCCATTGATGAAAATCGTCCTTTCGTGGTCGAGTGCGATGCATCGGAGGTGGCGATCTCTGCTACCTTGAATCAAGGTGGTTGACCCGTTGCATTTCTGTCCAGAACTTTGCAGGGTAGCGAGCTCCATTATCCTCCAGTTGAGAAGGATGCTACGGCCATCATCGAAGATGTACGTAAATGGAGTCATTTTCTCGCTCGTCACCATTTCACACTTATAACCGATCAGCGCTCCGTGGCCTTTATGCTGGATAACCGGAAACGCACTAAGATCAAGAATAACAAAATACAACTCTGGAGGATGGAATTGGCCACCTTTGAATACACCATACATTATCGACCCACAAAGAGAATGTGGCCCCGGATACCCTCACGCGGGAATTCTGCTCTTCTATGTCAACTTCGACTCTTGCAGATCTTCATACTGACTTATGCCATCCTGGCGTTACCCGTATGTTGCACTTTGTGCGATCTAAAAATCTCCCATTTTCTACGGAAGATGTGAACAGAACATGCTCCTCCTGTAGAATTTGTGCAGAATTAAAACCACAATTCTTCCGTCCATCGGATGGCTCGCTCATACACGCTATGCAGCCTATGCAGTGACTCAGCATTGACTTTAAAGGGCCATTGCCCTCCTCAACACGGAACACCTACTTACTGACTATGGTGGACGAATATTCACGCTTTCCCTTTGCTTTCCCCTGTCCCAATATGCTTACTTCCACAGTGATCCAATGCCTTGATCAAGTCTTTTCCCTTTGCAGTACGGCCAATTTCATCCACTCTGATCGGGGTCCCTCCTTCATGTCAAGCAAACTCAAAAGTTATCTCTCCCAACGGGGAATTGCCACAGGTAAAACGACACCATATCATCCCATCGGTAACGGACAGGTTGAGAGATACAACGCTATCATTTGGAACGCTGTTTGTCTTGCACTGAGGTCACGCAACCTACCAGACCAGCAGTGGGAAACTATGCTCCCTGATGCGTTGCATTCCATCAGGTCTCTTCTTTCTACATCCACCAATGCCATGCCTCACGAGCGATTCTTCAGGTTCCAGCGTCGCTCCACTCAGGGGACGTCCCTACCTTCATGGTTGGCAGCTCCCGGCCCCGTGCTGCTCCGAACATTCGTCCGATCGTCCAAAAACGATCCCCTTGTCGACGAGGTGGAACTCACGGATGTTAATCCCACATATGCACACGTGCGGTACCCTGATGGCCGGGAGTCCACCGTTTCGCTCCGAGATCTGGCTCCGTGTCCAACCGGTCCCACGGACCCAACTGATCCCACGGTAATGATGCCGACACTCTGCGCTCCCTCGAAGATGACGCCCTACCTGGGACATCAAGAGATCTGCCGGCTACCTCACCGGATCCACTCAGGGAGCCGAGCGCTCCCCGTGGGATGGCCACCCGAAGCCAGGACGCCGGTCAATCCCCGGCTATCAAACAAGATGAAGCCTGCTCTGTGTAATGTCCGAGTATAAATAATACTCAGACTGCAGAACAACAATTAAACAGGTATTTACTGAACAGAGAGTAATTCAAGACTGAAATACAGAAGCCTGCTATGGCTTTATATACAGGGGTGGTCACTGCCGGTACTGCAGTATAGAATCAGTTCTTCTCTTAAAGGTACATACACAACATTTCCTCCCCTTTTAGATAAACAGTACATAACATTCATTTAACAACTAAATAATAACTAATTACAATTACAATTTTCTCTGTACTATATACATCAACTGAAATAATCATTTATAAGTTCAGTCTTTGAGGAGGCTTCCTGATCCTGACTGGATAGCGCCTTTCTCGAGTATCCTGTTCTTGCGGCGGGGTTGATTCTGGCTCATTGTCATTGGTTGGTTCGTCAGCTTCCAATACCACTGCTTCTGAGGTAGACGCAATCTGTACTTCGGGTTGATTACCAGGTGCACCTGCTCGTGGTATGGGTTTGGCTTGTTCCTGTGACTCTAGAATCTGGTCAGCATGGCGTCTCACGATGCTCTCTCCAATGTCCACTGTGTACATTAGTGGTCCCTGCTGTGTGCATATCGTTCCTGGCTGCCATTTTTCTGTTCGGTAGTCGCGGGCCAAGGCTGGTTGCCCTATCTTGAAGCTCCTGGTTGGCTTCTCATTTATGTGCTGGAATTGCTTATCCTCAACATCTCGTCTTATGTTTGGTTTGAGCAAAGGCGACATCTTAGCCTTCGGTTGAAGAACATTATGGCTGGAGCTTGGTTGGTGACTGCATGTGTCGCAAGCAAACAAGAAATTATCCACCTTGTGCTGTAGTGGTATGTCGTCATTATGCATTGCCTTTATGGCCTTTTAAAAGGTCTGAACAAACCTCTCAGCCAATCCATTTGTGGCTGGATGATATGGGGCAGATGTGTAATGCTTCACTCCATTATTCCTCAGAAACCTCTGGAAATCCTCTGACACAAACTGTGGCCCATTGTCGGAGCAAATCTGTTCTGGCAAGCCATTCCTGGCGAAGATGGTCCGTAGGACTGCAATAGTTTTCTCCGTGGTGGTGGAGGACATTTTGATGACCTCTGGCCATTTCGAATGGGCGTCCACAGCGATTAGGAACATTGAGTCCATAAATGGACCAGCAAAGTCAATGTGTACCCGTTGCCATGGAGATGAGGGCCACTCCCATGGATGTAGCGGGGCCTGTGGTGGAGCGTTTTGGACCTTCTGGCATCCTGTGCATCTCTTGGTCATATCCTCGATTTCTTTATCGGTTCCCAGCCACCACACAAAAGCCCTGGCTAGGCTCTTCATTTTTACCCCTCCCAGATGACCCTCATGCAGCTCATTGAGCACGCTATCTCTCAACTTGGGTGGAATTACCACTCGGGATCCACACATCAAGGTCCCCCGGCACACTGACAGCTGTTCTCTCCTTGGTGAGAATGCTGGCAACAGTGAGTCGCCATGTGCTGGCCATCCCTTCACCGTCAAATCATAGACCCGAGAGAGTGTCGGGTCATTTCGGGTTTCCTTCTCTATACTTGAGTTTGTAACAGGTAGACATTCGACTATGGTCGCATGGAATATCTCAACAGGGTCCACTGCAGGTGCTTCCTCTACTGTAGGCAACGGTAGGCACGACAGCCCATCAGCGTTTCCATGCTGTTTTGTACCCTTGTAATCTATGTCGTACTGATTTGCCCCTAGAAAAAGTGACCATCTTTGCAGCCGTTGTGCCGTCATCACCGGAACGCCCTTCTTTGGGTTAAAAATGGAGACCAGGGGCTGATGATCAGTCAGTAGGGTGAATTTCTGCCTGTGCAGATAGTGATTGAACTTCTTCAGCCCCCACACCAGGCTGAGGGCCTTCCTGTCAATCTGGGCGTAGTTACGCTCGGCTGAGGTTAACTAGCGCGACGCAAAGGCTATTGGCCTCTCTGAACCGTCAGGGAATTTGTGTGACAGCACCGCTCCGATGCCGTAGGGAGACGCATCACATGCTAACCGAATTGGTAGTGTTGGATTGTAGTGGGCCAAAACTTCTTTTGAAGTGATTAGGCATTTACATTTCTGAAAGGCACGCTTACACTCATCACTCCATTTCCATGTTACTCCAGTTTGCAGTAGGGCGTTCAGTGGGTGCAGAATTGTAGATAAATTCGGCAAGAACTTATGGTAGTAGTTCACCAACCCGAGGAACGACCTCAGTTGCGACACATTTTCCGGTGCTGGAGCCTTGATTACAGCCTCAATCTTGTCCGGCGACTTATGCAACCCTTCCTCATCAATCATGTGGCCACAATACGAGATTTGTCTCCTGAAGAACTCGCATTTGGGGCAGTTGGCTCGTAGCCCATATTCCTGTAATCTCGTGAGCACCTGCACCAGGTTGGCTAGGTGTTCACTGTCATTTTCGCCCGTAACCAGGATGTCGTCCAAATAACACTGGGTCCCCGGGATCCCTTGCAGGACTTGTTCCATCGCCCTCTGCCAAATAGCCGGGGCTGATGCTACCCCGAATACCAGTCGATTGTACTGGTAAAGGCCTTTGTGAGTGTTTATCGTGAGGTATTTCCTAGACGCTTCTTCCACCTCCATTTGTAGATACGCTTGGGCCAGATCAATCTTTGTAAAGCGTTTCCCTCCAGATAGTGAGGCGAAAATATCTTCTATCCGTGGAAGTGGATATTGTGCTGTGTGCAGGACTGGGTTCACAGTTACCTTGAAGACCCCACAGATGCGAACCTTCTTCGGTTCCCCAGGCGTGCTGCTCAATTATTTCTTCATTACAGGAATGATGGGTGTGGCCCACTTGCTCCAGTCCACCTTGGACAGCACACCCGAACACTCCAGACTCTCCAGCTCTGCTTCAATGGCTGGGCGGATCGTGTAAGGTCTGGCCTTAAAAAATTTTGGGTTTACGTTATCTTCGATTTTTATCGTTGCCGTTACTCCTTTTAGAGTCCCAAGTCCTTGTTGGAACACCTCTTTTGCGTCAGTTAGAATTTTTGACAGTCGTCCAGGTGTGACGTCATCATCCTTTTTATCAGTCACAGTTAGCGCCTGAATGGAATGCCAATCCAATTGTATTTTTCAGATCCATTCACGTCCCAATAATGGTGGTCCTCCATCTGGTAGTATATATAGATACAGTTTCTGTGTTTCCTTGCCGTTGTATTCAACTGGCACCCTTATTTTTCCTCTGGGGTAGACTTTTTGCCCCGTGTATGTCTTCAATACAATGGACGTGTCCTTCAAGAGTATGTGTGAGAATAGCCGCTCATAGTCTCGTCGATTCATGACAGTTAGGGCTGATCCTGTGTCCAATTCCATCTTTACTGGGGACCCTGCTATCATGAGGGTGACCCAAATGGTTCGGTGATCCTCCTTTGCGATCATGTTGTGTAACTTTAGACAACTTAGTCTCCTGCTCCCGGAGTCCTTATCACTCTCCTGATCTTCCGAACTACTGTCTGTCAATTTCTTTATTTTCTTGTACTTTTCCTTAGTAGTTCTTGTAGTGTTGGTTTTCTTTCCCAACCTGCAGACTCTTGCTATGTGTCCCATTTTCCCACATTGCCTGCATACTTTGTCCTTAACCCAGCAGTCCTTCTGATCATGGGTTAATCTGCCGCAGCGATAGCACTTTTCTGCTCCATACGCCATTTCGTTAGCGCTGTATTCCTGTGGTTTCTGTTGTGTTTCCGCAACTCCCCGTGCTGCTGCTTCGTAGGATACTGCCATGCTGAAAGCCTGTTCTAGCGTCAGGTCCTTTTCCGAAAGTAGTCGTTTCTGGGTTCCTTCACTCTGTAGCTCACAGACAAACTTATCCCGCAAGGTGTCTGCCAGTCCTGCTCCAAACTGGCAGTGCTTCGATAACTTGCGTAGTTCCGTAAGATAGTCAGCATTTCTCTCATCTTTGTGCTGGTTTCTTTTATGGAACTTGAATCTTTCTGCTATCAGCAGTGGTGTAGGGTTTAGGTGTTCCTGTAAGATATTAACAATCTCCTCAAAACTTTTCTCCATTGGTTTAGCTGGGGTAATTAAATTCCGCAATAGGCCGTACGTTCTTGCGCCCATCAAATTTAATAATACCGACGCCTTCTTTCCATCGGCCACCTCATTTGCCTCGCAGTACACTTCAATTCTTTCCACATACGTGGTCCAGTCTTCTACCTCGTTGTCGAAAGCAGTGATACTGCCACTTTTTGGCGCTTTTCCTTCTTCCCCTTGCTGCCACGCTGTTCCTAACATTCTACAGGGTAATGGCGGTGACCCGCGGCTTCGGCGCGTCTCACTTTTCCTTCCCCGCGTTCTATCCTCTCCACGCTGCCCTGTTCTTGAGCACCGACCACGCCCTGTGCGCTCCACCCTCTCTCTCTCTCTTCCTCCCGACGATGCTGCACGGCCCCTTTGCAGAGCCGCTCGATCGAGCCCGAGCCCGCTGCAGTCTGGTAGGGTCAGCGCACTACCTGCTACCAGCACGACTTGCTGGAACACCTCAACTGGGGAGCCAGGCCCAGCTCTCCACAGCCTCCCTTGCAACTCTCCGATGGATCCCTGGGCGGTTGCCCGCGGTCGATGCCCGCCGTTCTGACTTCAACCTCCAAGAAGCTTCTCTTCAGGGAAAAGATCCCCGTGAGGTGATGCAGTACTGCAGGTGAGTTCAAACCTGCCTGTCGCCAGTGTAATGTCCGAGTATAAATAATACTCAGACTGCAGGAGAACAATAAAACAGGTATTTACTGAACAGAGAGTAATTCAAGACTGAAATACAGAAGCCTGCTATGGCTTTATGTACAGGGGTGGTCACTGCCGGTACTGCAGTATAGAATCAGTTCTTCTCTTAAAGGTACATACACAACACTCTGCGCCTGTGGGGACCCGCACCCGAAGTCACGATCTCCCCAGTCTCCCTCAGGTCGATCAAGGCGACACGGGCCCTGTCGATCTACCAGTACGGATTGAGCGGCCCAGGGACGAAGACACGGTCTGGGGAGACGTGCCTTCCAGCCATAAACAAAGATCTAAAAGACTGCGGCTATTTGTGGTCCACCTAATCCGTTAGGAGGAAGGCGTCGGACTTCCAAATCTTTTAGGCAGGAAGAATGTTATAAATCTCATCATCATGAAGAAACGACTCATGAAATAACACTGGATGGCCAGCTGGTGGCGCCGTCCAAGGAGTATAAATACTCGGGCCTGGGCCCAGCTTGCCCAGGGACATTTTGTAAGACAGGAACTAGTGAAGTACAACTAGACCTCCATGTTTTGAAACAAGTTGATTAAAGCCTTGCTTTATACTCGAACCAAGTGCGTAGTGAGTTTTATTACGTCACAGCCTATAGCAGGTCTTGGACAAAATCCAGCCTTGGGTTCACTGGTTACCAGGTAATATTCACACCATATAAGGTAATGATCGTCTTTAGCCAAAAGAGGCCCAACCACCTTCAAAAGCACCGCGATGGCCAAGTACTCCACCATCTACAACCTGGGGGGGGGGTCCTAGTTCACCAAAATTCTAACCAGACCAGCCATATCAGCACCATGGTTACACTTGCAGGGCAGAGGCTGGGTACTCTGTAATTAGTTGTTCACCTCCTGATCCCCCAAAGCCTTTCCACCATCTATGAGGCTCAAGTCAGTAGTGTGATGGAATACTCACCGTTTGCCTGGATGGGTGCAACTACAACAATACATGAGCGTTATTACCATCCAGGACAGAGTCGTCCACTCAGTGGTCCCTGCCACTAGTCAACATCCATTCGCTCTACCACCGGTGCACTGTGGCTATAGTATGTACTATCGACAGGACACCCTGCAGAACCATACCAAGCTTACTTCAACCGCACCTCCTAGTCCCACAAACACCTACTATTAAGGATGAGCAAAACGGTCATGAGGACACCATCACCTCTAAGTTCCCCTTCAAGTCACACACTCCTTAATTGGACATTTACTGCAGTTCCTTCATCACTGCTGGGTCAAACTCCTGAAATTCCCTACCTAACAGCATCGTGGGAGCACCATCACCACACAGACTATAGTGGTTCAGAGAGAAGGCCCACCACCACCTTCTCAGGGCAATAAATACCGGCCTGGCCAACAAAAGAAAGAAGGAAAAACTTGCATTTATATAGTGCCTTTCACAACCACAGGACATTCCAAAGTTGTACCTCAAACCAGTGTCCTGATCTTAAACAAAGGCAATTACAATGGCACGAGGGCAGAACTGGCAGAAGTGGACTGGAAAAATAAATTAAAAGGTAAGACAGTTGAAATGCACTGGTGGACATTTAAGGAGATATTTTATAACTCTCAACAGAAATATATTCCAGTGAGAAAGAAAGATTTTAAGAGAAGGGAGCACTATCCGTGGCTAACTAAGGAAGTAAAGGATGGTGTCAAATTGAAAACGAAGGTATACAATGTTGCCAAGATTCGTGGGAGACCAGAGGATTGGGACATTTTTAAAAACCAGCAAAGGATGATTAAAAAAATAATAAAGAGAGCGAAGATGAATTATGAGAGTAAACTGGCAAGAAATATTAAAACAGATAGTAAGAGCTTCTACAGGTATATAAAAAGGAAGAGAGTAGCTAAAGTAAATGTTGGTCCCTTAGAGGATGAGAATGGGGAATTAATAATGGGGAACGGGGAAATGGCAGAGACTCTGAACAAATATTTTATATCTGTCTTCACGGTAGAAGACACTAACAACACCCCAATAATAGATAATCAAGGGGCCACAGGGAGGGGGGAACTAAAGACAATCACTGTCACTAAGGAAAAAGTACTTGGTAAAATAATGGGTCTAAAAGATGACAAGTCCCCTGGACCAGATGGCCTGCATCTCAAGGTCTTAAAAGAAGTGGCTGCAGAGATAGTGGATGCATTGGTTGCAATATATCAAAATTCCCTGGACTCTGGAGAGGTCCTAGCAGATTGGAAAACCGCAAATGTAACACCCCTATTTAAGAAAGGAGGGATACAGAAAGCAGGAAACTATAGACCAGTTAGCCTAACATCTGTTGTTGGGAAAATACTGAAGTCCTTCATTAAGGAAGCAGAGCATTTGGAAAATCATAATGCAGTCAAGCAGAGTCAGCGTGGTTTTATGAAAGGGAAATCATGTTTAACAAATTTGTTGGAGTTCTTTGAGGATGTAACGAGCAGGGTAGATAAAGGTGAGCCAGTGGATGTGGTGTATTTGGATTTCCAGAAGGCATTCGATAAGGTGCCATATAAAAGGTTACTGCATAAGATAAGAGCTCACGGAGTTGGGGGTAATATATTAGCATGGATAGAGAATTGGCTAACTAACAGAAAGCAGAGAGTCGGGATAAATGGGTCATTTTCCGGTTGGCAAACGGTAACTATTGGGGTGCCACAGGGATCGGTGCTGGGGCCTCAACTATTTACAATCTACATTAATGACTTGGATGAAGGGACCGAGTTTGCGGATGATGCAAAGATGGGTGGGAAAGCAAGTTGTGCAGAGGGCTCAAAGAATCTGCAAAGGGATATAGACAGGCTAAGTTAGTGGGTAAACATTTGGCTGATGGAGTATAATGTGGGAAAGTGCGAGGTTATCCACTTTGGCGGGGAAAATATAAAAGCAAATTATTATTTAAATGGAGAGAGATTACAAAATGCTACAGTTCAGAGGGACCTGGGGGTCCTTGTGCATGAAACACAAAAAGTTAGCATGCAGGTACAGCAAGTAATCAAAAAGGCAAATGGATTGGGAGAAGGAGAAGTGCAAAGAGACCTGGGTGTTATTGTGCACCAGTCGCTGAAGGTAAGCATGCAGGTGCAGCAGGCGGTTAAGAAGGCAAATGGTATGTTTGCCTTCGTAGCAAGAGGGTTCGAGTACAGGAACAAGGATGTCTTGCTACAGTTGTACAGGGCCTTGGTGAGACCGCACCTTGAGTATTCTGTGCAGTTTTGGTCACCTTACCTGAGGAAGGACGTTCTTGCCATGGAGGGAGTGCAGCGAAGATTCACCAGGCTGATACCTGGGATGGCAGGAATGACGTATGAGGAGAGATTGTGTCGATTGGGCTTATAATCACTGGAGTTTAGAAGATTGAGAGGGGATCTCATCGAAACCTATAAAATTCTGTCAGGTCTGGACAGACTAGATGCAGGAAGGATGTTTATGATGGCCGGGGAGTCCAGAACCAGGGGTCATAGTCTAAGGATAAGGGGTAAGCCATTTAGGACTGAAATGAGGAGGAACTTCTTCACCCAGAGAGTGGTGAACCTGTGGAATTCTCTGCCACAGAGGGCGGTGGAGGCCAGTTCATTAAATATATTCAAGAAAGAGTTGGATATATTTCTTGAGGCTAAAGGGATCAAGGGATATGGGGAGAAGGCAGGGACAGGGTACTGAATTTGGATGATCAGCCATGATCTCATTGAATGGCAGAGCAGGCTCGAAGGGCTGAATGGCCTACTCCTGCTCCTATCTTCTATGTTTCCTATCTTCTATGTTTCTATGTTTCTATGAATGTTGGCCTTTATTGCAAGGGGGTTGGAGTATAAAAGCAGGAAAGTCCTGCTACAACTGTACAGGGTATTGGGAGAGACAAACAGCAATGCGATAATGACCTGATAATCTGATTTATTGATGTTGTTTGAATGATAAATATTGGTCAGGACACCGGGGAGAACTCTTCTTCAAAATAGTGCCAATGGATCATTTGCGTCACCCTGTGAGGCCAGACAGGGCCTCAGGTTAACGTTAAAAGGAAAGAACAAACTAAACACTAATGAATACTCCATGGGTGAATAAGGCCATAAGGGAACAATTGAGGGTAAGGAAAGAGGCATACATTAAGTACATAGACAGCAGGGGAGTGCATGATAAGGGAGAATACAAAGAGATTAGGAGAGAAGTCAAAAAATAATTAGGAAGGCAAAGAGGAACTATGAAATTAAATTATCAAGGAACATACAACAAAATAGTAAAATATTTTACAGACACATCAATAAAAAATGGAAGGTTGGGATGGGAATAGGACCATTAAGGGATAGTCAGGATAATACCACAGGTAACGATAGAGAGATGGCAGAATTATTGAATAATTATTTTGCTTCAGTATTTACCAGGGAGATAGAACAGGTGGACATGACATTGGATGATGAGTTTAGTAATAAGATAAGTGCACTTAAAATAAAAAGAGGGGATATATTAAATAAACTAATCAAACTCAAAGAGGATAAAACCCCTGGTCCGGATGGATTGCATCCACGCATTTTAAAAGAATCTAGGGAAGCGATAGCAGAGGCATTACTACACATATTTAATAATTCGTTAGAAAAAGGTGTAGTGCCAGAGGACTGGTGGATATCTAACATAATACCTATATTTAAGAAGGGGGATAAAACATGTCCTGGGAATTATAGACCAGTCAGCTTAACGTCGGTGGTAGGAAAAATAATGGAGGAATCCCTACTAAAGGAGAAAATAGAAGAACATCTAGAAATCAAAAACATAGCAATGAGTAGTCAGTATGGATTTCAAAAGGGAAAGTCTTGCTTGACCAACCTCATTGAATTTTTTGAAGAGGTAACAGAGACAGTAGACAATGGTAATGCAGTAGATGTAACTTATCTAGATTTTCAAAAGGCCTTCGTTAAGGTACCCCATAATAGACTGATGAACAAGGTCAGAGAATGTGGAGTCAGGAGACAAGTAGCAGAATGGATAGCTAGCTGGCTTCAAGACAGAAAACAGAGAGTAGGGGTAAAAAGGTAGCTATTCACAGTGGCAGAAGGTGGGTAGTGGTGTTCCACAAGGATTAGTGCTGGGACCACTGTTGTTCACAATTTATATTAACGATTTAGACTTTGGAATCAAAAACACAATTTCTGAATTTGCGGATGACACCAAATTGGGGGGTCCGGGGGGGGGGTGGGGAGGTGGAGAGGGGATAGTCAATACTGAGGAGGACTGCAACAAATTACAGGAGGACATTAATAAACTTGCAGAATGAGCATATAATTGGCAAATGACGTTCAACATAGATAAATGTGAGGTATTACATTTTAGTAGGAAGAATAGGGAGGTCACTTATCACTTGGAGGGTGCGAGTCTAGGTGGGGTAGAGGAACGAAGGGATCTCGGAGTACAAATACACAAATCACTAAAAGTTGCAACACAGGTTAGCAAGGCCATAAAAAAAGCAAACCAAGCACGAGGGTTTATTTCTAGAGGGATAGAATTGAAAAGTAGTGAAGTTATGCTAAACCTGTATCGAACCTTGGTTAGACCACACTTAGAGTACTGCGTACAGTTCTGGTCGCCATATTATAAAAAGGATATAGAAGCACTGGAGAGGATGCAGGGAAGATTTACAAGGATGATACCAGAAATGCGAGGGTATACATATCAGAAAAGATGAACAGGCTGGGTCTCTTTTCTCTTGAAAAAAGAAGGCTGAGGGGTGACCCAACAGATGTCTTTAAAATTATGAAACTTTTGATAGAGTGGATACAAAGAGAATGTGGGGAAGAGCATAACTAGAGGCCATCAATATAAAATAGACACCAAGAAATTTAAAAGGGAATTCAGAAGAGCCTTCTTTACCCAAAGAGTGGTGAGAATGTGGAACTTGCTACCACAGGGAGTGGTTGAAGCGAAAAGTATAGATGCATTTAAGGGGAGGCTGGACAAGCATCTGAGGGAGAAAGGAATAGAGGGTTATGCTGATAGATTTAGATGAGGAAAGACGGGAGAAGACTCGTGTGGAGCATAAACACCGGCATGGACTGGTTGGGCCGAATGGCCTGTTTCTGCCGTATATCCTATGTAATCCTATGTAAACGTCTCATTTGAAAGACAGCACCATCGATAGTGTAGCACTCCCTCAGTACTGCACTGGGAGTATCAGCCTAGATTTTGTGCTCAAGTCTCTGGAGTGGGGCGTGAACCCAGAACCTTCTGGCTAAGAGGCAAGAGTGCTGTCAACTGAGCTGACACCAAAAATTAATTTGAAGATTAAATGGATTCTTTGAAAATGGTCAGGCAATTTAGATATGAACTGTTTCCAACACTTAAGTAGATAACAGGAGAAGACTGATCTCTGAGTCATCTGGTAATTCATTTACTTTTGACTCTTGACCACAACGGAAACCATTCTTAATGTCTGATTATAGTCTACAACTAAAATAACCATTATCTTTCCAAGGATCAATAATTTGACTAGCTTGAGTTCAAAAGCTGCTGAGGCTCTGGCCCAGCCATCAAGTAATCTTCTGACACAGCACTAAAGGAACCCTTTGAAAGATACAGCTAATCTGAAAGCAATGTTTTATTCACAATTACTCTATCTAAAGTCATTTAAAAATGAATTTCCTGGAGATTTGCATCATTGTAATGGCGCATCTACATCATTACAGTGCAAAATTCCCAGGAAATTATTGGGTAAGCAACTCGCCGTTACTTAAGCCACATCGCCAAAACAGTGAGCAATTAATTATAACAGCCTAGATTTTGCTGCCAAAATATCAGCAAGAGTTTGTCCCATGGTTTGCCCATGGAGACAACTATATACTGGTGCAACTCAAGGGGTGAGCTGTCCAGAATAATGCCAAGTTCTTCCAGTAAATGTGCTCCACAGGATACATGAGGGTCCTGGTGAAGTTAAAGAAAGAAAGTCTGCCCTCTCAAGAGGACGTAAAAGATCCCATGGCACTATTTGGAAGAAGAGCAGGGGGCGTTCTCCTCGGTGTCCCTCAATATTTATCCCTCAACCAACATCACTAAAACAGATGATCTGGTCATTATCTCATTGCTGTTTGTGGGACCTTGCTGTGTGCAAATTGGCTGCTGCGTTTTCTACATTACAACAGTGACTACACTTCAAAAAAGTACTTCATTGGCTGTAAGGCGCTTTGGGACGTCCTGAGGTTGTGAAAGGCACTATATATAAATACAAGTCTTTCTTTCTTTCCAACCTCTATTGTTTAAGCCCAGAGAATCCATTGCTCTGTTACTAATGATGCTCCAGCTTTATTCTTTGTAGTTGTTTATTCTGAGGAATCACCTGTGGGTTGTAGAATCTCCCTGCTGTTGCATACTTGAGTGCAATTCACTTTATAGTCTCTGGATTGATTGTAGTTTACATTGTGTCAGGTGACCAGCTTTTTCCCCCCTCTTCTGAAACTTAAGTGGCATGTAAAATTTAAAAGATTAGCCAGGGTGGGGGTGGGGCGGAGAGGGGTTAGTCGGATCATCGACCAAATAATTGTATTGCATTTCCTGCTGTTGCTATTCTTTCCTTTTACCACATGATGGCGACAAAACACAGCATTTGATCAGTGTGGCTCCTGGTGCCTCTTGAGCATCTGACTCGAGTGTTCTGACTCAGACATCAGTTGGGAAAACAGGAATTCTGATTCTCCCTGCGTCCTGTTTTCCTTGGTTGAAGCTGTTTGACAATTGGACTTAAATCAAAATGGCTACAACTTGCATAAACAAACGTGTGATTCAGTGTTTTGTGTACAGAGAACAGAGCTCGGGATTGATGGATTAGGGGACAGGACATGAACCGTTGCGTGATAGAGTGGCCACGTAAATCACGGGTGACACCGGGAGTAGTTTATATTTCGTAACCCGTCTGCTCTCTGTTTATTTATTGTAATGATACGCTGTAGTACTGCATTTTTAACTGGAAGAGTTGAGGAATGCTCTCCTGGCTAGCCGCCCACCTACCACCCTCTGTAAACTGCAACTCATTCAAAACTCTGCTGTCCGTGTCCTAACTCGCACCAAGTCCCGTTCACCCCTGTGCTCATTGACCTACATTGGTTCGCAGTTCCTCAACACCTCAATATTAAAATTCTCACCCTTGTTTTCAAATCCCTCCATGGCCTCGCACCTTCCTATCTCTGTAACATCCTCTAGCCGTACAACCCTCCGAGATCTCTGTTCTGGCCTCTTATACATCCCTGGTTTCCATCGCTCCAACCATTGGTGCCTCCAGCTGCCTAGGCCCTAAGCTCTGGAATTCCCTCCCTAAAACTCTCCGCCTCTCGAGCTCCCTCTCCTCCTTTCAGATGCTCCTTATAACCGACCTCTTTGACCAAAGCTTTGGTCACTTGTCCCAATGTCTCCTTATGTGGTTCGGTGTCAAATTTTGTCTGATAACGTTCCTGTGAAGCGCCTGGGGATGTTTTAGTACGTTAAGATGGTATATAAATGCAAGTTCTTGTTGTTGAATGTGATCCCTAGAGCACTGGGAAAAATCATGGAATCCCATGGAATAAAATGAGAAAGCAACCTTATTCAGTCACCATTTAACTAGTGGCCCTGTCTACAGTGATTAGCAGCAGCTCTGCATATTATCAGCGAGGCCTGTGGTTTTCCGATGATGGGAAGAATGTTCGGGATAGCAGCAAGCAATGTCCAAGACACCAATAAAAATCCTGTGCAAGAAAAATGGAACTTGATTTCTTCAGTCTCAGTGGCCTTGTGAATAATCCCAATTGATGATCAAGGAACAATTTGCATTTAGGATCAATTGTATGCACTCTTCTCGTCAGTCCTTTATTTTAAGCACTGGTATCTGTCACTAAATCATTTCAGAGCCCCGCAGCTGAATTTTGTACATTTGGTGTCTGTCAACACAGAGGAACAATAACGGGAATCATTCTGGAATGCAAAGATAAACCCCGGCTCCTATTCTCAACTGCTAACCGTCTTCTTAAACCCCTCTTCCCTGTCTCCTCTACCCTCACCTCCAATAACAAGTGTGAGGAGCTCATGGACTTCTTTGTCTCTAAGATTGAGACCATCCGTTCAGCTGCCACTGCCACTTCCCTTCCTTCCCCTAGTCCACTGGGCCAAACTTCCTCTAAGGTTCCCCCCTGCCCTAGCCCTGAACTCACATCTTTCTCCAGTTTCTCTCCGATCTCCCCTCATGACCTCTCCACGATCATCTTGTCCATGAGGCCCACTTCCTGCTGGCTCGACCCTATTCCCACCAATCTACTGACCACCCAACTTCCTTTTCTGGCTCCCATGTTAGCTGATATTGTTAACGGTTCTCTCTCCTCAGGTACTGTCCGCCTCTTTCTCAAATCTGCCGTCATTACCCCTCTCAAAAAAAAACCCTTGACCCCTTCGTTCTTGCAAACTACCGCCCCATCTCCAGCCTCCCTTTCCTCTCCAAAGTCCTTGAACGTGTTGTTGCTTCCCAAATCCGTGCCCATCTTTCCCGCAATTCCATGTTTGAATCCCTCCAATCAGGTTTCTGCCCTTGCCACAGTACCGAAACGGCTCTCATCAAAGTCACAAATGACATCCTTTGTGACTGTGACAAAGGTAAACTATCCTCCTTGTCCTTCTTGACTTGTCTGCAGCCTTTGCAGGTTGACCACTCCATCCTTCTCCAACGCCTCTCCACCGTCGTCCAGCTGGGTGGGACTGCACTCGCCTGGTTCCATTCTTATCTATCTAATCGTAATCAGAGAATCCCCTGCAACGGCTTCTCTTCCCGCTCCCGCATCGTTGCCTCTGGTGTCCCCCAAGGATCTATCCTTGGCCCTCTCCTATTTCTCATCTACATGTTGCCCCTTGGCGACATCATCCGAAAACACAGCGTCAGCTTTCACATGTATACTGACGACACTCAGCTCTACCTCATGACCACTTCTCTCGACCCCTCCACGGTCTCTAAATTATCAGACTGCTTGTCCGACATCCCGTTCTGGATGAGCAGAAAGTTTCTCCAATTAAATATTGGGAAGACCGAAGCCATTGTTTTCAGTCCCTGCCACAAACTCCGTTCCCTAGCCATTGACTCCATCCCTCTCCCTAACAACTGTCTGAGGCTGAACCACACTGTTCACAACCTTGGTGTCATATTTGACCCTGAAATGAGCTTCCGACCACATATCTGCGGCATAACTAAGACCGCCTATTTCCATATAGTAATCTGGGATGTTATGATTAAGGTTATCCACCAGGTGGTGCTGTAGCCAATGCTGCTACTAAGGTCAGAGGTTTGCTTCCAATTAAGGTCAGAGGCTTGCTTCCTGTATAGGTCAGCACAAGGTGGAATGCCAGGATGCTGATGCAGGCTGTCTGTAAACGTGTTTCCCAGTTGTTAATAAAGTACTCATGTTAATTCTAACATCTAGCCTCTTTGAGTTCCTTGTTCCACTTTCTGGATTTATCACATTTGGCGATGAGGCAACTAAAGGACCCTGCATAAAGAAGAAAAGTCTGCCGGGACGTTTAAACAACAAAATCACGAGCTAAAGTTAGCTACAAGCTGGAAGAGAGCATGGCTGCCACGGTAGGAACGGTTTCCGCTTTGATATTCAAGCACAATGCTGGGAAGAATACTGTGAAGTGTTGGGTTATTTTTTCGAAGCAAATGAAATAAATGATGCCGGAAAAAGGAAAGCCATTCTGCTTAGTTCAGTGGGAAGCCAAACCTACAGTTTGATGAAAAATCTGCTCAGTCCTGAAAAGCCTGGAGACAAATCATTTGTTGAATTAGTGGCTTTGCTAAAAGAACATTTCAACCCTAAGCCTAGTGAGATTGTACAGCGGTTCAAGTTTAATTCAAGGAACAGGAAAGAGGAAGAGAGTGTAATGGATTATGTAGCGGTGTTGCGTAAATTAGCACAAGATTGCAATTATGGGAACAACCTGAAGGAAATGTTGCGAGATAGGCTAGTTTGTGGAATTATGGACAACCGAATGCAGCGTAGATTATTATCCGAGACTGGGCTTACTTATGAAAAAGCATTGGAACTTGCTCAAGCCATAGAGACAGCGAACCGAGATGTAAAAGAAATACAGAGTTCAGACAGAGCTAATGCTACGCAAGTTGCAGGTCAGGTTGTTGTGCACAAGTTGAACATGCGTCAGAAACCACAACATGAGCATGTGAAGGCATGTTATAGATGCAAGGGTGATCACCTGGCGAGTGAATGCCGGTTTCTGGAGGAAAAGTGCTACAAGTGTGGGAAACAAGGACACATAAAACGAGCTTGCAGGGCGAAATCACCTGTGGAGGAATCCAAACCAAAAGGGGGAGGACAGCAAAACCAAGGGAGAGAAGTGAAAAAACATGGAGCACACCACATCAGCAGGGAAGCTGAGGAAGAAGAGGACATGTTCATAATGTATAGCATGTTAGAGAACATTCCAAAAGTGGCTCCTATCACATTGCAACTGACAGTAAATGACTCTAAGGTGAACTTTGAAGTGGATACAGGGGGCGGCGTAACCATAATGAACAAGGTAGAGTACTCAAAATTGTGGAACCGTGCAAAAGTTCCAGAGTTAAAGCCTTGCTCCCTGCATCTTAAAACATATACAGGTGAACGAGTAGCGACATTAGGTACAGCTAAGGTAACTGTGCAACACAGGGACACAGTGGAACAGCTACCTGTAGTTATAGTATCGGGTACCGGACCAAACCTGTTAGGTCGGGGCTGGATAAAAGAACTTAAATTAGACTGGGGAGCAGTACATCAAATAGATGCGGGCAAACAGTTGACTTTGCAAGGAGTGTTGAGTGAACATGAGAGTGTGTTCAAGGAGGAACTTGGCACATTTAATGGCCCCCCAGCTAAGATTTATGTAGACAAGGAGGCACCGCCAAGGTTTTTTAAACAACGACCTGTGCCTTATGCCATGAAGCCAAAGGTAGAGGCTGAGCTTGACCGTCTATTGAGAGAGAACATACTGGAGCCGGTGAAATGTTCGGAATGGGCAGCTCCCATAGTACCTGTTTTAAAACCGGACAATTCGGTAAGACTCTGTGGAGACTATAAATTGACTGTCAATCGGGTGTCCAAACTAGAGCAGTATCCTATTCCCAAAACAAAGGATCTCTTTGCAAACCTGGCTGGAGGAAAGAAATTCACAAAGTTGGATATGAGTCATGCCTACTTGCAGATTACACTGGATGATGAATCAAAGAAGTATGTCACCATAAATACACACAAGGGCTTGTTTACATATAACCGCTTACCGTTTGGTGTCTCATCTAGTCCAGCTATCTTCCAGAGGACAATCAAAGGTGTACTGCAAGGGATTCCACATGTTTCCATCTATCTGGATGACATTCTGGTGACGGGAAGAACCGACCAGGAGCATCTGAGCACTCTGAGAGAGGTACTACAGAGATTGGAGAGGGCAGGGTTCCGGCTCAAGAGGAGTAAGTGCACTTTCCTGGGGAATGAGGCAGTGTTCCTGGGACACAGAGTGGATGCCACCGGGCTCCATCCACTCAAGGAGAAGGTACAAGCACTGCAGGACGCCCCTGCTCCTACAAATGTGGCTGAGTTAAAAGCTTACCTGGGACTGCTGAACTATTATAACAGGTTTTTACCAAACTTGTCAACTGTGTTAGCACCTCTTCACAAACTACTGCGCAAGGAGACACAGTGGCAGTGGGGAGAGGAGCAGGGGGTTTCATTTGAACAGTCCAAGAAACTGATGCTGTCCTCGGATGTGCTGGTTCACTACAATGCAGAGAAAGACATCATTCTCTCTTGTGACGCTTCACCTTACGGGGTGGGGGCAGTTCTTTCACACTGCATGGAAGATGGAACTGAAAGACCAATAGGGTTTATGTCCCGAACTCTAACACCAGCAGAAAAAAACTATTCCCAGTTAGACAAAGAGGGGTTAGCAGTAATGTTTGGGTTACAGAGGTTCCACAAGTACATATATGGCTGGAAGTTCACCATATGCACCGATCATAAACCTCTTCTCTCTCTTTACAACAAAATGAAAGCAGTTCCACAGATGGTGTCACCCCGGATTCAGAGGTGGGCAGTGACGTTGAGGGCATATGAGTATGTCATCGTCTACAAGGCGGGCAAGTCCCATGGGAACGCAGATGCCTTGAGCCGTCTTCCACTGCCAGGCACACCTATCCGTGCAGCTCCAGAGGACAGAGTTTTGATGTTGGAGGACACTGACACGGCACTTGTGACTGCAGAGCAAGTAAGAACATGGACAGGTAAAGATCCAGTACTGTCTAGAGTTCGAGAATATGTGGTGAGGGGATGCCACAGCATCCGGAAGGGGCTGACTTCACACCCTATAGTGTCAGGAAAACAGAGCTGAGTGTGCAGGATGGTTGCGTGTTGTGGGGAGCACGAGTGATTATTCCACAGCCAGCACGACAGTCTATCCTACAGCAACTACATCAGTGTCATCCTGGGGTCTCGCGTATGAAAGCCTTGGCTAGGAGTTACTTGTGGTGGCCAAAGCTAGATGAGGAGATAGAAAATCTAGTCAAGACATGCAGCACTTGTCAGGAACACCAGAAGGCACCAGCAGCGGCTCCTCTCCACCCCTGGGAGTGGCCGGATAAACCATGGAGAAGATTGCACTTAGATTATGCGGGTCCATTCATGGGGAAGATGTTCCTCATAATCATTGATGCACATTCCAAATGGATGGATGTTTATCCTGTAAATTCTGCTTCCGCTACTACTACTATAGACTGCCTGCATCGGAGCTTCAGTAATCAAGGGCTACCGGAGATCGTGGTGAGTGACAATGCCACTTGTTTTGTGAGTACAGAGACAAAAGAGTTCTTGAGAAAAAATGGCATAGTGCAGGTGACCTCGGCTCCCTATCATCCGTCCTCGAATGGACTTGCGGAGAGAGCCGCACAAACATTTAAGGAGATGATGAAAAAAACTGCAGAAGGGAGTTTAGCAGCCAAAGTGTCACAGGTTCTGTTCAGCTACAGAATAACACCTCAATCCACCACAGGACTCTCTCCTGCCGAGATGTTATTAGGTCGTAGACTACGCTACACTCTTGTACTTGTCCACCCAGACCTAAAAAGGAAAATGGAAAACCGACAAAACAAACAAAAAGAGAACCATGACAAAAGAACAAAGAGCCGAAGTTTTGGAGAAGGAGATGCGATCCTTACCAGGAATTTCAGTTATGGACCAAAGTGGATTCCTGGCTTCATAGACTCAATGACAGGTCCAGTATCATACAAGGTCATGTTGGGAGATGGTAGGGTAGTACGCAGACATGTAGATCAGATACTTCCCAGACAAGGGGAAATTGAAATGAAGGTTCCAGATGCAATGACTGAAGACAGGGTTGTCCCCAGTTATCCAAGTGCATCTGTGGTGCCACCACCAGGGACAGAGATAATTCCACAGGAACCTATCCATCAAGAGGAAACCATCGTTGCAGAGTCAGATACTCTGAGCACTGCTCAGGAGCAGCTGGTGGCTTCACCACAAACAAGCAGGGACTTTACTGTTAGACATTCACAAAGGACTCGCAAGCCACCAGAGAGATTGATACTGAACTGTTAGATTCGTCAAGTATGGAACATGATGAATGAAGACTCCTTATGTGACCCTCAGGAATGGTTGTTTGTTAAGAAATTCATACTGAAATCTTAAGGGGGAGGGATATAGTAATCTGGGATGTTATGATTAAGGTTATCCACCAGGTGGTGCTGTGGCCAATGCTGCTACTAAGGTCAGAGGTTTGCTACCTGTATAGGTCAGCACAAGGTGGAATGCCAGGATGCTGATGCAGGCTGTCTGTAAACGTGTTTCCCAGTTGTTAATAAAGTACTCATGTTAATTCTAACATCTAGCCTCTTTGAGTTCCTTGTTCCACTTTCTGGATTTATGACATTCCACCTCTGTAATATCGCCCGTCTCTGCCCCTGCCTTAGCTCATCCGCTGATGAAACTCTCATCCATGCCTTTGTTACCTCTAGACTTGACTATTCCAACCTGCTCCTGGCTGGCCTCCCATGTTCTACCCTCCGTAAACTTGAGGACATACAAAACTCAGCAGCCTGTGTCCCAACTCGCACCATGTCCCGTTCACCCATCACCCCTGTGGTTGCTGATCTACACTGGTTCCCGGTTAAGCAATGCCTTGATTTCAAAATTCTCATCCTTGTTTTCAACTCCCTCCATGGCCTCACCCCTCCCTATCTCTGTAATCTTCTCCAGCCCCACATCCCCCCCGAGATATCTGCGCTCCTCTAATTCTGCCCTCTTGAGCATCCCTGATTATAATCGCTCAACCATTGGTGGCCGTGCCTTCTGTTGTCTAGGCCCTAAGCTCTGGAATTCCCTGCCTAAACCTGTCCCCCTCACTACCTCTCTTTCCTCCTTTAAGATGCTCCTTAAAACCTACCTCTTTACCAAGCTTTTGGTCAGCGGTCCTAATTTCTCCTTATATGGCTTGGTGTCAAATTTTTGTCTTTTAATACTCCTGTGAAGCGCCTTGGGACGTTTTACGACGTTAAAGGTGCTATATAAATACAAGTTGTTGTTGTTGTTGTTGGGAAAGAAAGGGTTAAAAGCAGAGTAGAAGGCTTCTGCCTTTGAGACAATAAAAAAGTCCTGGCTTTAAGCTGTTGTACTTCTGGATATGAATCATTGGGAATAAATAGTTTTTGCAAAGTGAAAGTAGAAGTGTAGAAGATTAAGGGGTGATCTAATTGAGGGTTTTAAGATGATTAAAGGAGTCCAGAACAAGGAGGCGTAACCTTAAAATTAGAGCTTGGCCGTTCAGGGGTGATGTCAGAAAGCACTTCCTCACACAAAGGGTGGTGGAAATCTGGAACTCTCTCCCCCAAAAATCTGTTGCGGCCGGGGGGTCAATTGAAAATTTCAAAACTGAGATTGGTAGGTTTTTGTTAGGAAAGGGTATTAAGGGATATGGAACCAAGGTGGGTGAATGGAGTTGAGATACAGATCAGCCATGATCTGATTGAATGGCGGAACAGGCTCGAGGGGTTGAATGACCCATTCCTCGTCCTATGTTCCTAGAATGTAAGCAGAAGCAAGGGATTCTTTAAAAGTAGTGGGCAGGGGGGTAGGGTTGCCAACCCTGGTTGGACATATTGCTGGAAGTTTCATCACGTGACCTCTTGCCCAATTAAACAGCCATTTAAAAAAAAATCCTTCTACAATATTTTTATAACTAATAAATGAAAATGAAAAACACATACAGTCCTGGAGATTAATCTTTAATTTTTGGAGACACCAGGGCAATCCTTGAGGGTTGGCCACCCTCTTTTTGAAGGGATAAAAATGAAAGGCTGAAGGTGTGGAGCCTGAAGTGAGTGACAAATGTTTACATTAACATTAATACAATAGCAAAATACTGCGGATGTTGGAAATCTGAAATAACAACAGAAAGTGCTGGAAACACTCAACAGGTCAGGCAGCATCGAGTTGAACCCTTTGTCAGAACTGGAAAAGGCTTCTTGTTTCCTCACATGGTAGCTGTTAATGTTGCTGCATCATCATTCACACATCATCTAGAGCCATCTATTGTTTCTTAACTTGTCCCATTACCATCTCCTTTTGCCTTGCACCATCATCCCTTTTGTCAGTCAATCTCTCCTGCCTTCCATCCTATCACAGACCTTCCCTTTGTTCTTTCCTCCCCTCCTCCCTGCCCCTGCCTAAAAATCTCTCTTCCCTAACCTTTTCCAGTTCTGACGAAGGGTTCGACCCGAAACATCAACCCTGTTTCTCTCTCCTCGATGCTGCCTGACCTGCTGAGTGTTTCCAGCATTTTCTGTTGTTATTTTACATTAACATTGCTGGACGTACACTGGCCAGTTACCGTACGGTGTGCTTTAGTGAGTTCTGTAAAAGGACGCTGCCCGCTGCGGTACTGAGGTGCACAGGGTCAGCAAGATCCCAGGTTCAGTCCCCTTGTTGCGTACTGAGTGAGCTGGATCAGCCCATGGTGCTGGTACTGGGAGTTACAATTGGTCTTAGTATTCCAGACCGCGAGAAAGCGAAGAAACAGCAGCAGCCAGCTCTCCTGTTCCTGATCGCTATCCAGCTATTCTCAGCTGGGAAAGAAATGCACGGGGCAAGGGAGAACATTTGATGATCGTCTTAGCTTTGATGCACCACACAATAAACAGCCTGCTGATGCTCACTGTCTAGACCCATGAAGAGCATCTGGCTCCTGTGGAACTGTTCCTCAGTGAGGCAGTGGGGGTGGGGCGGGGGGGTGGGGGGGCTGGGGGTTGGGCTGCGGAGGCCTGAGAGCTGCCCTTCAGCATTCACTAAAGTTCATTCATTTCTTTAAAAAGAGGAATAAAACCCTTAGTGCCAATTACTCCCAAATGCCCATAAAATTGATAGAAAGAAAGTCTTGCATTTATATTGCGCCTTTCATGACCGCAGGACGTCCCAAAGCACTTTCCAGCCAATGAAGTACTTTTGAAGTAACAACAGAAAATGCTGGAAAAACTCAGCAGGCCAGGCAACATCCGTGGAGAGAAATTTGAGTTGACGTTTCGGGTCGAACCCTTCTTCAAAACTGGAAAGAAAAGAAAATAGATCGAAGGCAGGGCTGCGATCGGACAAAAGAAGTAAAAGAAACAAAAGAAGTAAAAGAGACAATAAAAGGTATTCGAAGCTAGACGAGATGGTAATAGGCTGAGATTAGGTGTCTTGCCTCTTGCCCTGCCAGTACACTTCACACCTAATCTCAGCCTATTACCATCTCGTCTAGCTTCGAATACCTTTTATTGTCTCTTTTACTTCTTTTGTTTCTTTTACTTCTTTTGTCCGATCGCAGCCCTGCCTTCGATCTATTTTCTTTTCTTTCCAGTTTTGAAGAATGGGTTCGACCTGAAACGTCAACTCAAATTTCTCTCCACGGATGTTGCCTGACCTGCTGAGTTTTTCCAGCATTTTCTGTTGTTATTTCGGATTTCCAACATCTGCAGTATTTTGCGAAAGTACTTTTGAAGTGTGGTCACTGTTGTAATGTAGGAAACACGGCCGCCAATTTGCACACAGCAAGATCCCATAAACAGCAATTGATAATGACCAGATAATCTGTTTTTTGGTGTTGGTTGAAGGATAAATATTAGCCAGGACACCAGGGATAACCCTCCCCTTTCTCTTCTTCGAAATAGGGCCAGAGAATCTTTTACGTCCACCTGAGAGGACAGACGGGGCCTCGGTTTAACATCTCATCCGAAAGACAGCACCTCTGACAGAGCAGAACTCCCTCAGCACTGCACTGGGAGTGTCAGCCTGGATTATGTGCTAAGGTCTGCTGGAGTGGGACTATGAACCCAGTACCTTCTGACACAGAAGCGAGAGTGCTACCCACTGAGCCACGTTGCTGTTTGTGGAATCTTGCTGTGCACAAGTTGGCTGCCGCATTTCCTACATTACAACAGTGACTACACTTCAAAAAAAGTAGTTAATTAGCTGTAAAGTGCTTTGCAATGTCCTGAGGTCGTACATAAATGCAAGTCTTTCTTTAATAAATAGAATTCCAATGGACCAAAATACTGTACTTCCCATTCATTCTCATAGAATCCCACTAGCCACAGTACACAAACAGTGTGACCATGTTTAACATGTTGTGGCTCCCACAGATAACAGTGGGAATATGCTGACTTCAGCATTCTCCTGCTGTTTATTGAGTGCCTGCTTCGTCTTTATTAATATGTATTTTGAGAAATGCTTTATCAGCCTCACGGGTAGGTGCTGTCTCTCGCTGACCTCTATATGATAAATCGGAGGACTTGGCGCCAGTCCAACCAGGCTGCCTGCCAGGCCGCAGACATTACATCTCGTAACTCATCCAGCCTATCGTGAGAGCAGAGGATGTGCGGGGGGGGGGGGTATGGAGTGAGCAGGATGTGTGGACTGTAAATGATAACCAATGATTTGAGTTGTTTCCCCTGCCGGTGCGGTTGCTATTTTGGTGGCCGTTTGGTAGCCTAGTCGGTTTCCAATACCTGGCGAGTCATCAGGGAAGGCACCAAACGCAGGTGAAGCATTTCCCCAGGGCCAGGTGGGTGAAAACCAAAGGATAAATCCAAGGTTGACCCCGAGATGAGCTTCTGACCCCAGATCCTCTCCATCACCAAGACTGACTACGTAACATCGCCCGTCTCCGCCCTTGCCTCAGCCCATTTGCTGCTGAAATCCTCATCCATGCTTTTGTTACCTCTAGACTCGACTATTCCAACGCTCTCCTGGCCAGCCTCCCACCTCGCACCCTCCGTAAACTTGAACTCATCCAAAACTCTGCTGTCTGTATCCTAACTGGCAGCAAGTCCCGTTCACCCATCACCCCCGTGCTCGTTGACCTCCATTGACTCCCGGTCCAAAAAACCCTCGGTTTTAAAATTCTCATCCTTATGTTCAAATCTTTACATGGCCTCGCTCCTCAATATCGCTGTAACGTCCTCCGGCCCTAGAACCCTCCGAGATGTCTGCACTCCCCCAATTCTAGCCTCTTGCGCATCCCTGATTTCCTTCGCCCCACCATTGGCGACTGTGCCTTCAGCTGTCGAGGCCCTAAGCTCTGGCATTCGCCCCCTAAACCACTCCGCCTCTCTACATCTCTCTCCCCCTTTAAGACGCTCTGTGAAACCTACATTTTTGACCAAGATTTTTGGTCACCTGTCCTCCTGTCGCCTTACATAAGAAATAGGAGCAGGAGTAGGCCAATCGGCCCCTCGAGCCTGCTCCGCCATTCAATAAGATCATGGCTGATCTGATCCTAACCTCAAATCTACTTCCACTCTCCATCCCACCCGAACCCATGTGATCTCCCGGGAGAGGCGAAAAACCAGATAAAAACCCAATGGCCAATTTGGGAGAAAAAATTTGGGAAATTCCTCTCCGACCCATCTAGGCGATCGAAACTCATCCAGGAGATCACTCTGTCCCTGTATTTCCTGCAGTACTTACCTTCTGTAAAAGATGACCTCCACCCCAGCCAGGAACAGGCCCAATTTACTCTTGAAGGACTCCTAGCTGGCAGCCTGTTCCCGAGTTCTCCACTAATCCCTGTGAATAGAACCATCTCCTGAAATCTAACACAGAATTAGAACACAAGAAGTAGGAGCAGGAGCAGGCTACACAACCCCTGGGCCCGCTCCGCCACCCACAGGGCCATGACCGATCCGAACCTAGACTCATGTCCAATTTCCTGCCTGCTCCCCGTAACCCCTAATTCCCTTTACTTCTAGGAAACTGTCTATTTCTGTTTTAAATTTATTTAATGAGGTAGCTTCCGCAGCTTTCTGGGGCAGCAAATTCCACAGACCTACTACCCTCTGAGTGAAGAAGTTTCTCCTCATCTCAGTTTTGAAAGAGCAGTCCCTTATTCTAAGATTATGCCCCCTAGTTCTAGTTTCACCCATCATTGGGAACATCCTCGCCGCATCCACCCGATCAAGCCACTTCACAATCTTATATGTTTCAATAAGATCGCCTCTCATTCTTCTGAACTCCAATGAGTAGAGTCCCAATCTACTCAACCTCTCCTCATATGTCCACCCCCTCATCCCCGGGATTAACCGAGTGAACCTTCTTTGTACTGCCTTGAGAGCAAGTATGTCTTTTCTTAAGTATGGACACCAAAACTGTATGCAGTATTCCAGGTGCGGTCTCACCAATACCTTGTATAACTGCAGCAATACCTCCCTGTTTTTATATTCTATCCCCCTAGCAATAAAAGCCAACATTCCATTGGCCTTCTTAATCACCTGCTGCACCTGCATACTAACTTTTTGAGTTTCGTGCACCAAGACCCCCCAGATCCCTTTGTACTGCAGTACTTTCCAGTTTCTTGCCATTAAGATAATAGCTTGCTCTATGATTTTTCCTGCCAAAGTGCATAACCTCACACTTTCCAGCATTGTATTCCATCTACCAAATCTCTGCCCACTTACTTAGCCTGTCTATGTCCCTTTGCAGGTTTTTTATGTCCTCCTCACTCACTACTTTCCCTCCCATCTTTGTATCATCTGCAAACTTTGATATGTTGCACTCGGTCCCCTCCTCCAAATCGTTAATATAGATTGTAAAGAATTGGGGTCCCAGCACTGACTCCAGCGGAACACCACTAGTTACTGATTGCCAGTCTGAGAATGAACCATTTATCCCAACTCTCTGCTTTCTGTTAGATAACCAATCCTCCACCCATGCCAGAACATTACCCCCAATCCCGTGATTTTTTATCTTGAGCAATAATCTTTTGTGTGGCACCTTGTCAAATGCCTTTTGGAAGTCTAAATACACTACGTCCACTGGTTCCCCTTTATCCACCCTGTATGTTACGTCCTCAAAGAACTCAAGCAAATTTGTCAAACATGACTTCCCTTTCATAAAACCATGCTGACTTTGTCCTATTAAATTATGTTTATCCAAATGTCCCGTTACTGTCTTCTTAATAATGGACTCCAAAATTTTACCAACCACAGACGTTAGGCTAACTGGTCTATAGTTTCCAGCCTTCTGCCTACTACCCTTTTTAAATAAGGGTGTTACATTAGCAGTTTTCCAATCTGCCGGGACCTTTGCTGAGTCCAGGGAGTTTTGGAAAATGATTACCAATGCATCCACAATCCCTACCGCCACTTCCCTCAAGACCCTAGGATGTAAGCCATCAGGTCCAGGGGATTTATCCGCCTTGAGCCCCATTATTTTACCGAGCACCAATTCCTTAGTGATTTTAATCGTATTTAGCTCCTCCTCCCCTAGAGCCCCCTGATCCTTTGACCCAATATCATTTCTCTGTATTACAGTGATTCCTTCCTTTATTAACATAGCCATCCCACCTCCCCTTCCTTCCTGCCTGTCCTTCCTGATTGTTAAATACCCTGGTATGTTTAATTACCAGTCATGGTCACCCTGCTGCCATGTTTCTGTAATGGCCACAAGATCATACCCATATGTAATTATTTGTGCCGTTAACTCGTCCATTTTGTTACGAATGCTACGTGCATTCAGATAAAGAACTTTCAAATATGTTTTGTGACACTTAGTTCCAGCTTTTTCCCCTTTTACTACTTTACCTTTTACTCCATACCTTCTGTCCCTTCCGACACGCTCTGGTTTTTAATTCCCCTACTGCTACCTAGGTCTATGACCTTCTCCGTTGTCATTTTTATTATTTGCTCTCTAGAAACCTCCCCTCCACTAATTAGTTTAAAGCCCTCTCTGCAGCCCTAGTTATATGATTTGCCAGGATTCTAGTCCCAGCACTGGCCAAGTGGAGTCCGTCCCAACGGAACAGCTCCTTCCTGTCCCAGTACTGATGCCAGTGTCCCAAGAAGCAAAACCCATTTCTCCCACACCAGTCTTTGAGCCACGCATTTAACTCTTTAATTTTATTTATCCTAGCCAAATTTACTCGTGGCTCAGGTAATAATCCAGAGATTATTACCCTTGAGGTTCTGTTTTTTAATTTGACCCCTAGCTGCTCATACTCCTTTAACAGAACTATTATGTCCGTGTGTAATTGAGACACGGACTGCAGGAGTTGGTTATAACAGGTCTTTACTGAGTGGAGACAAACTGGAACTACTATGCAAAAGTTACTACACAGGCTTATATACAGGGGTGGTCACTACTGGTACTGCAGTATACAGGGGCTGCAGAATATAGTTCCTTCTGCAAAGTACATACACTACAATTCCTCCCCTTTTAGCTGAACAGTACATAACATTCAATTAATAATTAAATAACAT
This sequence comes from Somniosus microcephalus, assembly GCF_052327205.1. NCBI lineage: Eukaryota > Metazoa > Chordata > Chondrichthyes > Squaliformes > Somniosidae > Somniosus > Somniosus microcephalus. The sequence goes on along the minus strand of NC_140990.1, from coordinate 173,395,805 downwards.
ATTTACAATTACAGTTGCTAGATACATTAGCTGAAGTTAAGCAATTATAAGTTAAGTTTTTGAGGAGGCTTCCTGATTCTGTCTGGATAATGCCTCTTTCGGGTATCAGGTTCTTCTGGCAAAGTTGATTCGGGATCAACGTTGTTGTTTGGTTCGTCTGCTTCCAATATCACCGATTCTGAGGTAGACGCAATTGGTACTTCGGTTTCATCACCAGATGTATCGGATCGTGGTGTGGAATTGACGTTTTCCAGTGACTCTAGAATCTGGTCAGCATGGCGTCTTACAATGCTCTCTCCAACGTCCACGGTATACATTAGAGGTCCTTGCCATGTACAGATCGTTCCTGGCTGCCATTTCTCTGTGCGGTAGTCCCGGGCCAAAACTGGTTGACCTATCTTAAAACTCCTGGTCGGCCTTTCATTCATATTCTGAAACTGCCTGTTCTCCACATCTCTTCTGATGTTTGGCTTAACCAAATCCAAGCGGCATCATAGTCTTCGATTGAAGAACATCATGGCTGGAGTTTGGTTGATAACCGCATGTGTCGCATTCCGGTAGGCAAACAAGAAGTTATCCACCTTGTGTTGTAGGGGTATGTCTTCATTACACATTGCCTTGATAGCCTTCTTGAATGTTTGAACGAACCTCTCAGCCAATCCATTGGTGGCTGGATGATATGGGGCGGATGTGTAATGCTTAACACCATTGTTCTTTAAGAACCTCCGGAACTCTTCAGACACAAACTGTGGTTCATTGTCGGAGCAAATCTGTTCAGGCAGCCCATTTCTGGCAAATATGGTTCGTAAGACTGTGATAGTTTTTTCTGTGGTGGTTGAGGACATTTTTATTATCTCTGGCCACTTTGAATGTGCATCCACCGCAATTAAAAACATCGAGTCCGTAAATGGACCAGCAAAATCAATGTGCACCCTTTGCCATGGAGATGAGGGCCACTCCCATTGATGTAGAGGGGCTTGTGGTGGGGCGTTTTGGACCTTCTGGCATCTTGTATAGCTCTTGGTCATCTCGTCGATTTCTCTATCGATTCCCGGCCACCACACAAACGCTCTGGCTAAGTTCTTCATTTTTACCCCTCCCAGATGACCCTCATGAAGCTCATTGAGCACTCTATCCTTCAATTTGGGTGGAATTACTACTCTGGATCCACACATCAAGGTTCCTCTGCACACTGACAGCTGTTCTCTTCTCGGCGAGAATGCTGGCAACAGTGGTTCGCCATGTGCTGGCCATCCCTTCACCGTTAAATCATAGACCCAGGAGAGTGTCAGGTCATTTCGTGTTTCCTTTTCTATGTCTGCATTCGTCACAGGGAGACATTCGACTATGGTCGAGTGGAATATCTCCACTGGATCCACTGCAGGTGCTTCTTCCACCGTCGGCAACGGTAGGCGCGACAATCCATCAGCATTCCCATGCTGTTTAGTTCCTTTGTACTTGATGTCATATTGGTGTGCCCCTAGGAAAAGGGACCACCTCTGTAGCCGTTGTGCTGTCATTATCGGGACGCCCTTCTGAGGGTTGAAAATGGAGACGAGGTTGATGATCAGTTAGTAGAGTAAATTTCTGACCGTGCAGGTAGTGATTGAACTTCTTCACCCCCCACACCAGGCTGAGGGCCTCTCTGTCAATCTGGGCGTAGTTACGCTCGGCTGAAGTTAACGAGCGTGACGCAAAAGCTATCGGCCTCTCTGAACCATCAAGGAATTTATGTGACAGTACCGCTCCAATGCCGTAGGGAGACGCATCACACGCCAGTCTTATCGGTAGTGATGGGTTGTAGTGAGCCAATACTTCTCTTGAAGTGATTAGGTCTTTACTCTTCTGAAAGGCCCACTGACATTCATTGCTCCATTTCCATGCTACTCCAGTTTGTAGTAGGGCATTCAGTGGGTGCAGAATTGTGGACAAATTCGGCAAAAACTTATGGTAGTAATTCACCAATCCGAGGAATGACCTCAGTTGCGACACATTTTCAGGCGCTGGAGCCTTAACTACCGCTTCAATTTTGTCAGGGGACTTATGTAACCCCTCTTCATCAATCACGTGGCCACAATACGATATCTGTTTCTTAAAAGACTCGCACTTGGGGCGATTGGCTCGTAGCTCATGTTCTCTTAGTCTAGTGAGCACCTGCTCTAGGTTGGCAAGGTGTTCACTGTCATCTTCACCTGTCACTAGGATGTCGTCCAAGTAACACTGAGTCCCCGGAATCCCTTGCAGGACTTGTTCCATCGCTCTTTGCCATATCGCCGGAGCTGATGCTACTCCGAATACCAGTCGATTATACTGGTAAAGACCTTTGTGAGTGTTTATCGTGAGATACTTCCTAGAGGATTCTTCAACCTCCATCTGCAAATATGCTTGTGCTAGGTCAATTTTTGTAAAACGCTCCCCTCCAGATAGTGAGGCGAAAATATCTTCTATCCTCAGGAGAGGATATTGTACTGTGTGAAGGACTGGGTTCACCGTCACCTTGAATTCCCCACAGATGCGAACCTTCCTTGGCTCCTCAGACTTATTGTTTAACGTTTTCTTCATGACAGGAATGATGGGTGTCACCCACTCGCTCCAGTCTACCTTAGATAACACGCCTGCATTCTCCAGATTCTCCAGCTCTGCCTCGACGGCTGGGCGAATTGCATATGGTACCGGTCTTGCTTTGAAAAACTTGTGTTGTGTATGTACCTTTAAGGGAATAACTGGTCTCAGACTGCAGTACCGGCAGTGACCACCCCTGTATAAAACACCCTAGCAGGCTTCTGTAGTTTCAGTTTCCAGGTTGTCTCCATTCAGTAAAGACTTGTAATAATCAACTCCTGCAGTCCGTGTCTCAATTATACACGGGCATAATACTGGCGACGAGTAAGAAACGAACTTACCTGCAACTCAGCAGCACCTCAGACGACGTTATTGAAGGTCGAAGCCAGAAGAAAGAAAAAAAAAAAATCCAAAGAAACTCGAGAAACGGGCGTCGACCGTGGGCAACCGCCCTCCAAATCATCAAATTGAAAAGTGCAGGAGAGACTGTCGAGAGCCAGGCTTTGTTCCCCAGTCTGTGGTTTCCCAGCTAATCAGGCTAGTGGCAGGTAGTGCACTGATCCTTCCTGGGCTGCAGCGGGCTAGAGCTCGATCGGGTGGTTCTGCAACGGGGCCGGGCAGCGAGTCGGGAAGCAAAAAGAGAGCGAGAGGGTGGAGCACACAGGGCGTGGCCGGTGCTTCGAAGCCGGGCAGCGTTCGGACCTAAGAAGAGGGAGGGAAGTGTCCCAGAGGGTCCGCTCCACGACGGGAACGGTTCTTCAATTAACGGAGCAAATATTGAAGCGCGATAGAAAAATAAAAATACCGCGGAGAGCGGCGTTGGCAGCAGCGATCGGGGAGGCGCGAAGACCATAGGGCGCTACAGTACCGCTCCAATGCCGTAGGGAGACGCATCACACGCCAGTCTTATCGGTAGTGATGGGTTGTAGTGAGCCAATACTTCTCTTGAAGTGATTAGGTCTTTACTCTTCTGAAAGGCCCACTGACATTCATTGCTCCATTTCCATGCTACTCCAGTTTGTAGTAGGGCATTCAGTGGGTGCAGAATTGTGGACAAATTCGGCAAAAACTTATGGTAGTAATTCACCAATCCGAGGAATGACCTCAGTTGCGACACATTTTCAGGCGCTGGAGCCTTAACTACCGCTTCAATTTTGTCAGGGGACTTATGTAACCCCTCTTCATCAATCACGTGGCCACAATACGATATCTGTTTCTTAAAAGACTCGCACTTGGGGCGATTGGCTCGTAGCTCATGTTCTCTTAGTCTAGTGAGCACCTGCTCTAGGTTGGCAAGGTGTTCACTGTCATCTTCACCTGTCACTAGGATGTCGTCCAAGTAACACTGAGTCCCCGGAATCCCTTGCAGGACTTGTTCCATCGCTCTTTGCCATATCGCCGGAGCTGATGCTACTCCGAATACCAGTCGATTATACTGGTAAAGACCTTTGTGAGTGTTTATCGTGAGATACTTCCTAGAGGATTCTTCAACCTCCATCTGCAAATATGCTTGTGCTAGGTCAATTTTTGTAAAACGCTCCCCTCCAGATAGTGAGGCGAAAATATCTTCTATCCTCAGGAGAGGATATTGTACTGTGTGAAGGACTGGGTTCACCGTCACCTTGAATTCCCCACAGATGCGAACCTTCCTTGGCTCCTCAGACTTATTGTTTAACGTTTTCTTCATGACAGGAATGATGGGTGTCACCCACTCGCTCCAGTCTACCTTAGATAACACGCCTGCATTCTCCAGATTCTCCAGCTCTGCCTCGACGGCTGGGCGAATTGCATATGGTACCGGTCTTGCTTTGAAAAACTTGTGTTGTGTATGTACCTTTAAGGGAATAACTGGTCTCAGACTGCAGTACCGGCAGTGACCACCCCTGTATAAAACACCCTAGCAGGCTTCTGTAGTTTCAGTTTCCAGGTTGTCTCCATTCAGTAAAGACTTGTAATAATCAACTCCTGCAGTCCGTGTCTCAATTATACACGGGCATAATACTGGTGACGAGTAAGAAACGAACTTACCTGCAACTCAGCAGCACCTCAGACGACGTTATTGAAGGTCGAAGCCAGAAGAAAGAAAAAAAAAAAATCCAAAGAAACTCGAGAAACGGGCGTCGACCGTGGGCAACCGCCCTCCAAATCATCGAATTGAAAAGTGCAGGAGAGACTGTCGAGAGCCAGGCTTGGTTCCCCAGTCTGTGGTTTCCCAGCTAATCAGGCTAGTGGCAGGTAGTGCACTGATCCTTCCTGGGCTGCAGCGGGCTAGAGCTCGATCGGGTGGTTCTGCAACGGGGCCGGGCAGCGAGTCGGGAAGCAAAAAGAGAGCGAGAGGGTGGAGCACACAGGGCGTGGCCGGTGCTTCGAAGCCGGGCAGCGTTCGGACCTAAGAAGAGGGAGGGAAGTGTCCCAGAGGGTCCGCTCCACGACGGGAACGGTTCTTCAATTAACGGAGCAAATATTGAAGCGCGATAGAAAAATAAAAATACCGCGGAGAGCGGCGTTGGCAGCAGCGATCGGGGAGGCGCGAAGACCATAGGGCGTCGCCATTACAGGATAGTAAAATAAATATAATCACCAGCAACAGCGTTGGCAGCAGCGGCAGCGGCGGGAAAGCGCGGGAGGCGCCATCTTAACTCGGCGGGGAAGAAGGAAAAGCGTGGGAGGCGCCATTTTGATGCATCGGGAACGAAGGCAAAGCACGGGAGGCGCCATCTTAGATTTTCAAGATGCCAAAGACTGGCGATATCACTGCCTTCGATAATGCAATAGAAGACTGGACTACGTATGTGGAAAGAGTCGAGGTATATTGCGAGGCAAACGAAATAGCCGAGGAGAAAAAGGCATCGGTATTGCTAAATTTAATGGGCGCAAGAACGTACGGCCTATTGCGGGACCTGATTACTCCAGCCAAACCGAAGGCGAAGAGTTTTAACGAAATTGTTGCTATCCTACAGGAACACCTAAATCCTACACCGCTGCTGATAGCAGAAAGATTTAAATTCCACAGGAGAAATCAGCATAAAAATGAGAGCAATGCTGATTACCTTACGGAACTACGCAAGCTATCAAAGCACTGCCAGTTCGGAGCAGGACTGGCAGATACCTTACGGGACAAATTTGTCTGTGGACTCCTGAGTGAAGGAACCCAGAAGAGGTTACTCTCAGAGAAAGAGCTGACGCTAGATAAGGCTTTCAGCGTGGCAGTATCGTACGAAGCAGCAGCAAGGGGAGCTGCGGAAATACAACAAAAGCCACAGGAATACGGCACCCACGAAATGACACGGGGATTTGCAAAATGTTATCGCTGCGGCAGAACAAACCATGACCAGAAGGACTGCTGGGCCAAGGACAAAATATGCAGGCAATGCGGAAAGATGGGACACATTGCACGAGTTTGCAGGTCTGGGAAGAAGACCAACGACAACAAAAAGGCTACTAAGGAACCGTACAGGAAAGTACAAAAGATGACGGACAGTAGTTCCGAAGACCAGATGAGCGATAGTGAATCCGGGAACAAGAGACTAAGCTGTCTCAAACTTCACAACGTAATCGCAAAAGAGGATCACCGAACCATTTGGGTCACCCTCACGATAGCAGGGTCCCAAGTCAAAATGGAATTGGATACAGGATCAGCTCTAACCGTCATGAATCGACGAGACTACGAGTGGCTATTCTCACACATACCCTTGAGAGAGACATCCATTGTCTTGAGGACGTATACAGGGCAAAAAGTATACCCCAGAGGAAAAATAAGGGTGCCTGTCGAATACAACGGCAAGAAAATACGGAAATTGTATCTCTACATTCTGCAAGATGGTGGACCACCGTTATTGGGACATGAATGGATCAGAAAGATAAGTTTAGACTGGCACTCCATTCAGGCACTGACGGTGGCTGGTAAAAAGGATGACGACGTCACTCCTGGACGATTGTCAACAATCTTAGCTGACGCCAAAGAGGTATTTCAACAAGAACTGGGCACTCTTAAAGGTGTAACCGCCTTGATAAAAATAGAGGAGATTGCAATTCCCAAGTTTTTCAAAGCAAGACCGGTACCATATGCAATTCGCCCAGCTGTCGAGGCAGAGCTGGAGAATCTGGAGAATGCAGGCGTGTTATCTAAGGTAGACTGGAGCGAGTGGGCGACACCCATCGTTCCTGTCATGAAGAAAACGTTAAACAATAAGTCTGAGGAGCCAAGGAAGGTTCACATCTGTGGGGAATTCAAGGTGACGGTGAACCCAGTCCTTCACACAGTACAATATCCTCTTCCAAGGATAGAAGATATCTTCGCCTCACTATCTGGTGGGAAGCGTTTTACAAAAATTGACCTAGCACAAGCATATTTGCAGATGGAGGTTGAAGAATCCTTTAGGAAGTATCTCACGATCAACACTCACAAAGGTCTTTACCAGTATAATCGACTGGTATTCGGAGTAGCATCAGCTCCGGCGATATGGCAAAGAGCGATGGAACAAGTCCTGCAAGGGATTCCGGGGACTCAGTGTTACTTGGACGACATCCTAGTGACAGGTGAAGATGACAGTGAACACCTTGCCAACCTAGAGCAGGTGCTCACTAGACTACGTGAACATGGGCTACGAGCCAATCGCCCCAAGTGCGAGTTTTTTAAGAAACAGATATTGTACTGTGGCCACGTGATTGATGAAGAGGGGTTGCATAAGTCCCCTGACAAAATTGAAGCGGTAGTTAAGGCTCCAGCGCCTGAAAATGTGTCACAACTGAGGTCATTCCTCGGATTGGTGAATTACTACCATAAGTTTTTGCCGAATTTGTCCACAATTCTGCATCCACTGAACGCCCTACTACGAACGGGAGTAGCATGGAAATGGAGTGATGAATGTAAGCGGGCCTTTCAGAAGAGTAAGGACCTAATCACTTCAAGAGAAGTATTGGCTCACTACAACCCATCACTACCGATAAGACTGGCGTGTGATGCGTCTCCCTACGGCATTGGGGCGGTACTGTCACATAAATTCCTTGATGGTTCAGAGAGGCCGATAGCTTTTGCGTCACGCTCGTTAACTTCAGCCGAGCGTAACTACGCCCAGATTGACAGAGAGGCCCTCAGCCTGGTGTGGGGGGTGAAGAAGTTCAATCACTACCTGCACGGTCAGAAATTTACTCTACTAACTGATCATCAACCTCTCATCTCCATTTTCAACCCTCAGAAGGGCGTACCGATAATGATGGCACAACGGCTACAGAGGTGGTCCCTCTTCCTAGGGGCACACCAATATGACATTGAGTACAAAGGAACTAAACAGCATGGGAATGCTGATGGATTGTCGTGCCTACCGTTGCCGATGGTGGAAGAGGAACTGGCAGTGGATCCAGTGGAGTTATTCCACTCGACTATAGTCGAATGTCTCCCTGTGACGAATGCAAACATAGAAATGGAAACACGAAATGACCCAACACTCTCCTGGGCCTATGATTTAACGGTGAAGGGATGGCCAGCACATGGTGAACCACTGCTGCCAGCATTCTCGCCGAGAAGAGAACAGCTGTCAGTGTGCAGAGGAACCTTGATGTGTGGATCCAGAGTAGTAATTCCACCCAAATTGAAGGATAGAGTGCTGAATGAGCTTCATGAAGGTCATCTGGGAGGGGTAAAAATGAAGATAGAGAAATCGAAGAGATGACCAAGAGCTGCACTGGGTGCCAGAAGGTCCAAAACGCCCCACCACAAGCCCCTCTACATCCATGGGAGTGGCCCTCATCCCAATGGCAAAGGGTGCACCTTGATTTTGCTGGTCCCTTTATGGACTCGATGTTTTTAATTGCGGTGGATGCACATTCATAGTGGCCAGAGGTAATAAAAATGTCCTCAACCACCACAGAAAAAACTATCACAGTCTTACGAACCATATTCGCCAGGAATGGGCTGCCTGAACAGATTTGCTCTGACAATGGACCACAGTTTGTGTCTGAAGAGTTCCGGAGGTTCTTAAAGAACAATGGTGTTAAGCATTACACATCCGCCCCATATCATCCAGTCACTAATGGATTGGCTGAGAGGTTTGTTCAAACATTCAAGAAGGCTATCAAGGCAATGTGTAATGAAGATATACCCCTACAACACAAGGTGGATAACTTCTTGTTTGCCTACCGGAATGCGACACATGCGGTTACCAACCAAACTCCAGCCATGATGTTCTTCAATCGAAGACTACGATGCCGCTTGGATTTGGTTAAGCCAAACATCAGAAGAGATGTGGAGAACAGGCAGTTTCAGAATATGAATGAAAGGCCGACCAGGAGTTTTAAGATAGGTCAACCAGTTTTGGCCCGGGACTACCGCACAGAGAAATGGCAGCCAGGAACGATCTGTACATGGCAAGGACCTCTAATGTATACCATGGACGTTGGAGAGAGCATTGTAAGACGCCATGCTGACCAGACTCTAGAGTCACTGGAAAACGTCAACTCCACACCACGAACTGATACACCTGGCGATGAAACCAAAGTACCAATTGCATCTACCGCAGAATCGGTGATATTGGAAGCAGACGAACCAAACAACGACATTGATCCCGACTCAACCTTGCCAGAAGAACCTGATATCCCAAAGAGGCGTTATCCAGACAGAATCAGGAAGCCTCCTCAAAGACTGAACTTATAATTGCTTAACTTCAACCAATGTATCTAGCAACCGTAATTGTAATTGTAATTAGTTATTATTTAGTTGTTAAATGAATGTTATGTACAGTTTATCTAAAAGGGGAGGAATTGTTGTGTATGTACCTTTAAGGGAATAACTGGTCTCAGACTGCAGTACCAGCAGTGACCACCCCTGTATAAAAGGCCCTAGCAGGCTTCTGTAGTTTCAGTTTCCAGGTTGTCTCCATTTAGTAAAGACTTGTTATAATCAACTCCTGCAGTCCGTGTCTCAATTATACACGGACATAATAACTTGGGAATTGCATTCTCTTCTATTTTTATCGAGGCGGTTACGCCTTTAAGAGTTCCCAGTTCTTGTCTTGGGTGCTGTATTCCTGTGGCTTTTGCTGTATTTCCGCAGCTCCCCTTGCTGCTGCTTCGTACGATACTGCCACGCTGAAAGCCTTATCTAGCGTCAGCTCTTTCTCTGAGAGTAACCTCTTCTGGGTTCCTTCACTCTGGAGTCCACAGACAAATTTGTCCCGTAGGGTATCTGCCAGTCCTGCTCCGAACTGGCAGTGCTTTGATAGCTTGCGTAGTTCCGTAAGGTAATCAGCATTGCTCTCATCTTTATGCTGATTTCTCCTGTGGAATTTAAATCTTTCTGCTATCAGCAGCGGTGTAGGATTTAGGTGTTCCTGTAGGATATCAACAATTTCATTAAAACTCTTCGCCATCGGTTTGGCTGGAGTAATCAGGTTCCGCAATAGGCCGTACGTTCTTGCGCCCATTAAGTTTAGTAGTACCGATGCCTTTTTCTCATCGGCTACTTCGTTTGCCTTGCAATATACTTCGACTCTTTCCACATACGTGGTCCAGTCTTCTATTGCATTATCGAAGGCAGTGATATTGCCAGTCTTCGGCATCTTGGAAATCTAAGATGGCGCCTCCTGTGCTTTGCCTTCTTCCCCGATTTAACAAAATGGCGCCTCCTGCGCTTTCCGTCTTCCCCGCTGCTGCTAGCGCTGTTGCTGGCGTTTTATGCCTTGATGGCGACGCCCTATGGTCTTCGCGCACTTCCCCCCGCGCTGCTGCTAACGCCGCTCTCCGCGGTTCCCGTGGCAAGCTGCAGCTCCTCGCAGCTTTCTGCGCTTCTAATTTCTTTTATTTCCCCGTCGTCGGAGCAACCCTGCGGGACACTTTCCTCCCTCTTCTCGGGTCTGTACGCTGCCCGGCTTCGTAGCACCGGCTGCGCCCTGTGTGCTCCACCCTCTCTCTCTCTCTCCTCTTCCTGACAACGCTGCTCGGCCCCATTGAAAAGCCACCCGATCGAGCTCTAGCCCGCCGCAGCTCAGGAAGGATCAGTGTACTACCTGCCACCAGCCCGATTAGCTGGAACACCATCGACAGGATAACCAAGCCCCGCTCTCGACCGCCTCTCCTGCAAATCTTCAACCCCGATGAATCAGAGGCGGTTGCCCACGGTCGACGCTCGTTTCTTCCGTTTGTTTTTTTTTTTCTTTTTTTTTTTCTTTCTTCCTTCTGGCCTCGACCTCTGACAACTTCGCTTCAGGGATGGATCCCCATGAGGTGGTGCAGACTGTAGGTAAGTTCGGATCTGCTCGTCGCCAGTATTATGTCCGTGTGTAATTGAGACACGGACTGCAGGAGTTGGTTATAACAGGTCTTTACTGAGTGGAGACAAACTGGAACTACTATGCAAAAGTTACTACACAGGCTTATATACAGGGGTGGTCACTACTGGTACTGCAGTATACAGGGGCTGCAGAATATAGTTCCTTCTGCAAAGTACATACACTACAAGAACCTTCTTCCTTGTCCTATCTACGTCGTTTGTACCAACATGGACCACGACAACTGGATCCTCCCCCTCCCACTCCCAAGTTTCTTTCCAGCCCAGAAGAGATGTCCTTAACCCTGGCACCGGGCAGGCAACACAGCCTTCGGGACTCCCGCTCTCAACTGCAGAGAATCCTATCTATCCCCCTAATGATACTATACCCTACCACTACAACATTTCTATTTACTCCCCCCTCTTGAATGGGCCTTCTTTGGCTCAGTGTCAGTTTTTATCTGATTAAGCGCCTTGGGGATGTTTTAATATGTTAAAGGTGCTATATAAATGCAAGTTGTTGTTATAAAGCTCATTTGGAGAGGTAAGTCCATTTGCCATCTTGGATGGGACGTAATCTATGACAGACAGGCACCAGAAAATGTGGGTGTAAAATTAAGTGAAACTGAGGGAGAAGACTTCTTGAAAAGGATGGCAAATTTCAACATTTTATTGAAATACCCAAACTGATCAGCTGCTTACATTGGTAGCAAACTGGCTAGTGAAGGACACTCCCACTACAATGGAAAGTTAGTCAGCCCATTGGAACCGCCAGTAACCACCTAACAAACTCCAGCCATTATCAGTCATGGGAGCACTTGATGGAGCAGTAGATAGGGGAATATTTATGCTATGCCTACCAAGAGAGTTGGTCAAGCAGTGTGGAGGAATCATCATTGCCTCATATCCAATCCCATTTGTTTCTTATCTGGGAAAGCTTGATGAAGCAGAGAGAGTATGTAATCAATTTCTTGTATTTAATCCACGCTCTACCTGACCTGGGAGCTCTTGATGGAGCAGTGTAGATTGAGTTTGAACCTCCATCGATGCTATTGTGCCATCTGCATCCACGCCATGCTGCCTACTAGTGTGCCCATTTGTAATTAAAAGTACCAGGGAAAGCCCCTTTAATGGATTGGTAGATGCACACGTTGCCTAGTGTAGTACTAGGCCATACAGACCCTAAAGCCCAGGTTTAGTCCCAGGGGGTGAGTGAATAGGAGGTACAATTTGTTGCATTTGGGTTAAGGAGGGAAAAATCAATCAGGGTTCCTGCTCCTGTTGATTATCCAATGACCTCTGCTGGATGAGGTCAGGATTGGGGTTGACTGTGAAGCCCTCTTTGTTTCAATGACCCACTGTCCAGCCTTGAAGATTGGTCACTTAGACAAGGTACTAGGTGTGTTGCCAGTGCCGGTGGAAGCAAGAGTCAGAGCCTATAGGCAAGCAGGAGAGGAACTTTGGCAAAAAGAAACTCCTAATCATTACCGAGGATGAGCGTAGAGATTTTATACCGCTGGCTGTCAACTGACCAAATTCTTGTTACTTTTTAAAAATTTTATTCTCACGATACAGGCGTCGCTTGGAAGCCCGGCACTTATTGCCCTTCCCTAGTTGCCCTCAAGAAGGTGATGGTGAGCCGCCTTCTCGAACCACTGCAGTCTGTGTGGTGAAAGTACTCCCACAGTGCTGTGGTACTCCCACAGGTGTGGAGTTCCAGGATTCCAGGATTTCCAGCGATGTTGAAGGATTGGCACTATATGTCCAAGTCAGGATTGCATGTGACTTGGGGGGAAACCTGGAGTTGGTGAGTTGGTGGTGTTCCCATGCACCTGATGCCCTTGTCCTTCTAGGCAGTTGATGTCACTGGTTTTGGTATATCAGAAAACTGGGACCCTTTTGTTTGTGCTACAGATCTCCATAATATTTAAGAGCAAGAACCTCACACCCACGAGCTTCAAATATGGCAACAATGCACGTTTTGCTTCAAAGGAAGGTCAAGCTTGGAATTTGTCCATCAAAAAAAACTCTTACTTTCTCCCACAGGACGGGAAATGACCACACAGTTCCACCACATGAGTCAAGATAAGAGGATGCTCAATGAATCCTCAATGAGTTTGTTAAGGATCTTTTTGTATAGTATTATTATAACTTGAGTCAAGTCAGGGATTAAACCCTGCTACCTGTAACAACAGTAGAGGGTGAGCCCAAATGCTGGGGTGTGGTTACGTTCCCCGGCCACCTCTAGAGCCTGGTTTTGGGCGG
>NC_140990.1:173352715-173355215 GCF_052327205.1 Somniosus microcephalus | reverse complement strand
TCAGACTCTTTGGGATAACTATTTTACTTCCTTTGTAGATGATGTCTTCGACCACTGATAGTTCCTCCCTGCAGTTCCAGTACTCTGCCATGTCAGGTGAGCAGTCTTGCTTCATGTTGGGCCATCCATCCAAGATGCTTTTCCTCAGTCGTCTCATTGTTTCATCTTTGTTTGCCTCAGTCTTTATGAGCTCCATTTTTGCATCTGCTATGGGCAGTGCACTTGTGATCATGTCCACATAGGCGTTCACTTTTTCATCCATTTTGGTGTTTGCGGGCTCACTTGGGTCAACAGCTCTGGACAACGTGTCTGCTGTATACATCAGCTTACCCGGTGTGTACGCAACATTCAGTGTATAGCGTTGCAGCCTGATCATCATTCTTTGTATTCTAAGCGGACAGCTATTCAGTGGCTTTTGGAACAATGCAATCAAGGGCTTATGGTCAGTCTCTACACTGATTGCTTGTCCTGCCACAAACTGGTGAAATCTTTCACAGGCGTATGTGATGCTGAGCAGCTCCTTTTCTATTTGAGCATATCGCGTCTCTGCGTCTGTCATTGAGCGCGATGCATATGCAATAGGTTGCCAGTAGTCATATTTTTGCAGAAGAACGGCACCGAGCCCACTCTGTGATGCATCTGATGATATCTTGATGGGTCTCACTGGGTCATAAAACCTCAGAACTGGTTCCTCTGTGAGCAGTTTCTTTAGATCGCTCCATGACTTCTCATGCTCATGATTCCATTCCCATTCTATGTTCTTTTCAGTTAGTCTTCTCAGTGGCGCCATCTTTTCTGAGAGGTTGGATATGAATTTACCCATGTAGTTGATCATTCCATTAAACCTCTGCACGTCCTTTTTGCATTGTGGCTTTGGCATATTCTCAATGGCGGACACCTTTCTGGGATCTGGTCTGATGCCCTCACTGCTAAGGATATCTCCCACGAATGTCAGTTCTGTCACCCCGAGCTGCCATTTCTCTCTGTTCAGCTTCAGGTTTGTTTTCCTTGTTGCTTCCAGCACTTTTTTCAGTCTCTCGTCATGCTCAGTTCTCGTGGTTCCCCATACTATGATGTCATCCATTGATGTATCAACTCCCTCCAGGTGCTCATAGATCATATGGATAGTTTTGTGATACACTTCAGGAGCTGAGGCAATGCCAAATGGTAACCTTAGGAATCTGTATCTGCCAAATGGACTGTTGAACGTGCACAGCCTTGAACTTGCCTCGTCCAATTTCATCTGCCAAAATCCTGATGATGCATCTAACTTGCTGAAACACTTTGCATTTGCAAACTGTGCCATGATTTCCTCACGTGTAGGAAGCTTGAAGTGCTCTCTCTTTATTGCTCTGTTTAGATCTCTTGGATCCAGGCAAATTCTGAGCTTTCCATTCTTTTTGTCCACAACGACGAGGGAACTCACCCACTCAGTTGGCTCATCTATCTTCTGAATCACGTTCAGGCTTTCCATCCTGTCCAACTCTGCCTTCAGTTGCTTTTGAAGAGCAAACGGAACTTTTCTGCATGGATGTATGACCGTTGGCATACTTTTATCTACTCTGATCGTGTGTTCTCCTGGAATGCAGCCTAGACCCTTAAATAGGTCATTGTACTCTTTCATGAGTTCATCATAGACTGTCTCTCCTTCGCTTTCCACAACGAGGACTCTCTTTACCAGGTTCAGTCTCTCACAGGCTTTTAAACCTAGTATGGCTTGCACATCCTTTGGCACCACGATTAATGCTAACGTGTGCTCTCTGTCCTTGTGTGTTACTTTGACAATGCATCTTCCTTTCACTGGTATATCAGTACCTGAGTATCCTGTCACTTTCACTTTTATTCCATGTATCTTTGGTCTGGGTCTAATTTTCTTAAAATCAGTCTCTGATATCACATTAACTTGTGCTCCAGTATCCAATTTAAATGGAATGTGTATGTCATTCACTTTTAGTGTCAACATCCAGTCTATTTTTTCTTCTTTGTTTTCAGACACGACATCTACATAGAACTCCTCTATCTCGCTTTCATCTACTGCATGGACCTTGCTTTGTTGCGCTTGGTTCTTGCAGCAACGGGCATAATGGTTGATTTTGTTGCAACTATTGCATGTTTTACCATATGCTGGACACTTTCTTGGTGTATGCTGTGTACCGCATCGACTACATGACTTTCGATTGTCCCTTTCATTTTCGTTCGCTGGCCACGCCTCTTTTTTCACATTGGCGCTCTTTTTGTTAAACGGTTTGTATCCGTTCTTTCTCACTGCATCCACGTTGCAGCTACTGTCACTGAACAGCTCCTTTGCCTGCGACTTCACAATCTCTGTAGCCCTACACAGTGCTATGGCTTTTCCCAGGTCCAGATCTTGCTCTCTTAGCAGTCTTTCCCTTAGACCATTATTCGGAATACCACATACCAGTCTGTCTTTTATCAGCGAGTCTGTCAGTCCACCAAATTCACATGTTTTGCTTCGGTTTCTCAGTTCAGTCACATACTG
>NC_140990.1:173112715-173337715 GCF_052327205.1 Somniosus microcephalus | reverse complement strand
TTCTGGCGGTGAATGACAAGATGCAGTTGCGGCATTGTCATCAATCTGCTCTTGTATAGATCGAGGTCTCCTTGCGATCTTTGCTTGGAGAGGGTTTCAGTGTTTCCTTCACTCTTCATGCCATAACTCTCAATGTAGTCAATGCACTCTCGAAAAACTGCTGGCAGCTGGATCCCATCATACAGCATAGTCCTCTCAGCAGCCTCAGCTAATGGAACACCAAAGATTGGCCTGAGGGAAGAAGGAGTATCCACCAGAACTGCTTCCTGCTCTGGTGCAGGCTTCTTCTTTTTCTTTTTCTCTTTCCACTGCTTAACAACATCTGCTGCGGTTATATCTTTGGACTTTTTCTCCTTGTGTTTTTCCTCTTTGTGCTTTTCTTCCTTTGGCTTCTCTTTGACCTTAAAGTCTTTTTCTTTCTTCTTGGAGAAACTAGGCTTTTTGAAGACATGCATACCCTTTGGCCTTTTCATCCTTGATGGGCTCTCTGCTTCATCACCTGAGTCATCTGGTCTGCTTATGGCACAGTTTATACGGTAGACTCTCTTGACCAGTTCTAAGTCTTCACAAGCTTTGTCACCTAGTATCGAATCAAGTCTTTCAGCCACAACAGAAAACATGAGATGATGCACTTTGTCTTTGACTGTCACTTTAAGTCTGCATACACCTAAGCTATCTATTTTCTGTCCATTATAGTCCTTCAGTAGTACTGACTTTTTCTGTATTTTGGGCTTTTCTTTCATATTGTTAATGTCACTCATACTGATTAAGTTTGCTTTTGCCCCAGTGTCTAGTTTCAAGGTAACTAATGCTCCATTTACCTGCAGTGGGATCATCATTTGTCCTCTTTTACTGCATTAACTTTATGTTCAGCATTGTCCATTTCTGAGGGCTGCACATTTTCTGTATCCTTTTTGATATTGTCACATGACACCATTCGTACAAAAAATGTCTCACTTAAGTCAGTGTCCTCAATTACAATAACTTGTTGCCCTTTCGTTGTTTTTACTTTTGAAAAGCATTGTTTGGCAAAGTGATTCTTTCCATTACACTTTGTGCACATTTTTCCAAACGCTGGGCATTGTCTTAACTGGTGTTTGTAACCACAGCGTTTACAATTAAAAATTTCATCCTCCGATTGCTTTTCATTTCTGTTCTGCCCACGTTTCTTCCCCTTGTAGGACACAGCACCAACAGCAGCATTATCACTCATTACAATCGCATCATTATTGATTTCACTGAAAGTCTTCGCATCCTTTCGAGCTAGCTCGCTGGCTTGGCATATTTTCACCGCATTTTCCAAATTTAGTTTGGTTTCTCTCAACAGACGTTCCCTGACTTTTTTATCATGAATACCAAACACAATCTGGTCACGAATCATGGATGCTTTGAGCTCAGAGAAATTACATGTCTATGCTTTCAGTTTCAGATCAGTTATAAAGCTATCAAAAGTCTCATTTTGTTGCTGTGTCCGAGAACGGAAGATGTATCTTTCATACGTCTCATTCTTTTTGGGAGAGCAATGTGCATCAAATTTTTTTAGCACATCTTCTAATTTTTCTCTGTTCTCCGCTGGATTAAATACAAATGTATTAAATACCTCTATCGCCTGTGGGCCTGCAACCGTAAGCAGCAACGCTATCTTCCTTGCATCTGGCTTCGTACCGAATCCGATGGCTGCAATGTAGAGTTCGAATTGCTGTTTAAAAGTCTGCCAATTGTAGTCGATTTTTTCTGTGAGATTCAAACGCTCTGGTGGCTTCAAATTCTCCATGTCGCTTTTCACAATTTTCAGCAGATCTTCACCATCCTGGTACCATGTTATGTTCATTAATAACTAAGCATTCTTATTATGAACACAGCTAGCTTCTAGCTAGTCATTTATTCAGTACACGTTCTCTAGGTACAGTATCTGTAGAGATGCTGCATGTGTGCTCCTGTGTGCAGGCTGCCATCTTGACTGTTGCCTTGTGGGTAGCCTAGTGCCTCATGGGTAATGTAGTCTTAATCTCTATACAGCTGGGTAGTGTAGTCTTAATATATATACAGCTGGGTAGTGTAGTCTTATACATACAGTTCTACACAGCTCTACGGCTCCACCTAGTGTCCACTATAGAATGACATGTTATTGATCATTACATTATCCTCAGTGTCCTGGCCGATGTTTATCCCTCAACTAACATCACAAAAAAACAGATTATCTGGTCATTTTCACATTGCTGTTTGTGGGAGCTTGCTGTGCACAAATTAGTTAATGTGTGTGATAAAAATGATAACATCCGGGAAGTTATGTCATCACTTCCTGTGAACTATGAACTATGAACTATGAACTGTGTACATACCTCACTTCCTGTCATATGTCACTTCCTGTTGGACTGGTATAAATACTGGTCTGTTCAGTATTGTAAGAGGCTTCTACCAGAGGCATGGTAAAGACCTCTCTTGTGTATATAGTGTGTTTATAACTTACTTAAAGCTTACTTTAAAGTTACTTGATGGTAAGTCTCCTTTTTCTTACATCAATTTAAGTAACTTAGTATTTACACTGACAAATACTAGACCTTCAGACAAACTCGGAAGTTAAGGATCCAGGGAACCACCCATCATGGAGAAAATCCTTAGACCTATTCGTCTGGACTTGGACCCGAATACACCAGCAGCTGGCAGGGTATGGAAGCATTGGTATCGTACTTTTGAGAATTTTCTGGATGAATGTAAAGCGGATGCTCCTGCTAAATTGAAGATACTTGTCAATTATGTGACCCCAAAAGTGTTCGAATATGTTGATGACTGGGATAGTTACGAAGAGGTGATTCGGGCACTTAAGAAACTGTATGCGAAGACCCCAAATGAGGTCTGTGCTAGACATCTACTGGCCACAGCCCGACAAGGGCCAGGGGAATCAATTGACAAATTCCTGCAAGAACTTCGCAGGCTCAGCGTAGATTGTAACTTTCAGGCAGCCTCAGCTGAGCTGTACCGCCAAGAAATGATTCGTGATGCTTTCATCTGCGGGATTGCCTCTCCATTTATACGCCAGCGTCTACTAGAAAGTAAAACACTTGAGCTACAAAAAGCTTTTGACCTAGCTTGTTCACTGGATTTGGCAAAGAGAAATGCAGACCTCTATCAGCTGCCCAGATCTCGATCTGCTGCTGTAGCTGCAACCAGACAATTCAAGCGGTCTCAGGTGAACCCTATCATGGGGGAATCTAATTCTGATAATTCTGATGAAGAAGAGGAGGACGACCCCACTTTAGCAGCCTCTTGGCAATCTAGGAAGGAATGCTTCTTTTGTGGAGATGCTTTTCACACTAGGAAAACCTGCCCTGCTCGCAATGCAATCTGCAGTTATTGCGGGAAAAAAGGACACTTTGCTAAAGTTTGCCTATCAAGGGCCTCTACGAGGGCCAATCCAGCTAAGGCCTACCGAACTGCCCCAATTAGGGCCTATCAAGATGCTCCAGCTAGGACCTATCAAGCTTCCTCTCGAGCTCTCTCCCGAAGAAGCACACCGAGAGTTTTAGCCACTCTCTGTGCAACGACACCAATTACAGCTGCTTGCCCACAGAACCTGTCTCAGGCAGCCACAAAAATTTCAATTAAAGGGCATACCTTAGATGCCTTAATTGACTCAGGAAGTACTGATAGTTTCATTAAGGAACAGATTGTTGCGAAATTGAAACTACATGTCTTCCCATCGGACCAGGCAATTGCGATGGCCCAGTCATCACTTAATACCAGAATCTCCGGCTTTTGTGTTGTTGATATGACACTTCATGGTCGTATGTATCCCTCCACCCGACTTTCGGTGCTCAAAGACTTATGTAGTGATCTCCTCTTAGGGCTGGACTTCCAAAAACAGCATAAGAAACTCACCATTGAGTTTGGTGGATCCAAACCCGGACTTACTATTTCTAATATACCATCTAAATTACCATTTTGTGCATTATCAGCAGCTTCACTTGATGAACCCTCATTATTTGCCAGTATTCCGCCTCAATGCCAACCGATAATAACGAAATCGCGGCGCTTTAATCAGGAAGACCAATCTTTTATTGCGGCTGAAATCTCTCGACTTCTAGCAGAGGATATCATTGAACCATGTTCGTCGCCCTGGCGGGCTCAAGTCGTCATTGTCAAGAACCCTCTAAAACCTCACAAACAGCGACTATGCATCGATTATTCGCAAACCATCAATCAATATACCGACTTGGACGCCTACCCATTGCCACGCATTGATGATATGGTTAATAAACTGGCCGAATACAAAGTGTTCTCAACTTACGATTTAAAAAGTGCCTATCATCAGTTACCCTTGAAGGTCTCAGATAAGCAGTACACAGCCTTTGAGGCTAATGGACGGCTGTACCAATTTCGTCGCCTCCCATTCGGGGTTACTAATGGAGTGGCTGTCTTTCAACGGGCAATGGATGGCCTGGTTAAGCAGGAAAACCTAAGGGACACTTTTCCCTATCTTGATAACATTACCATTGCAGGTCACGATCAACAGGAACACGACTCCAACCTCCAAAAATTTCGGGATGCCCTCCATCGCCATAATTTGACCCTGAATGAATCCAAATCTGTTGAGTCGCAACCGACCATCAACATCCTTGGCTACTGCGTAGGCAATGGTATCATTAAGCCAGACCCAGAAAGACTTCGCCCGCTCCAAGAGCTCCCGTCACCTAAGAATCCGGCTTCTTTACGTCGGGCTCTCGGTCTGTTTGCATACTACGCTAAATGGATTCCTCATTTTTCGGACGAAATCCAACCCTTGCTGCATGCTAGATCATTTCCACTGGGAACAGCGGCTGTTGCAGCCTTTAACCTTCTCAAAAAACAGTTGGAGAAAGCGGCTCTTCACTCCATTGATGAGAATCTCCCTTTCGTGGTTGAATGTGATGCCTCGGAGGTGGCGATCTCGGCTACTCTGAATCAGGAAGGTCGTCCTGTAGCATTTATGTCCAGGACCTTACAAGGTGCCGAGCTACATTATCCTCCGGTTGAGAAAGAAGCCACAGCCATCATAGAGGCAGTACGGAAGTGGAACCATTTTCTAGCTCGCCAGCACTTTACATTGATCACGGACCAACGATCAGTCGCCTTCATGCTCGATAATCGAAAACGAACCAAAATTAAGAATAATAAAATACAACTTTGGAGGATGGAACTGGCCTCTTTTGGTTATACCATTCTCTATCGGCCTGGCAAGGAGAATGTGGCCCCGGACACCCTCACACGGGCATTCTGCTCCACTATGTCATCCTCCACTCTCATGGATGTCCACAATGGTTTGTGTCATCCTGGCGTTACGCGCATGCTACATTTCCTACGATCACGGAATCTCCCTTTTTCCACTGGAGATGTAAAGAAAATATGCTCAGAATGCCGGCTTTGTGCGGAATTAAAACCTCAGTTCTTCCGCCCCTCAGATGGTATACTCATACATGCAACCCAACCGATGCAACGACTTAGCATCGATTTTAAGGGCCCAGTGCCCTCTTCAACTCGGAACACATATTTGCTCACCATGATCGACGAATATTCACGTTTTCGATTTGCCTTCCCCTGCTCCAATATGCTGGCGTCCACAGTAATCTGCTGCCTTGAGCAGGTATTTTCTCTCTGTGGCATGCCGGCTTATATTCACTCAGATCGGGGTCCATCCTTTATGTCAAGGGAACTCAAGGACTACCTCTCAGAATGGGGAATTGCTACAAGCAAAACAACACCATACCATCCCATCGGAAATGGGCAGGTAGAGAGGTATAACGGTATCATCTGGAATTCCGTACGTCTCGCTTTAAGATCTCGGGGCCTACCAGACCAGCAATGGGAAACAGTGCTTCCGGATGCATTGCACTCTATACGGTCCCTGCTTTCTACAGCCACAAATACTACACCTCATGAGCGGTTCTTTGGATTCCAGCGTCGCTTATCTCATGGGACATCACTCCCGTCATGGCTAACTACTCCTGGACCTGTATTACTCCGAAGATACGTTCGGACGTCTAAAAATGACCCTCTTGTAGACGAGGTCGAACTAACCGATGCCAACCCCACCTATGCAAACATACGATATTCCGACGGCCGAGAATCTACCGTATCATTACGGGATCTGGCTCCCTGCCCACCAGGACCTAGTGGGACATCGGGTGATGGCATTTCACCAGGAAACTCTTGGGACCTATCGGGTACTCCTCTCCAGGATCCTGATCGGACACCAACTAGCTTGGTGCCGGTAGAACCCCGTGCTCAAGGTTGCGACCCTCCCAGTACCGCGCATGAAAGTACTGATCCGCCACAGACCAGCTCTGGACCTCCCTCTGAACAGAGGCAGTCCGACTTTGAACCTATTGGGGCTCGTACTCGAAGCCATGATCTCCCCGACCCTTCACAGGGCAATCCAGGCCACACAGACTCTGACCAATGGCCAACCGCATGTAAGCGGACCAGCGACCCTCTACGATGGGAATTCAAACGGGTGCGACTCTTCCTTGTTCGGCGGCTGCGGACCAAAAGGTAGACCACAGCCTCCTAATCCTGCAGGAGGGAAGAATGTGATAAAAATGATAACATCCGGGAAGTTATGTCATCACTTCCTGTGAACTATGAACTATGAACTATGAACTGTGTACATACCTCACTTCCTGTCATATGTCACTTCCTGTTGGACTGGTATAAATACTGGTCTGTTCAGTATTGTAAGAGGCTTCTACCAGAGGCATGGTAAAGACCTCTCTTGTGTATATAGTGTGTTTATAAGTTACTTAAAGCTTACTTTAAAGTTACTTGATGGTAAGTCTCCTTTTTCTTACATCAATGTGTTTCCCACATTACAACAGTGACTACACTTCAGAACATACTTAATTGGCTGTAAAGTGCTTTGGGATGTCCTGAGGCTGTGAAAGGCGCCTTATAAATGGTTGCATTTATTTCCAACACCAGAAGGGTGCAGACCTTTTCCCATGGAGCTGAGGAAAGCGTGGCCCAAGCTGCAGAACGCAGCTGTTGGGTACTGCGCATGTGCGGCTCCGCTAAACAGCGCGCACGCGCAGGAAGGGATCGGGTGCACATGTGCGGCTCCGGGATACCGCGCACATGTGCAGAAGGCCGCAAAAGTGTTCGTGCAGATAATCACTCCGTATATAAATGTAAGCCTTTATTTTTCTTTATAGCCTAAGATAAGACTTGTAACAGCCAGACCACAAAGAACGGAAACTTTGCCTTTCTGGGTAGATTGCCCTGAAGTCTCCAGGAATTAAAAATTAATATCCTGGACACCCGGGAGAAAATTCACAGGCGTATGAAAAACAAATGTGTGAGTTTTCATTTTCTTTGAATATTTTTGTTTATTAGTGATACAAATATTGGAGATGGGAAAAATGCACTATTTGACTGGGCTGAAGGCAGGAGGTTATGTGACAAAACCTCCGGAGCTGGCAATCCAAGTGTTGGACTGTAAATTACCATTAATTATTTCCATTCAGCGGATGTTGATGTGAACTAAAGGAGGCACAGAAACCTTTTTGTCACCTAGTTATTCGATAATGTTAGACTATTAGAATCAAATGTTAGCAAATGCATAACTAGTTTGCCAAGGAAAGTTATGCATGAATCAGGATCACTGCTTTGATCAGGATGTCTGTGAAATGCCAATAAAAACAGCCAATCTGCAAATCTCTGGACCATAGCTCACTTTAGTCATTTGTCTTCATACAGCATAAAACACTGAGCCAAAGTGGTTAGACTTTTAATATGTGCTGCAGTCTCCAAAAAAACACTTAACTGTGGACAGATCACACTGAATGTACCAAACAATGTTGAAGGGATATTTTAGCAAAATACTGCGGATGCTGGAAATCTGAAATAACAACAGAAAATGCTGGAAATACTCAGCAGGCCAGGCAGCATCGTTGGAGAGAGAAACAGAGTTAACGGGCCAGAAATTCCAGGCCAGAAGCGTGAGTGCGCTCGGGGTACTCACGCTTCTGGCCGTTGAAAATGCCAGCGTTCAGCAGGAACAGCGCATGCGGGGAACGCCGGCATTTCCAGACCTCGAGCGCGTGCGACTGCACAGGCAGCGCTTGCGCAGTGAACTTCGTGGATTTCATTCATGAAATCCGTGAGGGTAAGTCCTCAGAACTTACACTGAAAAAAAGCAAGTGTAAAGTGGTTCATTGGCTGCGGAGGAAGATATATTTTATCGTGGAGCTTTTGAAATGCAATATTTTTGTTTGGGAAAGGGAGGGAAGTTATTTTAAGAAATTTTAAGTAAGTTTTAAAGTTTAATTTTTTTTTTTTTTAAAGGGTTTTCAGAACGGTAGGTAGAAGGAGCAATTGTGGCTGTGTGAATGGAATGTGAGAATGAGTTATGTATGTATGTCCACATATATTCCTTTACGTATATGTATGTATGTTTTATATTCCTTTACTATGAATGTATGTTTTTAATTATGATTTTCCAATAAGTTACTTTCTCTGAAAGTCATAATTATATAATACATTCATACACATAAGTAAAGGAATATATACATAACACGCAAAGGAATATATACAGACATACATACTTTCAGAAGCTCCACGATAAGAAATATCTTCCTCCGCAGCCTCTGCAGCAACTGTACCCATGCTTTTTTCATGTGTAAGTTGTAATGACTGGACCTCACTGAAAGCATTAATGAAAGCGGCAAATTATACTGCGTACGCGCTGCATGTGCAGTCGCACGCGTTCTGCCTCTGAACCCCTTCGTTCAGAGGACAGGAAATGCCGGTTTTCCCCACATGCACTGTGCATGCTGAAAACCGGCATTTCATCCGGCCAGATGCGTAAGTACCCCGGCCGTACTAGCGCATTTGGAAGGGAATTATTGGGCCAACATTTTACATGTCAATAAAATAAAAAATTTAACACTTGCACCACTTGCCCCCTCGCACCTGCGACTGAGGGTCCAAGGAGGTGCATTGCGCAAGAGGTCATCATCAGACGTATCCTCACACTGTTCCCTTTGGGGAACTGTATGAAGTGGTGGAAGGATTTATGGCCGTGATTAACGCTCATTCCGTGACCGTAACCATCTTTGAACCAGCCATTAGGGTGGTTAGTGTTAAATCTGTGAGTTATCTAGTTAATTAAGACACAGACTAATTAATAACAATCAAAAACAGGTCTTTACTGGTTGGAGGTAGGGACTATTCTGAATACAAGATTACTGCACAGTGCTTATATACCGGTGTGTTCACCCCCGGTATTACGTCTACAGCCCTGAGAAAGTAGTACATCTCTTAAGGTGGAACAGGCTTAAGCTCTCTTAAGGTGGAACAGGTTACATACACAACACTCCTCCCTTCTTAGCTTTATAGTCATCCCCCCATTTAACCTAACGTAATAACAGATATACATATATAACTTCATGTTTAACGTAACATAATAACATATATACATATATAACTTCATGTCAAAACAGATCACAGATTCAGTCTCTGCGGAAAACAGTTCACAGATTCAATCTCTGTGGTGTAGTCGGTTCACGTTACTCATTCAATAGTCCTTTCATGGATTTAACAGCTTGAACTTCCGAACTGATTTGGCTCCGTTTGGAGGGACCACGTGTGTGATCTGGTAGAGGTGATAATGGTTCAGATGGGTCATCTTCTGTTTCGACTTTTCCTTTTCTGCTTCTTGGATCCTCTCTGGGCTCCACTGTCAGCTGCCAGCTGCATGCAAAGTTTCTCCTTCTCTTCCTCCTTTTTCAGTAGTAGCGCCACCATCTCCCGGTGTTTCTTAGACTTTTTGTGATTCATCATGGTTTCTGCACTTTGGGAGTTTTCATCACAAGCTGGGCAGACCAGGTCACTATAATATTCAGTGTCACTCAATAGGTCATGGTAATATTCGGTGTCGTCCTGATCTAGGCCAGCGAGAGGGTCTTCTATTTCCTCCATACCCAGCTGGGCGTTAGCCAGCTTTAGTTCCAAGTCCAGACATCTTTCCTGAAGAGACTTCTTCATGCGTACCTCTTCATCCAGCTTTTTCTGGGCTTTCAGCAAGTCGTTTACTAATGACCTCATTTGAGATTTTACTACTTCAACTTCTTTTGGAGATTGATTGATCGGACTATTCAATCCCTCTACCGGAGCAGCTGTTTCAGCGGTCTGTTGTTCTACGTTGACGTGAGTCAGCGTACTTTTGGCATCCAAGGGCTGCTCTGTTGCAGTCATCTCAGTCTGTGTTGCCACCTCAGCTCTTCCAATAACCTTTGAGAGCTCCGAACCCCTTTCGTTTGAATATTGAAGTTCGTGTTCAAGTTTTTCCCATTTCAGAGTCCTGTCCTTCAGCATATGCAGGAGTTGGCTGACCGTTAACTCCTCTGACATCAGACGTTTTGTGTGCTCCTGCTCCATTTTCTCCATCAGCTGCTTCTGTTGTCTTTCCAGATTCTCCAACTCTATATCAAAGAACTCTTTCGTTGCATTCAACTCTTGCTCAAAACGGCGAAGCATTTGTTCTAATTGCTGTTGTAGTTTGAAATGGAGTTGAGTTCGAGCCCGGTGTCCCTCAGAAATGGGCACATCAGTAGACTTGCCAGACTCAGAATCCACAGTTAAACTATGTTGTTGTTGCTCAGTGGAATTCTGTGCTGAAACTTTGTCTTTTGCACCTGAGTTGGGCTTACCATCATCCGTTCCAGAGTCTGGGCCGACTATCTTCACCGAGTTCTCACTCGTTATTGTTTGTAGGAAATGCCAGTCCATATTCATTTTCCTAATCCACTCCCGTCCTAGTAGTGGAGGACCTCCTTCAGATATCACATATAAGTCCATTATTTGACTGTCTTCGCCCTTGTGGACCACTGCAACCTCTATTTTCCCGATGGGGTACACTCTTTGCCCCGTGTATGTTTTCAATATAATCCCCGTATCCTGTAGGGGAATATGTTGGAATAACTTTCCGTAATCTTTCTTATTTATGACCGTCAATGCCGATCCAGTGTCCAATTCCAGTTTTACTTGGACTCCTTCTATCTGAAGAGTGACCCAAATTGTCTGGAGGTCTGCACCCTTACCAGCGTTGAGTACTCTTAAGCTAGCCAGTTCATTACAGCTTAAGCTAGCCAGTTCATTACTGCTAGCGTCTGAATCGGACTCCTGTTCGGTCACCTTGTGTACCTTTGCGTATTTTCCTTGCGGTGACTTCTTGTTGCTGGTCTTCTTCCCTGACCTGCATACTCTAGCTATATGTCCAAGCCTGCCACATGTTCTACATTCTTGGTTTTTAAACCAACACTGGTTCTGATCATGCGTTGTCTTTCCACAACGATAACATTTGACAGAACTCCACTCCAATTTGTTTGCACTGAGCTCCGGTGACCGTAGCTGCATTACTGCCGTGCCTCTCGCTGCGGCTTCGTGTGCTGCTGCCATAGTGACCGCCTTCTCAAGCGTCAGCTCATTCTCCTCGAGCAGTCGCTTTTGTGTATCTTGTTTAAATAAACCACACACAAATTTGTCTCGTAGTGCATCTGTCAGTCCCGTTCCAAACTGACAATATTTCGCTAATTTACGCAATTCCAGCAAATATTCAGCATTGCTTTCATTCTGTAGTTGCCTTCTGTCGTAAAATTTAAATCGTTCCGCTAGCATCAGCGGCGTGGGGTTTAGATGATCTTTCAGGACAGTAACAATCTCATCGAACGTCTTATCCGCCGGTTCATCTGGTGATAACAGGTGTCTCAATTGCCCGTATGTCTTCGCACCCATTAAATTTAATAATGTTAGAGCTTTATCTTGGTCACGAATTTTATTGGCCTTACAATAATTTTTTACTCTTTCAACATATATGGCCCAATCTTCGATGTCACTATCAAAGGTGCTAATATTCCCGTGTTTAGGCATTGTAGTACTTTATCAGATTTGTAATTCCTCAGATGTTTTTTTTTACAATCAAAGATGGCGGCTTCCCGCTCTTGCTGTCGTCCTCCGCCCCCAAAATGGCGGTTTTCCCGCACTTAGCGGTCTTCACCCATCCCCCGACGCTGTCAGCCCGAGTGCGGCCCTTATCTGAAGATGCGATCGCTCTCGCGGCTCCCGGCCCTTATCTGGAGATGCGATCACTCTCGCGGCTCTCGGCCCTTATCAGGAGATGCGATCGCTCTGTTGAAACGCCTCCCGCTCGAAGCGGCTCTCGCACCCTATTCCTCCGGCTCCCCCAGCCCCGTTCGTGCGGCCAACGCGGTCGACTGCCTGTCGCGTCGCTGCCCGGCTCAGACAACGGCTTACCCACCACCAAGCTGGAGAAGAAGCTGATGGTCGCCGATGGAGGCTCCGAGGTCAGGATGTCTTCCAGTGGGGTGGAGAGGGTGGAAACCTCTCTGCAACGTCCTGGCTGTGGACGAAGCTGCCGTGGAGTGACTGCCGCAGGGTCCGAATCAGACTCGTCGCCAGTGTTAAATCTGTGAGTTATCTAGTTAATTAAGACACAGACTAATTAATAACAATCAAAAACAGGTCTTTACTGGTTGGAGGTAGGGACTATTCTGAATACAAGATTACTGCACAGTGCTTATATACCGGTGTGTTCACCCCCGGTATTACGTCTACAGCCCTGAGAAAGTAGTACATCCCTTAAGGTGGAACAGGCTTAAGCTCTCTTAAGGTGGAACAGGTTACATACACAACAGTTAGTCCTATGGCGGGAGGGTTTTACGGGCTCCCACAACCCATCTGAGGGGGGGGGGGGCGGCCACCAACACCCACGGACGCAAGTATCCCGCTGGATGTCCACCCAGAATTTAAAGTTGGAGCTCCGACTCCACTTGCCGGGACTGTCTGGAGTGGGGTTCAAAACCCTACTCCTTCTGGCCCAGCGGCGGGGATGCTTACTGCTACGCAAAAGGCCCACTCCGCACAGAAGGTGACACCCATACGTTTCCTGCGCCTTTTCCCTCCCCGTGACTGGAGCCCTATGCTGCCATTTCACGTTGCTAATCGGATTGGGCCTTTGTCATAGCGGTAGGATCCCTGCCGCTGGGCCAGATCAGGGTAGGGTTTCGAACCCCGCTCCAGACAGTCCCGGCAAGTGGAGTCGGAGCTCCGGCTCTAAATTCTGGGTTGACATCCAGTGGGATATTTGCGTCCGTGGGTGTGGGTGGCCCCCCCTCCTTGTATAGCTTGTGGGAGCCCGTAAAACCCTCCCGCCATAGGACTAACCGCCCTAATGGCTGGTTCAAAGATGGTTACGGTCACGGAATGAGCGTTAATCACGGCCATAAATCCTTCCACCACTTCATACAGTTCCCCAAAGGGAACAGTGTGAAGACACGTATGACGACGACATTGCTAAATAAATAAATGGAATTAAAAAAATTCTTTTAGGGCTTTTAAAAGTCTTTAAATTGCTTTAATTCTCTTTAAAACTACTTCAGATTACTCAAAATAATGTAAACATTTTAAAAAGTTTATAAAAGTTACCAAAATCTTCAAAAAACTTCCAAAAACCTATTTAAACTGCTGCTTTGCATGTAAAAAAGCAAAGCAGCTTGACAGAAACATTGGGGGCGTGTCCAGTGAAACTGAGACCTCAAGGGGCGTGTCTCACTTACACTGCATGCTCCTGGGTCCGCGCTGGCTGCGCTCCTGGGCGGCGTGACGTCATATGCTGCCCGGGATTCTTGCTTCAGTTTCTGGAAGTGCAGGCGTCCCTGGAGCTGATCGGCAGGAGCGCGGGGTAAGTGCAAATACGGGGCTTGCACGCGCTGCAAGCCCCGTTCTGGAATTTCTGGCCCATTGTTTCAGGTCTGGGACCCTTCATCAGAACTGGAAAAAGCTGGAGATGTAACAGATATTAAGCAGGTGCAGAGACAGGGGGTGGGGGGGGAGGTTAGGAGGGGAGGAAGGAATTGAAAGAACATACTGTGAAAATGTTGCAAATGGGAATGGCAAAATCATACAGCATGAAAAATGGGGGCAGGGATTATTATCTGAAATTGTTGAACTCGATATTGAGTCCGGCAGGCTGTAAAGTGCCTAACTGAAAGATGAGGTGCTGTTCCTCGAGCTTACGTTGAGCTTCATTGGAACAATGTAATAGGCCGAGGACAGAGAGATCAGAGTGGGAGTGAAGCGGTGAATTAAAGCGACAGGTGACCGGAAGCTCAGGGTCACCCTTACGGACTGAACGGAGGTGTTCCACGAAGCAGTCGCCCAATCTGCGTTTGGTCTCCCCAATGTAGAGGAGACCACATCGTGAGCAGCGAATACAGTATATTAAATTTCAAGAAGTACAAGTAAATCGCTGTTTCACCTGGAAGGGGTGTTTGGGGCCCTGGACAGTGGGAAGGGAGGAGGTAAAAGGGCATGTGTTGCATCTCCTGCGCTTGCACGGGAAGATGCCAGGCGAAGGGGAAGGGCTGTTAGGGGTGATTGAGGAGTGGACCAGGGTGTCGCGGAGGGAGTGGGTGGGGTGAGAGGTGAGGACAAGGGGAACCCTATAGTGGTTCTGGGAGGGAGGGGAAGGGGTGAGAGCAGAAGTGCAGGTAATGCGGGAAACCGTGTCCATTCCATTTCCCCACCAGCCTCCACATTCAACGGATCATGCTCCACCATTTCCGCCACCTCCAACGTGATCCCACCACCAAACACATCTTCCCCTCACTTCCCCTTTCAGCATTCCGAAGGGACCGCTCCCTCCGCGACACCCTGGTCCACTTCTCAATCACCCCTAACAGCCCTTCCCCTTCGCCCGGCACCTTCCCGTGCAAGCGCAGGAGATGCAACACATGCCCTTTTACCTCCTCCCTTCCCACTGTCCAGGGCCCCAAACACCCCTTCCAGGTTGGAACATTTGCATACTGAATTATCATTGGCCCGCAGGCATCTGTAAGGAATACCTATTATATTCACATGTGATCACATGCTGAGTTGTCATTGGCCTGCAGGCATCTGTAAGGACTGCTGTTGTTTAGAAGACCCCAGGGTCCTGACTCCATCTTGTCCACACGGTGCTGTTGTGGCAGTGCCACTGAGGGACTCTGAACAACTGTATATAATTCCCTTTAACGAGGTGTTAGCTGCAGACTAAATCTGTACTATTGTATATACTGTTTGCATGTACAGTGCGCGGTCCCTTTAAGAGCACGGGCAAACGCGATGACGTCATGCCGCTAATCACGTGATCACCCAAATGCGGGAAAAACGTGATGATGTCATGACGCCATCCACGGGACTGCCCAGGCAGTCCTCGTGGAGCCTCCGACCTGTTAAGACCTGTATTCATAGTTCTCTTGCATCCATCTGTTTAAACTCGTTAGTTTGACATTAAAAACCTTTTTGATTGATTGCCTGCATCGAACTCAATCTCTAGATAGGAATTTGACCATTCCTACATTGGTGACCCCGACTTTTGTGAACGGATTTCGCAAAAGGAACACAGCATGGAGGCAAATGCCATTTCGTTGAAGCTGCCGCAGTTCTGGGATCAACAAGCGACCTCGTGGTTCATCCAAGTTGAAGCCCAGTTCGCCCTGAGAGGCATCGTTGAGGATCAGACCCGATACTTATACGTGGTCTCCGCACTCGACGGCTCTACCGCCTCGCGGATCGTCAGTCTTCTCGAGAACCCCCCATCGGACCGTAAGTATGAGACCCTCAAGGCGCGGTTGCTACAGGTTTTCAGGCTCACGAAATCAGAGCGCGCCCGTCGGCTGCTCGCTATGCCTGGGATCAGGGACTCCAAACCTTCCGAGCTGATGAGCCAAATGCTCACACTCCTCGGCTCCGAACCGGAATGCTTTCTCTTCAGAGAGTTATTCCTCAGCCAATTACCGGAGCAAGTGCAAGCGGCCTTGGCGAGATCCGAGGTCGAAGACTGCACAGCGCTCGCTGCCAAGGCAGACAAAATATTTGCAGTTACGCAACAGTACTGCGCTACCACGAGGCGCCCATCCCCCACAGACGCCGCCCCAGCTCCTCAGCCCGCGGGGCTATGCTTCTACCATGCGCGGTTTGGCGCGAAGGCGAGATGTTGCCGCCCTCCCTGCAGTTTCTCTCCCAAAAAAAATAAAAAACAACAACTCCGTCCAGTGAAGAACAGGTCTAACGGGTGCCCCGCGGCCGCGATGGCAATCGGCAATGCAGGCAAGCTGCTCTTCATCACAGATACCCTCTCCGGTCGTCGGTTCCTGTGCGACACTGGAGCGCAATGCAGCATTCTACCCGCGTCAGCTCTTGATGTACAGGCTGGGAGGCACGGCCTCCCCCTCAAAGCGACTAATGACGGAGCTATTCGGACCTTCGGCAGACGGCGGGTCCAGGTGTGCTTCAGCGGCCAGCAGCTTTTCTGGGAATTCCTTACAACCAAGGTTTCGCAAGCCATTCTCGGTGCAGATTTCCTGTGCGCCAACGGCCTCCTGGTCGATGTAAGGAACTGGCGGCTGATCAACACGGCCACGTTTCACTCTATCCCTTGCCACCGTAGTAACACCATGTCGCGCACCGTCTCCTGCGCTTTCCCAACTCCAAATGAGTTCGCTCGCCTGCTAGGCGAATTTCCAGACCTGACCAGGCCCACGTTCTCCTCCACGGCCACAAAACATGGTGTGGAACACCACATCACCACCACCGGCCCCCCGGTCCACACGTGGGCCCGGCGCCTCGAACCTGGCAAGCTAGCGGTCGCAAAGGCAGAGTTCGCAACAATGAAATGCTTAGGGATTATTCACAGGTCGAATAGTCCCTGGTCTTCGCCTCTTCACATCGTACCAAAACCTGGGGGCGGATGGCGGCCCTGTGGTGACTATCGGCGCCTAAACGACGCCACCACTCCTGATCGATACCCGATCCCCCACATCCAGGATTTCTCTGCCCATTTGGCAGGAAACACCGTTTTTTCCAAGGTTGACCTTTTCCGTGGCTACCACCAGGTCCCAGTGCACCCGCAAGACGTCCCGAAGACCGCAGTCATCACCCCTTTCGGTCTCTTGGAATTTTTAAGGATGCTGTTTGGGTTGAAGAATGCCGCCCAGGCTTTCCAGCGCCTCATGGACTCCGTGCTGCGGGACCTCAAGTTCCTTTTCGTCTACTTAGATGATATCCTCATTGCCAGTCCTAATAAGGAGGAACACATCTCTCACCTACGCACCCTCTTTCGACGCCTCAGCCAACACGGTCCGATTATCAACCCAGCCAAGTGTCAGTTTGGTTTGCACCAAATTGATTTCCTGGGACATCGCATTACCTCGGAGGGAGCAGTTCCTTTGCAAGCGAAGGGAGAGGCAGTGTTAGCCTTTCCACGCCCGTAAAACATAAAGGCCCTGCAGGAGTTCCTCGGCATGGTAAATTTTTACCACCGTTTCGTGCCTAAGGCAGCATTGCTCATGCAGCCCCTGTACGAGGCCCTCAAGGGCAAGTCTAGCAAGGATCCGGTAGGCTAGACGGTTGACATGGACCGGGCATTCACCGACACCAAGAGCGCCTTAGCCAACGCGACCTTGCTAGCGCACCCACTACCAGGAGCCACCATTGCCTTCACCACCGACGCGTCAGATTACGCAATCGGCGCCGTTCAGGAGCAGTGGGTGAATGGGACGTGGCAGCCATTGGCATTCTTCAGCCGTCAACTGCGGCGTAACGAGTGGGCGTACAGTACTTTCGACAGGGAGTTACTAGCCCTTTTTCTGGCCATCCGCCATTTCCGGTTCTTGTTGGAAGGACGTCTTTTCACCGCCTTCGTCGACCATAAGCCACTGACCTCTGCCATGGCCAAGACCTCCGAACCATGGTCATCTCGACAACAACGTCAGCTGACATACATCTCCGAATTTACCACAGATATTCAGCATGCGGCCGGTAAAGACAACCTGGTGGCAGATTGCCTCTCCCGCGCGACCGTGCATGCGGTCCAGCTGGGCATCGACTACGCCCTCATGGCAGCAGACCAAGTCTCAGACCCAGAAGTGCAGGCTTACCGCACCAACACCACTAGCCTCCAGTTGGCCGACGTCAGGTTCCATTCAGCTGGTACCACGTTGCTGTGTGACGTCTCCGTTCGGGACCCTCGCCCTATTGTGCCGGTCGCCTGGCGCCGCAAGGTGTTTGACGCCATACATGGGTTGTCACACCCAGGAATGATGGCTTCTCAGAAGCTAATGTCATCTAAGTTCATTTGGCGGAGCATGCATAAAGATGTCCGCGACTGGGCCAACACCTGCGTGGTCTGCCAGAAGGCCAAGGTACCGCGCCACATCAAGGCTCCATTGGCCACCTTTACAGTTCCTGCGCGTCGGTTTGACCATGTTAATGTGGACCTGGTAGGACCACTTCCACCTTCCCATGGTTTTACACACATCCTGACCATAGTAGATCGCACCACCAGATGGCCAGAGGCGGTTCCCCTGTCATCTATTACTTCAGCGGACGTGGCCAGGGCGTTCATCTCTTCATGGGTCACCCGTTTTGGAGTGCCTGCTGACATCTCTTCGGACCAGGGACCGCAGTTTTCCTCCGAGCTCTGGAATGCGGTGGCTCAATGACTCGGTGTCAAATTACACTGCACCACAGCCTACCACCCACAAGCGAACGGTCTGTGCGAACGTTTTCACAGATCGCTTAAGGCTGCACTGAGGGCCAGCCTCCAAGACCCTGGATGGGCAGACAAGCTGCCGTGGGTCATGTTGGGCCTTCGCACAGCCCCCAAGGAAGATCTTCACTCTTCCGCGGCAGAGCTCGTTTATGGTCAGCCACTGCGAGTGCCAGGGGATTTCCTGCCAACACCAACGGAGCCATGGTCCGCCTCATGCCAGCTTATCAGCCACCAGGAAGCAGCCAGATGTTTCGCGCCGGTTCCCACATCGCATTATGGGTTTCAGGGCTCTCACGTTCCGGCAGAGCTGAAACAAGCTGACTACTTGTTCATCCGCCACGATGCTCACCGGGATCCGCTCAAGGCCCCATACACTGGTCCTTTCTGCGTGTTAGAGGCAGGAGACAAAACCTTCAAGGTGGATGTCGGTGGTAAACCGGACCACATTTCGGTCGACCGTTTGAAGCCAGCACACCTGGACCTTGACCGTCCCGTCGAGACCACACAGCCACTGAGACGAGGTCGGCCACCCATCGTTGTCACGCCAGAACAAGTGCAACCACCTGTCAGACCGCCCGCCGTCCCAACAGCTTCCGCTTCGGGATTACAGGAGTCGTTCTGACAGGCTTGTCAGACCCCCTCACCGTTTGACTTTTTCCGTTAAAGACAATTTTGGGGGGGCGCATGTGGCAGAGCCACTGAGGGACTCTGAACAACTGTACATAATTCCCTTTAACGAGTTGTTAGCTGCAGACTAAATCTGTACCATTGTATATACTGTTTGCATGTACAGTGCGCGGTCCCGTTAAGAGCGCGGGCAAACGCGATGACGTCATGCCACTAATCACGTGATCACCCAAACGCGGGAAAATCATGATGACGTCATGACGCCATCCACGGGACTGCCCAGGCCTGTATTCATAGTTCTCTTGCATCCATCTGTTTAAACTCGTTAGTTTGACATTAAAAACCTTTTTGATTGATTGCCTGCGTCGAACTCAATCTCTCGATAGGAATTTGACCATTCCTACACTGTACTGATATGAGTAAGCACAGACCTGATGCTTCATTAAAAGAGTTTAAACTGTAATACTCTGTTGTCCTGCAATTTATTATTTTTGTACAAAGTGTGCAAAACAAGACATGGTGTCAGAACAGGGATTTGAAATGGACATCGTTGGAGCTCCCTTACCCCGAATGAATTGGGAATCTTTGAACTTACATAGAGAATGGTGTAAGTTCAAGCAACACGTGGAGTTAATGTTTTCGGGTCCATTGAAAAGCAAAGGAGAGGAAGAAAAATGCAGCTACCTACTCCTGTGGATCAAAGAAAAAGGGAGAGACATTTTTAACACATGGTCTCTCACTGCGGATGAAGCAAAGGTACTGAAAAGTTATTTTGACCGTTTTGAAGCATATGTGATGCCCAAGACAAATACAATATTCGACAGGTACAAGTTTCAGGAGAAAGTACAAGGAGCTAGTGAGTCGTTTGAACAGTTCGTGACTGAGTTAAAACTGCTGGTAAAAGACTGTGCATATGCAAATAAAGATGAGATGTTCAGAGACCGCATCGTGTTTGGAATACATTCAGCTAAAGTGAGAGAGAAACTTTTGAATGTTGGGTCCGGACTAATGCTGGACAAAGCTATGGAAATAGCTAGATCGCACGAGATAGCCCAAGCACAGTTGAAAACCATAACCGGCACCACGAGCAGCTCGAGTGAACAGACAGTGCATGCAGTTAATAGATACACACCAAAGAACACTGCCCAGAGAGCGCGTTTCAGAGCAGAAAGAACAGCGAGAGTTCTAAAAATGGGCGACACAGACATAAAACGCATCAAAAACTGGATATTGTGAAAACAACTGGCATGGAGAAAAGGAGTACTGCCCTGCCAAAGGAAGGCAATGTACTAAATGTGGTAAACGGAACCACTTTGCTAAAGTCTGCAGGACTGTTTTCGGAAAATCAGTACACACAGTGAGTGACAGCCAAATGCCAGATAGAGAGCCAAATGCAGAGGAACTGTTTATTGATTCTGTGTCACAGAAAAAACAGATTTCAGGGACTGAGCAAGCTTTTGCCGATATTGAGATAGGAAAACAGGGCAAAGAGCTTAGGTTTAAACTAGACACTGGAGCTCAGGTTAATGTAATTCCTCTGAGTGAGTATCACAGCTTGAAGGTGAGTGTGAGCTACAGCCCACCTCACGCAGACTGACCGGCGATGGAGGTGAGCAGCTCATTGTAAAAGGCAAGTACAAAGAAAGCGACATGATGTTGGACTTTTACATTGTTGACACTCGAGCACCTCCAGTGCTAGGTCTAAAGGCATGTTTAGACATGGACCTCGTCAAGCTAGTGATATCATTGACAGCACCAGTTGAGAAGCAGACAGTCATGGAGGAGTTTGCTGATGTTTTCAAAGGAATCAGACTATTCCCAGGTGAATGCACTATTCACCTTGACCCAGCAGCAACCCCTGTGGTTTGCCCACCGAGAAGGATACCCCTTGCTCTACATAGTCGCCTGAAGGAGGAGCTGCAGAGCATGGAGAATACAGAAATCATCGTCCGGGAAACAGAACCGACAGAGTGGGTCAACGCATTAGTAGTGGTTGAGAAACCACGTAACAGCAAGCTCAGAGTCTGTCTCGACCCCAGAGATTTGAACAAGGCTATCAAGCGCCATCACTACCCTCTAACAACGCTAGATGACATCACACCCAAGCTAGTGGGAGCACGTTACTTCAGTGTAATGGACGCACGATCAGGATACTGGACTATCAAGCTCACGGAAGAGTCATCTAAGCTAACAACGTTCAACACACCATTTGGACGCTACTGATTTCTGCGTTTACCATTTGGTCTTATCTCAGCTCAGGATGAATTCCAGCAGAAGATCGACGAAACCTATGAAGGCCTCGATGGAGTAGTCACAATCGTAGACGACATCCTCATCTATGGCAGGAATAGAGAGGAACATGACAGGAACCTCCGTGCGATGCTACAAAGATCACGGGAGAAAGGTATCCGGTTCAACCCCGAGAAAAGCATAATTGGATCCACCGAGATCAGTTATTTCGGGCACCGCCTCTCAACTGATGATATTAAGCCGGATCCAGAGAAAATCTCCGCCATCAAGAAGATGGAGCCGCCGAAGAACCGCGCAGAGCTAGAGACAGTACTAGGCATGGTTAACTACTTAGCCAAGTTTGCCCCGAGCCTCTCCATAATCAACGCACCCATGCATCAGTTGCTCAAACAATCCAATGAGTTCCTGTGGGACAAACAACATGACACAGCATTTCAGAAAATGAAAGACCTAATCACCAGGGAACCAGGACCAGTTCTTGCCTACTTCGACCCCAACAAAGAGCTCAGACTACAAGTGGACGCGTCAAAGTACGGACTAGGCGCAGTATTACTGCAAGAAGGAAAGCCCATCGGCTACGCTTCCAGATCTCTCACAGACAGTGAAATCAACTATGCTCAAATCGAGAAAGAGCTATATGCAATTCTGTTCGGATGTAAGCATTTCCACCAGTACGTCTATGGCTGACAAGTCATTGTGGAATCCGACCACAAGCCCCTCGAATCAATCATGAGGAAACCACTAGCCGCAGCTCCACCAAGGCTACAGAGAATGATCCTTCAGCTACAGAAGTATGACTTCACAATCATTCACCGTCCAGGCAAAGACATTCCTTTCGCAGACACACTCTCCAAAAAGTCTCTTAGCTACCAGGACAGCAACCTCAGTGAAGGCATGGATGTGCAGGTGCACATGGTTTACAACAGCTTACCTGTGAGTGACTCAAAACTGAAGGAGATCCGAGCAGGAACAGAGAAAGATGCACAACTCACACTGCTGAGCAAAGTCATACATGAAGGATGGCCTGAGGAAAGGAGGAAATGCCCTCAGAGCATATCTGAATTCTGGAACCACAGAGACGAACTGTCACAAATCAACGGAATTGTCTTCAAAGGGGAGAAAATCATCATTCCTACCAGTCTCAGAGAAGAGATGTTGACAAAAATTCATGCTGGACATATGGGCATGGAAAAATGCAAACAAAGAGCACGTGACATTATGTTTTGGCTCGGAATATCTAAACACATTGAGGACATTGTCAGAAAATGTTCCATTTGTCTAGAACGCCACCCATCAAATGTCAAAGAGCCCATGATACCTCACCGTATCCCAGACAGGCCCTGGCAGGTCGTCGGCTGCAAGCAAGTGCATGCAAAACGTGTACAGAGACAGCAACACCAAAGGAGATACTATGACAGGTCAGCTAGACTACTGCCGCCGCGGCACAATGGAGAATCCATCAGAATCCAGGAGCATGACTACTGGAAGCCAGCAGTCGTCATCCAGCCAGCTGACACTGAGCGATCGTATCATGTCCGCACCCCAGAAGGACAGGTGTACCGCCGCAATCGCAGGCACCTCCTGAACACCAAGGAACAACACCGTCATTCCGACGAGAGGATCAGTGCAACAGAGTGTGATGAACAGAGCAATACACAAAACACATCATACTTACCTGATCCTAAACCTGAACTGGAATTGTTGACCGATTCAGGAGCATGCTAAGTTCCATACCACACAAAGTCGGGACGAGAGGTCAAGCCTAGAGTTATCCTTGACTTGTGAACTGTCAAAGGGTGTAGGCGGATCGCTGCCCTAAAATAAAAACTGTATATCGTTATTGAAACATTGAGATGTTTTCAGTGCTAGTTAAATGTTGAGTTTACTTATATGTTGATGCTACTGAGAACATTATGTAGAAGAAAGGTTCAAAAGTAATGCATAACATTTTTCTTTTAAAAGAAAGGGGATGTAACATTTGCATACTGAATTATCATTGGCCCGCAGGCATCTGTAAGGAATACCTATTATATTCACATGTGATCACATGCTGAATTGTCATTGGCCTGCAGGCATCTGTAAGGACTGCTATTGTTTAGAAGACCCCAGGGTCCTGACTCCATCTTGTCCACATGGTGCTGTACTGATATGAGTAAGCACAGACCTGATGCTTCATTAAATGAGTTTAAACTGTAATACTCTGTTGTCCTGCAATTTATTATTTTTGTATAAAGTGTGCAAAACAAGACACAGGTGAAATAGCGATTTACTTGTACTTCTTGCAATTTAGTATACTGTATTCGCTGCTCACGATGCGGTCTCCTCTACATTGGGGAGACCAAACGCAGATTGGGCAACCGCTTTGCGGAACACCTCCATTCAGTCCGTAAGGGTGACCCTGAGCTTCTGGTCGCCTGTCACTTTAATTCTCCGCTTCACTTCTTCTCTGATCTCTCTGTCCTCCGCCTATTACATTGTTCCAATGAAGCTCAACGTAAGCTCGAGGAACAGCACCTCATCTTTCGATTAGGTACTTGGCTCAGTAGGTAGCACTCTCACTACTGATTCAGAAGGTCGTGGGTTCAAGTCTTACTCCAGACATGAGCACAAAATCTAGGCTGACACTCC
Source organism: Somniosus microcephalus (assembly GCF_052327205.1). Classification (NCBI taxonomy): domain Eukaryota; kingdom Metazoa; phylum Chordata; class Chondrichthyes; order Squaliformes; family Somniosidae; genus Somniosus; species Somniosus microcephalus. The sequence goes on along the minus strand of NC_140990.1, from coordinate 173,313,627 downwards.
AGTGCAGCGCTGAGGTAGGGCTGCACTGTCGGCGGTGCCGTCTTTCAGAGGAGAAGTTAAACCGAGAACCTGTCTGCTCTCTCAGGTGGACGTGAAAGATCCCATGGCACTATTTTGAAGAAGAGCAGGGGAGTTCTTCCTGGTGTCCTGGCCAATATTTATCCCTCAACCAACATCACTAAAAACAGATTATCTGGTCATTATCACATTACTGTTTGTGGGACCTTGCTGTGCATAAATTGGCTACCGCCTTTCCTATATTACAACAGTAACTGCACTTCAAAAGTTCTTCATTGGCTGTAACACGTTTTGGGACATCCTGAGGTTGTGAAAGGTGCTATATAAATGCAGGCCTTTCTTCCTTAGCAGAAATGAAGGAGGAGCAGCAGTGGATGAACCACTCAAACCATAAAGCGTGGAACACTCCTCTCCGTACTTTCTAAACTTATGTGCTTAGCCACTGTTTATTTATTTTTTTGTAAATATTCATCTTCAGAGTGTGGAACTGTCTGGTCCTTCTGCAGATGTTTAACTTGGCGGTGGTTCCTGGTTCTCATTTTGATCTGTCACTGCCTTGCACAAATGAAAAGTAATTATCAAAAGTGGGTTTAGAAAAAAAGGCTGACCCGATTTCAGCTTCCAAATCTAAACAAGTTATGTGAGTGTTGGTTCCATCCTTGAGATGAAGGGAATCTTTACACGACACAGTGACGATGCTTTGAGAAAGATCAAGCGGTTTGTGAAAAGACTGACATTTTTAAGATAGTGCGAGATTATTGAAAATTGCAAGGTTTTTTTTTAGAGTTTCCACATTTAAAGCAAGAATCCCAGTGGCAGTTTCAGCCGTGGAAATGCAAGGTTACATTGATAAGAAAATGCATGTAGTAAATGAGATAGTCGTTGCAACTGGGCTGGTCATAGATGCAACAAGACCTCACCAGTGACCGTCCCCTCTACCAGTTCCCACAGCCATCTCTTCTTGTTCTGCCATCAAGGTCGCCACATACACACTCCCACCATCTCAACTTTGGCCACCTACATGACCTTATTCCAGTCAGAACCGGCTCGTCACTATCTAGAGGTTGAGTTACATGTTGTGCCATGCCTGCGTCAATCTTCTGATTTTCAGCACCATATTATACTGTGGATTGGACTCCCTCACTCTTGTAAAGATTGTACAAAGTCCAGGCTGACACTCCCCAGTGCAGTACTGAGGGAGTGCTGCACTATCGGAGGTGCTGTCTTTAGTATAAAACATTAAACCGAGGCCCCCATCTGCCCTCTCAGGTGGACATGAAAGATCTCATGCCACTATTTCGAAGAAGAGCAGGAGAGTTATCCCCGGTGTCTCGGCCAATATTTATCCCTCAACCAACATCACTAGAACAGATTATCTGGTCATTATCACATTGCTGTTTGTGGGAGCTTGCTGTGCGCAAATTGGCAGCTGCAAATCCTACATTTCAACAGCCTACTCGAGCAGGCCTGGTCCTGCGACCGTACACCCACATTTTAAGGGAAAGCTTGAGTGGAAACTCACCCCTTCGATGAGAGTCAGCAACCGGCCACTGATCTGGGGATTTCAATAGTAACGGCCTCAGTTCTTGCCCCAAGATCACATGTCAGAAAATTGGAAAGCCTGTGAATCAGTTGCATGATGTCGGGTGCCTGATCTTATGAGCCTCACATTGCTGGCGACCTTGGATAAATTAGCCTCTACAAACATAGAATCATACAGCACAGAAGGAGGCCATTCGACCCATCGTGTCTGTGCTGGCTCTTTGAAAGAGCTATCGAATTAGTCCCTCTCCCCTGCCAATTCCCCACAGCCCTGCAAATCTTTCCTTTTCCAGTATATATCCAATTCCCTTTTGAAAGTTACCATTGAATCTGCTTCCACCACCCTTTCAGGCAGTGCATTCCAGATCATAACAGCTTGCTGCTTAAAAAAATATAATTCCCTCTAAATTTTTTGCCAATTATCTTAAATCCATGTCCTCTGGTTACCGACTCTCCCGCCAGTGGAACAGTTTCTCCCTATCTACTCTATCAAAACTGTTAAGTATGTGTATTGTATTGAACAATTAACACAAAGACTTAAACGTATAACTCAAACAGGTCTTTACTGGTTGGAGGTAGGGACTATACATAGGTCTTTACTTCATGCCCACAGGCGGGAACTGAGGGGAATCAGTACCCACAGTACTATTTATACCCCTATGGCCAGGAGTGGTACTGCGTATCACTACGCCCAACAAGTAGTGCAGTCCTGTCCATAGGTTCAAAGTAGCACACATATTACATACACAACATTCCTCCCTTCCTAGCTTTACAGTCATCTCCCCATTTAACATAACGTAATAACATATATACATATATAACTTCATGTCAAAAACAGATCACAGATTCAGTCTCTGCGGAAAACAGTTCACAGATTCAATCTCTGTGGTGTAGTCGGTTCACGTTGCTAGAGTGACTCATTCAATAGTCCTTCCATGGATTTAACAGTTTGAACTTCCGAACTGAATTGGCTCCGTTCGGAGGGACCACGTGTGTGATCTGGTAGAGGTGATAATGGTTCAGATGGGTCATCTTCTGTTTTTACTTTTCCTTTTCTGCTTCTTGGAGACTCTCTGGGCTCCATTGTCAGCTGCCACAGCTGCCAGCTGCATGCGCAGTTCCTCCTTCTCTTCCTCCTGTTTCCGTCGTAGAGCCAGCTTCTCCCGATGTTCCGTAGACTTTTGGTGCTCCTCCATGATTTCTGCACTTTGGGAGTCGAAGTTACAAGCTGGGCAGGACAGGACATCGTAATATTCGGTGTCGTCCTGAGCTAGACCAGTGAGAGGGTCGTCTATTTCCTCCATACCTAGCTGGACGTTAGCCAGCTCTTGTTCCAAATCCAGACATCTTTCCTGAAGAGACTTCTTCATGTGTACCTCTGCATCCAGCTTTTTCTGGGCTTTCAGCAAGTCGTTTACTAGTGACCTCATTTGTGATTTTAATACTTCAACTTCCTTTGGAGATTGATTGATCGGACTATGCAATCCCTCTACCGGAGCAGCTGTTTCAGCGGTCTGTTGTTCTACGTTGACGTGAGTCAGCGTACTTTTGGCATCCAAGGGCTGCTCTGTTGCAGTCATCTCAGTCTGTGTTGCCACCTCAGCTCTTCCAATAACCTTTGAGAGCTCCGAACCCCTTTCGTTTGAATATTGAAGTTCATGTTCAAGTTTTTCCCATTTCAGAGTCCTGTCCTTCAGCATATGCAGGAGTTGGCTGACCGTTAACTCCTCTGACATCAGACGTTTTGTGTGCTCCTGCTCCATTTTCTCCATCAGCTGCTTCTGTTGTCTTTCCAGATTCTCCAACTCTATATCAAAGAACTCTTTCGTTGCATTCAACTCTTGCTCAAAACGGCAAAGCATTTGTTCTAATTGCTGTTGTAGTTTGAAATGGAGTTGAGTTCGAGCCCGGTGTCCCTCAGAAATGGGCACATCAGTAGACTTGCCAGACTCAGAATCCACAGTTAAACTATGTTGTTGTTGCTCAGTGGAATTCTGTGCTGAAACTTTGTCTTTTGCACCTGAGTTGGGCTTACCATCATCCGTTCCAGAGTCTGGGCCGACTATCTTCACCGAGTTCTCACTCGTTATTGTTTGTAGGAAATGCCAGTCCATATTCATTTTCCTAATCCACTCCCGTCCTAGTAGTGGAGGACCTCCTTCAGATATCACATATAAGTCCATTATTTGACTGTCTTCGCCCTTGTGGGCCACTGCAACCTCTATTTTCCCGATGGGGTACACTCTTTGCCCCGTGTATGTTTTCAATATAATCCCCGTATCCTGTAGGGGAATATGTTGGAATAACTTTCCGTAATCTTTCTTATTTATGACCGTCAATGCCGATCCAGTGTCCAATTCCAGTTTTACTTGGACTCCTTCTATCTGAAGAGTGACCCAAATTGTCTGGAGGTCTGCACCCTTACCAGCGTTGAGTACTCTTAAGCTAGCCAGTTCATTACAGCTTAAGCTAGCCAGTTCATTACTGCTAGCGTCTGAATCGGACTCCTGTTCGGTCACCTTGTGTACCTTTGCGTATTTTCCTTGCGGTGACTTCTTGTTGCTGGTCTTCTTCCCTGACCTGCATACTCTAGCTATATGTCCAAGCCTACCACAAGTTCTACATTCTTGGTTTTTAAACCAACACTGGTTCTGATCATGCGTTGTCTTTCCACAACGATAACATTTGCCAGAACTCACACCCAATTTGTGTGCACTGAGCTCCGGTGACCGTAGCTGCATTACTGCCGTGCCTCTCGCTGCGGCTTCGTGTGCTGCTGCCATAGTGACCGCCTTCTCAAGCGTCAGCTCATTCTCCTCGAGCAGTCGCTTTTGTGTATCCTGTTTAAATAAACCACACACAAATTTGTCTCGTAGTGCATCTGTCAATCCCGTTCCAAACTGGCAATATTTCGCTAATTTACGCAATTCCAGCAAATATTCAGCATTGCTTTCATGCTGTAGCTGCCTTCTGTCGTAAAATTTAAATCGTTCCGCTAGCATCAGCGGCGTGGGGTTTAGATGATCTTTCAGGACAGTAACAATCTCATCGAACGTCTTATCCGCCGGTTCATCTGGTGATAACAGGTGTTTCAATTGCCCGTACGTCTTCGCACCCATTAAATTTAATAATGTTAGAGCTTTATCTTGGTCACGAATTTTATTGGCCTTACAATAATTTTTTACTCTTTCAACATATATGGCCCAATCTTCGAGGTCACTATCAAAGGTGCTAATATTCCCGTGTTTAGGCATTGTAGATTTGCAATTTCTCAGATTTTATTTTCTTTACTTGTTATCAAAGATGGCGGCTTCCCGCTCTTGCCGTCGTCCTCCGCCCACAAAATGGCGGTTTTCCCGCGCTTGGCGGTCTTCACCCGTCCCCCGACGCCGTCTCCCTTCAGCCCTCGAGTGCGGCCCTTATCTTCGCCGCGATCGATAGCCCGCGCTGTGCACCGCGACTCTCGCACCTTGAGCTTCTGCAGCCGCCGCGCCTTTCAATCCGAGTGCGGCTCTTATCTTTGGTCCCGATCGCTGGCCCGGCTGCGCCCCTCACTTCAAAGCGGCCCGGCCCTTATCTGCCGATCGCTATCGCCCTACCTCTCTCTCTTCCCCAGTCCTGTCTTTACTCCGGTTCACAAGCTGATGGAGGCTTCAGGGTCCTAATGCCTGTCACTTCCAGTCGCTGGAAGCTGTCAGGATTTCTGCTGCCCTTCAGTTTTGAGTGGGGTGTTGAGGATTGAAACCTCTCAACGTCCTGTCTTTGGACGAAGCCGCCTGGAATAACTGCCGCAGGGTAAGAGCCTGACTCGTCGCCAGTGTTAAGTATGTGTATTGTATTGAACAATTAACACAAAGACTTAAACGTATAACTCAAACAGGTCTTTACTGGTTGGAGGTAGGGACTATACATAGGTCTTTACTTCATGCCCACAGGCGGGAACTGAGGGGAATCAGTACCCACAGTACTATTTATACCCCTATGGCCAGGAGTGGTACTGCGTATCACTACGCCCAACAAGTAGTGCAGTCCTGTCCATAGGTTCAAAGTAGCACACATATTACATACACAACAAAAACCCTTCATCATTTTGAACACCTCTATTGAATCTCCTCTTCACCTTCTCTGCTGTAAAGAGAACAACCCCAGCTTATTATTAGTTCTAAAAATGTTGCCTTTCTTTGTTTAGTTAGATCTCAGGTATACAAGGGGAGTCCATTTGTGTTCTACTCACACCATTATTTAAGTGATTGATGTGATTGTTGGTGAATTTATGAGGTGTCTCCCAAATTCTGATTAAACATTGAGACCATAGACTGAGACACTTATGAACACATTGGAGCTGTCTTTGCTGAGTGACTGGAGCTGTTTGCATTGGAGCTGTTGTTTCCTTTGTGACTTTATTGTGAAATTTTGCAGACTTTTTAGTGTTCTATTTTGGAAGTTTATAATAAGACAATCTGTAACTGATGGGATTGACTTTTTTTAAGTCCAGGCATTTGTAAATTAGGGAGTAAATAATGAAGGTCCCCTTAGAGTAGAGAAGGTTAAGGGAAGATTTAACAGAGGTGTTCAAGATTGTATGAGGTATTAATATAAGTAAATAAGGAAAAACTGTTTCCACTGGCAGGAGGGTCACTGACCAAAGGATACAGATTTAAGATATTTGGCAAAAAAAACAGAGGTGAGATAAGGAGATTTCTTTTTACACAGTAAGTTGTTGTGATCTGGAATGCACTGCCTGAAAGGGTGGTGGAAATAGATTCAATCCTCATTTTCAAAAGGGAATTGGATAAATACTTGAAAGGGAAAAAATTGCAGGGCTATGGGGAAAGAGCGAGGGAGTGGGAGTAATTGGATAGCTCTTTCAAAGAGCAGGCTTAATGGGCCAAATGGCCTCCTTCTCTGCTGTATGACTCTAGGTCATTTTATGAGCTTGCTTTATAATCAAGATGGTGACAAGTCTTCTATGAAGATAACAGTGTTATCTTTCTCCTCAGATGAAAGATGTATCCTGGAATTTTTTTGCCCAAATGATAATAGACATGTGAAATAAGTTACCAGGGAACGCCAGTGCAACGATTAATATAAAAGGACTCAAGAGGCAATCTGATGTGTTTCTGGGGAGATTGAAAGACATGGTGAAGAAGGCAGGCAGATAGGAATGAGATCAATCAAAACTGGACAGCTTGCACCTGGCTCCACTGTTACTATGATGAAGCTACTGTGATGGTGGGACTTGGAGCAGCATTTGTAGGTTTTTCCTTTTTATTGAAATAATTTCACTCTTTCACAACTTGCCTAAGTGTATTTTCACTGGGGATGGCCAGTTGAAGAGCAGACAGAGAATGGGGTGAGATGGATAGGGGCAGGGCAAGGCAAGGATTGGGATAAGGACTTGAGTTACGATATTTTCTTTGCTGCAAGTAAAAATAGAATCATAGAATCATAGAATGGTTACAGCACAGAAGGAGGCCATTCGGTCCGTCGAGCCCATGCTAGCTCTCTGCAAGAGCACTTCAGCTAGTCCCACTCCCCCGCCCTTTCCTCATAGCCCTGCAATTTTTTTCCTTCAGGTACTTATCCAATTCCCTTTTGAAAGCCACAATTGAATCTGCCTCCACCACCCTATCAGGAAGTGCATTCCAGATCTTAACCACTTGCAGCATAAATTTTTTTTTCCTCATGTCGCCTTTGGTTCTTCTGCCAATCACCTTAAATCTGTGTCCTCTGGTTCTCGACCCTTCCGCCAATGACAACAGTTTCACTCTATCTACTCTGTTTACATCCCTCATGATTTTGAACACCTCTATCAAATCTCCTCTCAACCTTCTCTGCTCTAAGGAGAACAACCCCAGCTTCTCCAGTCTATCCATGTAACTGAAGTCCCTCATCCCTGGAACCATTCTTGTAAATCTTTTCTGCACCCTCTCTAAGGCCTTCACATCCTTCCTAAAGTGCGGTGCCCAGAATTGGGGACAATACTCCAGTTGAGGCCGAAACAGTGTTTTATACAGGTTCATCAAAATATATTGAAAGCCTTAACAATGAACCACTGCACATCACAAGAGGAAAATAATTGTCTTTTATTTGAAAGAAGCAGCACTTTTGTCTCCAGTTTAAATCTGTTTTCGTTGAAATTTCTAGATTGTCTCCTCAAAGACAAAACTACATGAACCAAACCCATGGTAACTTTAGTTTTTACTCTTCTAAGCAAACAGAGGACAGCACAGGAAAATCACTACAGTCCCAACAAAAGCAGTTACTGCTATAGAAAGAAAAGACTTGCATTTCTATAGCACCTTTCATGACCTCAGGATGCCCAAAGCGCTTTACAGCCATTTAAGTACTTTTGAAGAGTAGTCAATGTTGTAATGTAGGAAATACGGCAGCCAATTTGCACATAGCAAGATCCCACAAAAAGCAATGTAATAAATGACCAGAGAATCTGTTTTTAGTGATGCTGGCTGAGGGATAAATATTGGTCAGGACACCGGGGAGAACTCCTCTGCTCTTCTCCAAAATAGTGCCATAGGTTCTTTCACATCCACCTGAGAGAGCAGATGGGGACTTGATTTAACATCTCTTCTGAAAGACGGCACCTCCAACAGTGCAGCATTCCCTCAGTACTGCACTGGAGTGTCAACCTGGATTTTGTACTCAAGTCTCTGGAGTGGGACTTGAACCCACAACCTTTGACTCAGAGGTCATAGTGCTACCCACTGAACCACAGCTGACACTTAAGCCTTCGCGAAAGAGTTGGAGGAATTTCTGTTTAACACTGGGTTTGAAAGGTACAAATATTAAAATAATCAAATGATGTATGAAACATGATTGTTCCTGTGCTCCTGGCATCATATGCAGAATGTGATTGGTCAAGGTTTAATAACTTTGTTAGACTGATCTCCTGGACCTTTGATATGTTGGTCTGAGTTCGGGAGGATGTTTCTCAGAACTCTTATCATCGTGGATGTTATGCCTGTTGTTGTTGACTTCCTGCTAGGATTCGGGGCTGCATCCCCGAATAGCCCGAGACAGGAAATCCAGGTGATGCCAGGACTGAGTAAGTGCTACAACAACAACAACTTGCATTTATATAGCGCCTTTTACGTAGTAAAATGCCCCAAGGCGCTTCACAGGAACATTAGCAAAGCCACGTAAGGAAATATTAGGATAGGGTAGGTTTTAAGGAGCGTCTTAAAGGAAGAGAAAGAGTTAGAGGCAGAGAGGTTTAGGGAAGGAATTCCAGAACTTAAGGCCTAGGCAGCTGAAGGCACACTTTAGGTACACTGCTCCTATTTAGCACCTGGCAGAGGAGGAGAGTCCCAAAGAAATTGGCCATTCAAGGTACCCACGAGAAAGATGGTCATTAGAGTGAGCGAGTGAAGGGCACAAAAAATTGTGGGGATGAAATTATGATCATCTATGAGTAATTGGTTACTTGGAGATTTGTCTAGAGTTTTGAATCCAGTGCAGCACTGAGGGAGGGCTGCACTGTCGGAGTTACTGTCTTTTGGATGAGACGTTAAACTGAGGCCCTGTCTGCGCTCTCGGGTGGACTACAGAAGTACTTAATTGGCTATAAAGCACTTTGGGACGTCCTGAGGTGTGAAAGGCGCTATATAAATGAAAGTTTCTTTCTTTCTTTCTTTCTTTCTTTCTTTCTTTCTTTCTGTCCTTTCTTTCTTTCTTTCCTCCTGTCCTTCTTTCTTTCATAAGAACATAAGAACAGACAAAATAGGAGCAGGAGTAGGCCATTCAGCCCAAGTGCTTTATAGCCAATTCAATAAGACCATGGTTGATCTTCTACCTCATCTCCACTTTCCTGCACTATCCCCATATCCGTTGATTCCTTTAATATCCAAAAATCTATCGATCTCTGTCTTGAATATACTCACCAACTGAGCCTCCACAGTTATCAATAGGGCAGCTGATTTGGCACAGCGTCAAATGCCACATTGAATCCCGCAAGTTGCTACACTTATGGTGCGTGATGCGAATTGCTACTTGAGTATTGGAAGTTTGCAAAAACAGTCAAGTCGCAATACGCATTTGCAATAGGATCTTCACATTAAAGAAATCATTTTTTTACCTGGCTATTGGCGTTCAGTTCAAATGTGTAACACTCTGGCTGTGAATTTAATAGCGCTCAGAGTGTGGGTTTGGAGGCGGGACCGCTGTCAAAATAGCAAAGATTGACAGCGGGTAGGAAACCCGCTGTCAACCCGCCTCCATGTGAGTCTCCCAGGTGTCGGGTCTGTCAGTGGAGGAGTGACCCGATACCAAGCAGCGGGGGATACAATTCAGCTTGTTAAATGGCTTGTTAAGAGTCAATTTGAGACTATTTTGAGGCTTACTTCTAATTATACGTTCTCCCCAACAGGTTACCCACTGTTCGGGGAACACGCCAGCTCAACCTGGCATGTTTTGAGTCTGTTCTGATGTTTCTGATAAGCTGACAGCTGCAGAAGTGGTGTAAAGGATGCCATATTGCAGATGGTCAGTTTCAGAGCGCAGAAAATGTTGTTACTGCATTTTTAATACATATAGGGCTAAAAATTGAGTAGCGCCCCAATTGGCTGGGGCGCTAAAAGTAGCGCCCCGGACAAATTAGCATCCCCGCACCGGAAATTGAGTGGTTGCGCCCCAAGAGGGAAGCGGGGCGCTACTGGACACGCCCCACATCCCTCTTGGGGCGCTGTGAAGTAATATTGCGGCGTTATGTGCCGCAGCGCCACATGCTGCGGCACATCGCGCCGCGGTATTGCAGGCCTTCCTCCCCTTCTTAAAGGGGAGGGGCCTTGTGCAGCGTGACCTGGGGCCCAGCTAGGCCCCCGGGGATCGGGAGTGCAGGCAAAAAAGCCCGGCACTCAAGAGAAGTGCCGGGCTCTTGGAGCGCAGCCAGCACTCCGCGGGGGGGGGGGGGCGCGTTTCAGGAGGTCTGGGACGGGAGCGCAGGCAGGTGCTGGCAGATGGCCAGCAACAAAAATGGCCGCCCCGCACCTCGCCTTTAAATTGCGCCTCCCCGGCCGCAGGTACGCCCCCCTGACCCCGTCGGACATAGCGTCTGGCAGTAAGTCAGGGGACGCTCCCGAAGATCATGGCCGAGGCGTGAGCGGGGTGTTGTGCACGCCAATGACGTCATCGCCAGCAGCACAGCGCTACCAGTTAACGCCACCACTAACCTCCCGCTGAATTTTGCGGGAGGCGTGGGCAGTGCCGCGCCCGGGCGCGAGTTGGTTTGCTTCCCGCTAGCGCCCTCTTAAGGCGCTAATGGGAGGCACAACCAACTGAATTTTTCCCCCATAGAGATTTTTTAGCTTACAAGTTTTTAGATCCAACTGTATGTCCAGTGCCACCTCATTGGGAGAACCTCTCTCACCATTGACAGATCGCTTCTGTCATCTCACCTGCAGCTGCCATCTATTCCAGCAACATCGGAGCCCTTGAATCAATCAGACCTTGGTCCTCTGAATCCTCCCACGATCAGCCCCAACACCAACATCACCAGGCACACCAACATCACCAACAACATCACCAACCTTCTCTACCATCACCTGATGCTGCACTGGACACAAGGCATCAGCCCCTGACAACATTGCTGCCCGGGAGGCCAACAATGGCATCACCATGTCCAGATTTTCTTCACTTGGTGCTGTAAACCCTGGCTGCCACATGATGCGCCAGGTTGACATCATCCCACACCAGCACTGTGAAGCATCCGGTTAATGTAAAAGGCATTCCATGCACCCTCATCACTATAGCGGGGGGCAGGGGGGGGTGGAGTTATGTCTGAGCATTCACTGGAACTCAGTAAGACACTTCTCAATGTGTGCTCAGATCTGACCAATAAGGGGCACTTTTGGAAAAATAGATTTCACTGTATGACAACACATTACCAGAAACTTCACATGATATTGGTTAAACCTCTCAAGTGCCTACCCTTGTGTGTTGTTAGTTGGTATGTTTGCAATAGGATGAGGGTGAGTGTGAGGGGTGGCTAGTGAGATGGGGAAGTGATAAAGTAGATAGAGAGGGTTGGATGGAGGTGCAAGATAAGTTGGTGTGAGTAAGGATGTGCAGGAGAAGGGTATGGAAGGCAGAGTGATGGGGATGTGTTGAGTGGCACAGTAGGGTGAATTTGAGTGTGGCTTTGCAGTAACGTTTGTGATCTACTGAGGTCATTGAAAGGTTGTCGCAACTGCAGCCAGGGACCCCTGACAACATCCCTGCTTGTGCCCTCCTGTGCAATGTGCAACCGGGCTGTGTTGGTGTCCTGGGGAGGTCTCTTACACCCTTAAAAGGGAAGAGAACCTCCCTGAGTGCTGGGTGCAAGCATTCACCTTTGGGTTTTTTTCTATTCATTGATGGGATGTGGGCGTCGCTGGCTAGGCCTGCATTTAGTGCCCATCCCTAATTGCCCTTGAGAAGATGGTGCTGAGCTGCTTTCTTGAACCGCTGCAGTCCATATGGTGTAGGTACACCCACAATGCTGTTAGGAAGGGAGTTCCAGGATTTTGGCCCAGCGACAGTGAAGGAACGGCGATACAGGTCCAAGTCAGGATGGTGTGTGGCTTGGAGGGGAACTTGTAGGTGGTGATGTTCCCATGCGTCTGCTGCCCTTGTCCTTCTAAGTGGTAGAGGTCGCGGGTTTGGAAGGTGCTGTTGAAGGAGCTTTGGCGAGTTGCTGCAGTGCATCTTGTAGATGGTACACACTGCAGCCACAGTGCGCCGGTGGTGGAGGGAGTGAATATTGAAGGTGGTGGATGGAGTGCCAATCAAGCGGGCTGCTTTATCCTGAATGGTGTCGAGCTTCTTGAGTGTTGTTGGAGCTGCACTCATCCAGGCAAGTGGAGAGTATTCCATCACACTCCTGACTTGTGCCTTGTAGATGGTGGAAAGGCTTTGGGGAGTCAGGAGGTGAGACACTGTCCGCAGAATTCCCAGCCTCTGGCCTGCTCTTGTAGCCACAGTATTTATATGGCTGGTCCAGTTCAGTTTCTGATCAATGGTAACCCCCAGGATGTTGATAGTGGGGGATTCAGTGATGGTAATGCCATTGAATGTCAAGGGGTGATGGTTAGAGTCTCGCTTGTTGGCGATGGTCATTGCCTGGCACTTGTGTGGTGCGAATGTTACTTGCCACTTGTCAGCCCAAGTCTGAATGTTGTCCAGGTCTTGCTGCATATGGACACGGACTGCGTCAGTATCTGACGAGTCTCGAATGGTGCTGAACAGTGTGCAATCATCAGCGAACATCCCCACTTCTGACCTTATGATGGAGGGAAGGTCATTGATGAAACAGCTGAAGATGGTTGGGCCTAGGACACTGCCCTGAGGAACTCCTGCAGTGATGTCATGTGATTGAGATGAATGACCTCCAACAACCACAGCCAACTTCCTTTGTGCTAGGTATGATTCCAACCAATGGAGAGTTTTCCCCTTGATTCCCATTGACTTCAGTTTTGCTAGGGCTCCTTGATGCCACACTCGATCAAATGCTGCCTTGATGTCAAGGGCAGTCACTCTCACCTCACCTCTTGAGTTCAGCTCTTTTGTCCATGTTTGGACCAAAGCTGTAATGAGGTCAGGAGCTGAGTGGCCCTGGCGGAACCCAAACTGGGCGTCAGTTAGCAGGTTATTGCTTTGTCAGTGCTGGTCAGTGTTTGCAGCACCTTAATGCTGTCAAACACTGACAGAATAACTGTCAAACTCTATGTGGAGGTGGTCCCTTTAAGGAAACCAGCTGATGACACATCATCAAATGACATCATCAGATGCGCTTCCTGTTAATTGGCCGGGAAGCGCGCAGGGTGGGCTTAACAAGGCCAATCAAGGGAAAATCACGTCTACAGCTACAGCTGGGAGCGGGACTGGAACCAGGAAACCAGCTCTCCCGCCACCATCCTGCCTTCTCCATTAAATTTGCAGCCTCTGTGAGTCTGATACTTACTGCTCTGGTAGTTTTGCAAAATCCTGTTCATCGAATCATACAGCACAGAAGGAGGCCATTCGACCCATTGTGCCTGTGCCGGCTCTTTGAAAGAGCTCTCCAATTAGTCCCACTCCCCTGCTCTTTCCCCTTAGCCCTGCAATTTTTTTCCCTTTGAGGTATATATCCAATTCCTACTTCAAAGTTAGTATTGAATCTGCTTCCACCGCCCTTTCAGGCAGCGCATTCCAGGTCAGAACAACTCGCTGTGTAAAAACATTTCTGCTCCTCTCCCCCGTGGTACTTTTGCCAAGGGAGTTTCCGGTTTTGTCCACCTGAAAAGCATGTTGGTAATTTGGGTGCACTACCCGTGACCTTCCATCCGTTACTAACGGTGAAGCTTCATGCGTGGTCGTAAATTAATAACAGGTGGAAAATCATAGGGAGGGTGGCCCATGCCTAAATTCCCGACATGACCCCTGGAGTGGTCCGAGCTCTGTGCTGAGACCAAGGGCTAGATTTTCCTGGAGTCGTCAGGCGGGGTTTCAGGCGTGTGGGGGGGGGGGGATTCCCAAATTCAGGGGTCCCGACACCATCCCGCCCAAAACCCCGCCCCACACAACTTTCAGGGACGGCGGGTACCCGCCCCGCACTGGGACCCGCCGAAACCAGGCAGGAAGGGATTAGTGTCAATTAACTGCCTGTTAACAGGTAGTTAACAGGCAGTTTTTAGCCTAATCCCTATTTTGAGGGGTGTCGTGTGGGATTCCCGACGGCTCCAAACCATGCCAGGTTAGAGCAGGCGGGCCGTCGGGTTGAAGGAGTTGGAGGGGTCGCGATGTCGGTGTTCAGGTGAGTGATGGGTGCATGAGTGCAAAGGTAAGTGTGTTTGGTGTGTCTAAAGTGTGTAAAGAACTTTTACTTACCTGTACTTACCTTTACAGCCTTTCTTCCTGTAGCCGTCGGGAGCCCATCACGCAGCCGGCACTTAAAGCTGAACGGCTGCGATCTGTGAAAAGTGACAGCCTTCAGCTTTGAGTGCTGCTGAGAGTTCTAACTGAGTCTGTGCAGAAGGACTCAGCTTAGAACTCAGACTGTCAGTGTTTCACAGCTTGAAACAGCTGTGAAACACTGATATTTCATCTGTCAAGAACTCTTGACAGATGAAATTGCAGTCTGTGACGTCACCTGTTGCCGGGTGGCCCTTAATTGGCCTGCTGAGCCCGCTGGGCAGGCTCAACAAGGTCAATCAAGGGAAAATCACGTGGATTGGCCAGACGTCGATGTAGGCGGGTCAAAAACCCGAAAGTTGTAGTCCCGCCTTCTTCCCAACAGCTTCGGGAAAATCTACCCCCAAGAGTCCGCCCTCTGTGAGTGATATTTGTGGGGAGCCGACTGCTGGGGTACTTTGCAAACACCGGCAAAGAAACTGATTTAAAAAAAATTATTTGAAGTTTTAGTGATGTTTTGGGGCTTATAGTATTTATAGGTTTGACCGCTCTTCCTGTCAAACTTATGAATGAAGCATTCCCTGCTACCATTGGCTCTCCATGGCCCACGTGATCCCAGGGGATGCATCGAACTAACTGCGCCCCTGGGATACGCAAGCACTGCGCGCCTGCAGTTGGAGGAGGCCCAGGATCGCAATTCCACGGGGGCCCACAGCTCAATGGCCGGCGCACAAGGTAACTGCAGGTTGGAGGCTTACAGCCGCGGGAAGCCTCCGACCTGAATTTCTGGGCCAATATTATCTTGCAGCTAAATTTGTTTATATAGAGTATAGCCCATGGGGGATGATCTGATAGTTTATTTTCCCACACTTATGGGTAATGTAGGAGTTTAGTTCACCAGAAAGACTTTGGGGGAGAAATTCATTATAGCCCAAGAATGGGTGGTAACATCAGAAAAGTTAGAGATTTAGCGCCAGGCGCTAATGAATCACGCTGCGTGCTAAATTAAGTCTCATCACTCTAAGAAAGGATGTGAGTGCTAAATCAAGCGCCAATGGCCTAGCTCAGTGGCGTTACACTTAAAGCGCTGACCAGTATCAGGTGCAGTCCAATCGCAAGTCATCATTGCCACAGGCTCTTTCCAGTTCTTAAAGGGGAGGTTCGTTGATGCTGCAGAAACTCATTCTCAGCATTGCTGGCTGTGAATCTGTGTCAGCAAGCAGGAGAACACCAAGTCCAAGGAGTCAGACGACTCACCCAGTTCTCATGATGGCAGATCCACGCCCCAGGGAGAGAGCCCGCAGATTCTCGGACCAAACATTGGGAAAGTTGGTATCCACTTTGGAGAGACGGAGGGCGGTCCTGTACCCAGCAAGTGGCAGGAGGTCCTCGCCGCAAGTCTTCCACGCCATGTGGAGGGAGGTTGCCCATCAGGTCTCGGGCAGCACTGTGGTCCCCAGGACTCATAAACAGTGCAGGAAGAAATTTACCAACCTCACTCGGGTGGTCAGGGCAAGTCACTGCCTCAACAAATGCTACATACCACCTTCTGAACCATAGTCTGCGCACCCCCAGCACTCACCCACCCTTTCCTCTCTCTTGCAGGCCAAGGTCGTTCACAACAGGAGGGAGCAGTGAGGAAATCTACATGATATAAGGGGTTAATTTCAAGTGTTTGCTGGGTAAAAGTTTTCAGACTTGACACTAGGCAAGTGTCGATGTGTAACTAGAGCTATTGCACGTACTCGAACTACAGCCAAGAACAGATGCCTGCCCACCTAATGGTACCAATGACCTGATAACTTGTGACCGAAAGCAAAGCTTGCCTCCCTTATATATGATTAAAGAGGACCTCCGGTTACACGATTCATGCCCTGTTATAGATTAACGGTTGACTTATGTGTCCAGGATCCTTCTGTCAATATGTTATTTCTACCTGATGATTAATCTAAAATGTATCCTGATAGAGGAACAAAGGGATTTCAATCAAACTTGTTTGTTACACTGTATAAATATAGAACGTTTACACTGTATCATTGGAATAGTAGCCTCACCCCTTGAGTGGAGGTACTGATTCCCCTTGCAAGAGAAGTTAAATAAAAGGCCTGTCCGTCTGACGAATCCAAGTGTGTATTGAGTCATTACCCAGAGCTAAGAAGTAAGCCACTTCTACAATTTGGAGGTTCCACCGAGATGGCTTGCTGTACCAATTGGTGAGTTAACAGACGCCGAGTACGTTGCTCGGTTGGGAAAATCCCATCGGCCGAAGGTGGTGTTTTGCCACATTTTTGGGACTTTCCCTGCCATAAGCATAGCTGCGCACAGTCTGTTTATTCCATTGGACAGCACTGCCATCGGGTAATTGACTCACAAGGTTCGGGGGTTAAACTGCCGTTGTGACTGCTTCCCTTTCAGAAACGGAACAGAGGACCAGCCATGAGGCGCTGACGCCCCGCGAACAGGATCGTGCAGAAAAGGACTGTAGGAAGCGCTGAAATAAAGGTACCAGAGAGAGAAGGTTAAGTCAGGAATTTGATTAACTAAGGAGCTAGCGATTTACTGGAAATTGAACTAGCAAGGTTCCAGCTTGCTGAGAGAGAAGGTTAAGTCAGGAATTTGATTAACTAAGGAGCTAGCGATTTACTGGAAATTGAACTAGCAAGGTTCCAGCTTGAAGTTAGCTGGGACAAATTGAAGGCCCTTTTTGCTAAAGATTTGGCTAAAGGGAGTAGGGTAGAAGGAGAGAAGAGCTTGAAGTTAGCTGGGACAAATTGAAGGCCCTTTTTGCTAAAGATTTGGCTAAAGGGAATAGAGAAAAAAAAAAGAGAGAAGAGTGGGCGGATGTCTGAAACACAGTGTCAATGTTTAATGTTTATGAGAGTGAGTATTTAACTACTTGTTATTATCAATCAACTTTGCAGCTTTGTCCAGTAAGGCTGCATAGGTTGGGGATTTAGTAACACTTTGGTTGTTGTTTAACAAGAGTATTGTTTATTGTTTATTGTTATATGTATTAATGTTTAGTCATGTCTGATCTGTAGAGGCGTCCCACGCAGATCATAGAGTGTTACGGAATTGTTGTATGTTTTAACTAAAATATTTAAGCTGCTACAATGGGTTCTAGTAACAGTAAACTGCCTGAAAAAGGCACGCCAGCTGCTTTTATGTTAAAACATTGCGGTCAGTCAGCTATTGACCACTTACCAAGTTGGTCCAAATGGACCTCAGGCAGTAATCACCCCTTTCCACCAGATGGAACGTTTAATATAGACAGAATTACTTGTCTCGAGGAATGCCTGTTAGAAAGAGACCCCGGAAGAAAAAGGAATAAGGGTGTGGATTGGTCTGCATTTTGTGATTGGAAAAGAGAAGCCGAGAAAAGAAGGGAGATGAGTGTTATTGCCAGCAAAAGGGGGAGAGAGCAGGAAAAGCAGAAAAAGATCCCTCAAGCTTTGCAATGCCCATTAAGTAAAGAGAAGAAATCCCCCACGGAAGACGACGAAAAGGAGGATAGTGATGATGATTTAGTCCAAACAACTAGGAGGTTATATCCTCAGTATGAGCCACTACCAGCAGTATTGCCAAAACCTTCCCCACGTCAGTCGGTGTCATCACCCCCTCCATATAGAGAGCGGGCTCCGGCCCCCCACTTATCATCACCATGGCCACATACCAGCCCGGGGGTATCATCTAGAACCCGAAGTAAGGACCCCCGTAGTCCGGATTTAGAGGTGCCTCCCACGGCCCCTTCCTCCCCCGTGGAATTAGAATCACCGGTTTTACCGGTAAGACAGGCCCCCATGAAATTATTTCCGAACCCTCAAGGAGAGGGGAATGTTTCTGTTCACCGTCCATGGTCCCCGTCTGAGTTGCGAACTATAATGAGTGAACTTCCAGATCCAGAATTAGAATTAGAAAAAGCAATAGCAAACTTAAAAATGATTGTTCTGTGTCACCAACCTAGTATTTTGGATATGGAAATCCTTTGTAAAGGTTGGTTGAAGGAATCTCAGTTTAAGAAATTAGAAGAAACCTTTAAGGGTTTCTCTACCCATCGTAGTTTAGCCACTGCAGGCCCAGCTAACCCTCCAGCGGAGGGACTATGGAGCCAGTTGTATACCGACTTGCATACTACCTTCCCCAAAAGAACTAACTGGTCAAAAAATAATGGAAACTACCCAAAGGAAGGATGAGGATGTAGAAGATTATATAGAGCGAGTAGAATCACAAATGAAACAGTTTTCAGGATTGGCTGAAAAAGAATCACGAGGCCCCTTGGTTAGTGCTCTTGTAAATGGCCTCCGCCCGGAATTGAAAGAACCATTACAATTGATTTGTTTGGGGTGGAGGCAGAAGAAACTTCCCGAATTGACTTCTATACTTAAAGATTTACAAGAAAGAAATAGAGAGCAAAAAGGGAAAAAGATTTATAATATGTTAGTGGAGTATGAGAAAAGTGAACCACTGGGAGAACCGTTCCCCATAGCGGCCCAACAACAATATCAACAACAGCAATATCGGGGAGGATATGGAAGGGGCAGAGGAAGAGGTAGATACCGGGCAGGAAGGGGAGGAACTTATAGAGGCAGAGGATCAGGTCAACAGGGAGGTTTTGGAGGATTAGGCCAGCAGGGATGTTTTGAATGTGGACAAATGGGCCATTGGAAGGCCCAATGCCCAAATAAGGGAATGGGAGGTGGAATACAGAATCCCGATTTTACCACTTCCAATCCATTCGCTACAAGAGGTACTCAAGGACAGAGCCAGTGACAATTAGACCCAGGTGCACCAGAAACCCAAATGCCCGTAGTTTCCAAAGATGCCCGAAGTGAACCTGAAATAGAGATTGAAGTGGCGGGACAGCCAACCACTTTTTTGGTAGATACAGGAGCTACTTTTTCCATGATAGGAAAAGACTTGGCCAAGAAAATCCCAACAAGCGGAACAAAGGTTTCCATAATAGGAGTGACTGGGATTCCCCAAAGTTTAAAAAGATCAGCGCCAATAACAATACAATTTGATCAATATGAACAAGGACATACGTTCTTACTATCTGAAGATTCCGGTATGAATTTATGTGGGAGAGATTTACTGTGCAAGATGAACGCGACTATAATATGTTCCCCCACGGGAATAACGGTGCAAATCCCAGAAGAAAAGGCTTGTATTTGCCCAATGAAAGAGACCCAACACCCTGTTCTGTATACATGGGAAGTGCTACAAGGAAATCTACGATCAGATCTAGTAGACCAAATAGAGGTATGGGAAGGAATGACATCCGTCTTGTCTGACTATATTAATACCTCAAACATAAGAAGCTGGCACTACGATTTGCATTGTACCGTTTATTATGATAAAACTGGACACGATTGGAAATTGGAAAAGTTTTACCAACCGTTTTTAAAACGAAGTTACCTTTTATCTACCGAGATGATTTTTGTTGGGCCAGAAGGAATCGCAGCCTTAGTTAATTTAACCATGACTTCAAGGTCGTTGTTCAGGATAAAACATTCTAAGCCACATCTGACTTTAGCTGTGGCACAAGGATACCGTTCAAAGGACTTAGGGCCAATGGTACTGAGAATGAGCTTACTACCAGTAACGTATACATGGTATAAAGAGGGAGCCGCCCTTCTCCAGTACGGTAGTGATGGATTTGCAGTAAAGTTAGCTACAAAGGAAATTTTTAATGGATTTGTCGAAAGAAGAGAGTTGGGACACAATGGAGTATGGTTATCTAAACAGGTTGAAGAATGGCTTGAACAAGTCCCAGGGAAATTATGGGCACAACATCCTAATGAAGTAGGAAAAATGTATACGGCACAACCTTATAAAGTTACCATAAATCCAGCGGCACCATTGCCGCGAAGACAGCAGTATCCATTGTCTGAAAGAGCAGAAAGGGGGATACAGCCAGTAATTGAATCACTTTTAGAGCAAGGTATTATTGTTCCTACTAAAAGCCCTTGCAATACCCCGATTCTGCCAGTAGAAAAGGCGGAGTCCCAAAAATGGAGGTTTGTGCAAGATCTAAGGGCGGTAAATGAAGCAGTCTTCCCTACCTATCCGGTGGTCCCCAATCCAGTCACAATTTTAATCAGCATACCGGCAGATACTACTTTTTACACGGTAGTCGATTTATGTTCCGCTTTCTTTTCAATACCAATACACCCGGAGTCACAATTTTTATTTGCATTTACCTATAAAGGCCAGCAGTACACTTGGACTAGACTCCCACAAGGATTTACCGAAAGCCCTACGATTTTCTCCCAATGCTTAAAGAAGGATCTGGATGATGTAATCCTAGCAGCGGGTTCAACATTAATTCAATATGTAGATGATTTGCTATTAGCTTCACCAAACCGAGAAGCCTGTGTCCAAGACTCTTTAACTTTGTTAACGGCGTTAGCAGATAAAGGACATAAGGTTTCCAAAACCAAGCTACAGATGGTTCAAGAAAAGGTAAAATATCTGGGACATCAGCTAGAACGAAATACCAGGCAGCTAACAAGTGATCGAGTAGCGGCAATTTGCAATTCACCTAAGCCAGTGACAAAAAGGGAAATGAAACATTTCCTAGGAATGTCTGGCTATTGCAGACAATGGATTTTAAATTATTCCGAGATGTCCAGACCATTACTTGATATCAGTATGCCAACCATGCCAGAAAAATTAAAATGGACCCCAGGTACCGAGGAAGCCTTCCGGCAAGTTAAGCAAGCTATGGTATCGGCCCCAGCTTTGGGACTCCCAGATTACAGCAAGCCATTTAGCTTATTCGTACATCAAAAATCAGGGTTCGCACAATCAGTCCTGACGCAGCTGCATGGGGATAAACAGCGGCCGGTAGCATTTTTTAGCACTCAATTAGATCCAGTAGCAAGAGGATTACCCGGGTGTCTGCCTGCTTTAGCAGCAGCGTATTATGCCGTTCAGCAGGCACAGACGATCACTCTAGGTCACCAGACCGTTTTGTATGTTCCTCATGCGGTTGAAATTCTTCTCACCAAATGTGCTACCCAACATCTAACCTCAGCCAGGTTAACTAAATATGAGGTAGAACTTTTGTCCAATACAAGATTGGTAATTAAAAGATGCAATACCCTGAATCCAGCTACTTTATTACCTACAGAGGAAGAAGGAGAACCACACTCCTGTGTAGAAATCACTCAGCTGGTTTCTAAACCAAGGGTAGATCTGACTGAAGACCCTATACTAAATCCAGATTGTATATTTTACGTAGATGGATCAGCATTGAGAGACTTGAAGGGAAGTCCAAAAACAGCATATGCAGTAGCTACCCAGAACGAAACAATAGAAGCGTTTCGTCTCCCAAGTTCATTTTCAGCACAACAAGCGGAATTATTTGCGCTAACCAGAGCATGTATATTAGCTACAGGTCAATCTGTTAATATTTATACAGATTCTAGATATGCGTTTGGAGTAGCCCATGATTACGGACAGATTTGGAAACTTCGTGGTTTTTTAACATCTTCAGGAACCCAAATTAAAAACGCACAAGAGGTGAAAAACCTTTTATTGGCAATCCAAAAACCTAAACAAGTTGCAATTATTAAGTGTCAAGCGCACACAGGGCATTTGGATGAGGTTGCACTGGGAAATGCAGCAGCAGATCAAGCTGCTAAAACCGTAGCCTTATCACAAATAGGATCACAGGTTAAGACTTGTCCAGTTAAAGAAAGTACAGATCAACAACAGACCCCGTCCCTGAATGATGTGCTAGCCCATCAAGAAAAGGCTAGCCCTGAAGAAATAGCGGAGTGGAATGTTAATCATTGTTTTAAAAACACTGACGGCTTATGGGTTCATCATGACGGCCGCATGGTGGCACCCAAATCATTACTATCACCAATTGCCCGATGTGTTCATAAATTCACCCATGCGGGCAAAGGGGGGATGGCGGACTATATCCTCAAGACCTGGTATGCACCAGGAATCTCAAAGTTGGCAAAACAAATATGTGAAAATTGTACTATCTGCCAGACCATAAATGCAGGGAAAATAAAGAAGGTACAGCCCGCATCCCACCCAAACCCCATGGGCCCTTTTGTACACTTACAAATGGATTTTATTGAATTACCTGTATGTATGAGCTTTAAATATATATTAGTTATTATTGATATGTTTTCAAGATGGATTGAAGCGTTTCCTTGTAGAAAGAATGACGCTACTACTGTTGCTAAATGTTTATTGAAGGACATTGTCCCTCGCTTTGGGATACCAGCAAAACTGTCAAGTGACAATGGGTCCCATTTTACGGGAACAGTGATTAAGGAACTATGCAAAGCTTTACAGATTAACCAGCACCTTCATTGTAGTTATCATCCACAGTCGGCTGGACTAGTGGAAAGATATAACGGGATGCTGAAAAACAAGCTTGCAAAACTGTGTAAAGAAACTGGACTTAAATGGGTTGATTTGTTACCCATAGCTTTAATGACAATGCGGTCTGCTACCAACAGAACTACAGGATTGTCGCCTCACGAGATCGTCATGGGAAGACCACAAAGATTGCCTTTTTCGGCACCTTTAACAGCTAAACAAATGGACATTCATAAAATGGAGGAAGATATGTTGAGTTATTGCATTGCACTAACCAAATGCATTTCTAGTTTCCATCAACAGGTGAAGGAAGCCCAGGTCGATCCCGCTGAAGGAAAGTGCCATACTTTCGAGCCAGGAGATAACGTTTACATAAAAATCTTCAAACGAAAGAATGGCCTTCAACCCAGATTTGAGGGACCCTTCCAAGTACTCCTGACCACAAACACCGCTGTAAAAGTAAAGGAGCGACCAACATGGATACACGCGTCCCATTGTAAGAAGGCATCAGTTGAAGACAATACACTACCAAGATGAACTGGATTTGGACTCTGATGAGATTGTTCCTTTTGTTAACGATAATTGAAACTGCCATATGGATTTACCCAGACCCTCTGAAAGGCAAACCATGTATAGAAGAATGTGTATTTTTAACCAAAAATCTCTTTTATGTTATATGCTATAATGAGACCATGAAAGTTCAGCTTCAGGACCATACTATGCAGGTACCCCCGTATCAACCCCTAAATCTTAGGGTAAGACAGGGTAAGATAGTAGAAGAAGATAGTGGACAGAGGCTTGATAAGCTGTGGGTCACATGCCCTGATACTGTATTACCAAGTGATAAAACTGCGAACGGAGGGGTTTTCTGCAATGGTAATTCAAGAGGAGGACTGGCCCTGACAGCTAAGTTAATGTTTTGTGATAATCCTTTTACACAACCCCTCGTTTCAACATCAATTACTCAGAAAAGAAAAATTAATAGGACCGCTAGGAAACAAGGAGGGAGAAGTAGAAGACTGTTAAATAAGCATAACTATCATCAAGTTAATACCTTTGTATACATGAGCTATCTGTATGCTAAAAAACAGAACCTTGCCAAATGCTGGATATGCAGCCACATCCCTGTGCATGCAGAGGGTGGAATACCTCTAAGGCCCATTCCCTTCGAGATAGAAGAGATGGTAGGGTGGTTATTACAGTCTAATACCACCTGGAATAAGGAGGCAGCCAGTACATTTCAGACCCAAAATAGTTTAAACCCAGATCAGTTGGAAAATGAATGGAAAAATGCAGGATACAACCTTATAAAATTTGAAGGGTGGTTTCATCCCCTATATGATAATCGAAGGAATCCAGAGAGTCTAGTAGTTACGTCAATAGGAACCATAAATAAAACAAAAGGAGAAGTCTGTCTTGTAAACGACAATGGAGAAGGATTGATGGTTGGATGGAGTGAGTGCAAATGTAACTACACTTTGACTAAAACTACTACTAAACCACCAGGTGCAATCGAATGGCCTTATTGGGGATGGTGGAATCTGTCCACAGTACAAAATTTGACTAGCAAAAAAATTTGGAAAGGAGAATACGGAATAGGAATGATGCACCAGATATGGAACAAATTTGAAGCCTATAATAACACCTATTTCATCTGTGGGCATAGAGCATACCCCTGGTTACCACAAAATTGGACTGGGTCATGTTATTTGGGATATGTAGTGCCTTATATACATCACATTTCATCTTTGGATAGCCACCCTGGGACACGAGCAAAACGAGCCATTACAGAAATTGAAAGGTTCTTTGCTATAGCATTTCCCTGGTATGGAACAGGGAAGTTAACAAGAGAATCTATAAACATGGCAGCAGTGTTGGAACAAATAGCCAATGATACTGCAGATGCTCTTAGTAATGTAAACGCAGAAATGGTGGCTTTGCGCACTGTTGCCTTACAAAACCGCATGGCTCTGGACTATTTGTTGGCAAAAGAAGGGGGCACATGTGCAATCATAAAAACCGAATGTTGCACCTATATCCCAGATAGCTCAGAAAATATCACCAATCTGGTAAACCACATAAAGAAGGCCGTAGAGAAACTACGTCAACCTGAACCATGGTCAATGTGGGATTGGATTTCAGGATGGGGAGGAGCATTGGGAAAGCAAATTTTGGAAGCTTTTATCGCAATTGTGATGATAATAATTTTAGTTAGTTTATTGATTGGTTGTTTAAAATTATTGTGTACAAAAGTCCTTTCCTTATTAGCGTCAACTCCTCCAGTACCAATGATGTCTGAATATGAGGATATTAAGGGTGAGACCTTTGATGTAGAGTTTCTTAAACTTAGCGAGATAGATTGTCCTTAGAAAGGACAAAAGGGGGGAATGAGGAAATCTACATGATATAAGGGGTTAATTTCAAGTGTTTGCTGGGTAAAAGTTTTCAGACTTGACACTAGGCAAGTGTCGATGTGTAACTAGAGCTATTGCACGTACTCGAACTACAGCCAAGAACAGATGCCTGCCCACCTAATGGTACCAATGACCTGATAACTTGTGACCGAAAGCAAAGCTTGCCTCCCTTATATATGATTAAAGAGGACCTCCGGTTACACGATTCATGCCCTGTTATAGATTAACGGTTGACTTATGTGTCCAGGATCCTTCTGTCAATATGTTATTTCTACCTGATGATTAATCTAAAATGTATCCTGATAGAGGAACAAAGGGATTTCAATCAAACTTGTTTGTTACACTGTATAAATATAGAACGTTTACACTGTATCATTGGAATAGTAGCCTCACCCCTTGAGTGGAGGTACTGATTCCCCTTGCAAGAGAAGTTAAATAAAAGGCCTGTCCGTCTGACGAATCCAAGTGTGTATTGAGTCATTACCCAGAGCTAAGAAGTAAGCCACTTCTACAGCAGGAACGCACAGGCAGGTGGCAAGCCGACACCCAACCACTGTCGGAGCTGGAAAAC
This sequence comes from Somniosus microcephalus, assembly GCF_052327205.1. NCBI lineage: Eukaryota > Metazoa > Chordata > Chondrichthyes > Squaliformes > Somniosidae > Somniosus > Somniosus microcephalus. The sequence goes on along the minus strand of NC_140990.1, from coordinate 173,287,857 downwards.
AGAGTGTTGGACATTATTGGCCGGCAGGTGGTGGTCGACGTGGCCACCGGTGATGTTGACCCCCTTGGGGACAACAAAGGTATGTTCATCCCTACTCCTTCTTCTCACATCCCACTTCCCCCCTCACCCCACAAGCCTTTCACACTTTCCAGCTAATCATGCTGTATGCATACATTTCTCCCTTCCTGCCCAGCTCCCCTCACATTAACCCAACTCTTGTGCCTTTATGCTTTCAGATGATGACCTGAGCAGCCTGTCCCTGAGGGCACCGTAGAGAGCAAGGCAGGAGAAGAGGAGGAGGAAGAACACATCGTGTCACTGTATGTCTCACCCACAGGCACCAGCTTAGACACTGGCACTATGTGTTCTTTAGAGGCTAGTATAGTAGCGGGATCTGCACAGGGTGAGGCACCGGGGATGAGTAGGCTGCAGCAAGGCCAGGGGAAAAGGGTAGCTCGGGGGGTCAGCTGCCGGGAGGGCTCAGATGAGGACCTCGATGGGGAGGCCTTTAGAAGAAGGGTGATGGACATGCACATGGAGATGATAGGTGCAATGGCAAGGGTGCCTGAGAGCCTCTCGGCAATGGTAAGGAGCGTGGAGGAGTCCGCCTTCAACATCGCACAAAGCTCTGTGCACACCATGGAGCTCATCATTTCCAGTCTGCAAAGGATGGTAGACTCCCAGAGAAACCGTGGCGACCCAGTCCTCATGCCACCTGTGATGGGCGATGTCACAGCTTCCATTGCAGCATAGACGGAAGCAACGCAACGGCTTAGTGCTGTAATGTAGTCTATGATTGGTGGTATCCAATCTCAGACTGCTCTCATGCAGTCTCAGCTTGATGCCACGCAAGCTCTGACTGCTGCCATCATGGTTGGGTCTACCACCGTCGACCAGGGCTTTCACGGTGTCACAGCAGGCCAGCAATCTGTGCTCCAACAGATTGCTAGGGATGCTGAGGTGCTGCCCCGGGGGAGTGGGAGTGGGTCAGTGAAGCAGGAACCTGCTGTCCTCTCTCAGGATGTCAGCATTCCTGCTCCCACCACTGCCACTCCACCATTGCACTTGTCGCTGCCTGTCATCCAATCAGCCCAGACTGCTGCCGCCCATGCTGAGGAGGCGCAGTCTACAGCTGGGCCTTCCAGGCCCAGAGCTGGTCGAGGGCGTCTTACAAGGCCATCTGAAGTCTCCCGCACGGACACTCAGCAGCCTTCCACCAGCTGTGCTGCAGCCACTGGGCCAGCACTTCGTAGGAGCACTAGAGTAGGCAAAGGCACAGTAACGAGAGGCACCAAGGATTGCACAAGGGTGAATATTGTTGTTGTAAATATGTGTGTAATGATCAGTAACATGTCATTCTAGAATGGTACACTAGGTGGAGCTGTATGTTTAGGAGTCGGCTACCCACAAGGCAGTAGTCAAGATGGATGCCTGTACACTAGTCCACATGGCTGAATAAATGACTAGCTCAAGCTAGCTGTTCATAATGAAAACGTCTATTTATTTATGAACATAACATGGTACCAGGATTGGTAATATCTGCTGAATATTGTGAAATGCGACATGGAGAATTTGAAGCCACCGGAGGGTTTGAAACTCACGGGGAATGTTGACTGCAATTGGCGGACTTTCAAACAACAATTCGAACTCTACATTGCTGCCATCGGGTTCGGTACGACGCCAGATGCAAGGAAAATAGCGTTACTGCTCACGGTTGCAGGCCCACAGGTGATAGAGGTATTTAATACGTTTGTATTTGATCAAGAGGGGAACAGAGAAGAAATGGACGATGTGCTAAAGAAGTTTGATACACATTGTTCTCCCAAAAAGAACGAGACCTGTGAGAGCTACGTGTTCCGTTCACGGACACAGCAGCAAAATGAGACTTTTGATAGCTTTGTGTTGGGGGAAGCGGTGGCGCAGTGGTTATGTCACTAGACTAGTAAGCCAGAGGCTCAGTCAAACTGCTCTGAGAATATGGGTTCAAATCCCACCACGGCAGCTGGTGGAATTTAAATTCAATTCAATTTAATTCTGGAATTAAATGTTAGTCTTAGTAATGGCGACCATGATACCATTGTCAATTGTTGCAAAAACCCATCTGGTTCACTAATGTCCTTTAGGGAAGGAAATCTGCTGTCCTTACCTGGTCTGGCCTACATGTGACTCCAGACCCACAGCAATGTGGTTGACTCTTAATGCCCTCTGAAATGGCCTAGCAAGCCACTCAGTTGTAAAAAAAAAACTGCAGCAGTTCAAGAAGGCAGCTCACCACCATCTTCTCAAGGGCAATTAGGGATGGGCACTAAATGCAGGCCTAGTCAGCCAGCAATGCCCACATCCCATCAATGAATAATAAAAAAAAGAAACTGAAAGCACAGACATGTAATTTCTCTGAACTGAAATCATCCATGATTCATGACCAGATTGTGTTTGCTATTCATGATAAAAAAGGTCAGGGGACGTTTGTTGAGAGAAACCAAACTAACATTGGAGAATGCTGTGAAAATATGCCATGCCAGTGAGCTAGCTCAACAGCACGCAAAGACTTTCAGTGAAATTAATAATGATGCGACTGTAATGAGTGACTGTGCTGCTGTTGGTGCTGTGTCCTACAAAGGGAAGAAACATGGGCAGAACAGAAATGCAAAGCAATCGGAGGATGGAATTTATAATTGTAAATGCTGTGGTTACCAGCACCAGTCAAGACAATGCCCGGCGTTTGGGAAAATGTGCACAAAATGTAATGGAAAGAATCACTTTGCCAAACAATGCTTTTCAAAAGTAAAAACAAAGAAAGGGCAACAAGTCAATGTGATTGAGGACACTGATTTAAGTGAGACATTTTTTGTAGGAATGGTGTCATGTGACAATATAGAAAAGGATACAGAAAATGTGCAGCCCTCAGGAATGGACAATGCTGAACATAAAGTTAATGCAGTAAAAGAGGACAAATGGATAATGCCACTGCAGGTAAATGGAGCATTGGTTAAATTGAAACTAGACACTGGGGCAAAAGCAAACTTAATCAGTATGAGTGACATTAAAAATATGAAAGAAAAGCCCAAAATACAGAAAAAGTCAGTACTACTGAAGAACTATAATGGACAGAAAATAGATAGCTTAGGTGTATGCAGACTTAAAGTGACAGTCAAAGACAAAGTGCATCATCTCATGTTTTCTGTTGTGGCTGGAGGACTTGATTCACTACTAGGTGACAAAGCTTGTGAGGACTTAGAACTGGTCAAGAGAGTCTACCGTATAAACTGTGCCATAAGCAGACCAGATGACTCGGTGGATTCTATAGTGAGTAATTTCCAGGATGTGTTCAAAGGATTTGGAGTTCTACCATTCACTTACAAGATCCAGCTAAAGGAGGATGCTCAGCCAGTGGTACATGCTCCACGGAGAGTTCCAGCACCCCTGCGTGACTGGCTCAAGAAAGAACTGGACAGAATGACCACACTAGGAGTCATCAGGAAAGTCGAAGAGCCAACAGACTGGGTTAACTCCATGGTATGTGTAAAGAAAAAGAACAATGATCTAAGAGTATGCATGGATCCAAAGGACTTAAATGCAAACATAAAACGTGAACACTACCAGATTCCCAAGCGAGAAGAAATCACCAGTGAAATGTCAGGTGCCAGATACTTCACAAAGCTCGATGCCGCACAAGGATTTTGGCAACTAAAACTGGATGAAGAGAGCACCAAATACTGTACCTTCAACACACCATTTGGCAGGTATTGTTTCCTCAGAAAGCCTTTCGGGATAATATCTGCATCTGAAATCTTTCATAGAGCAATTGAACACATAATTGAAGGTCTGGAAGGAGTTCGGGTCTATGTTGATGACATCATCATCTGGGGCTCCACACTGAAAGAACACAATGAGAGACTGACTAAAGTGCTACAGAGCATACGCCGGAATGGACTGAAGCTCAACAAAGCCAAGTGTCAGTTTGGCGTCCAGGAAGTCACTTTCCTAGGAGATAATCTATCTGGTAAAGGAATAGAGCCAGATATGGAAAAAGTAAACGCCATACTCAACATGCCCTGACCCACTGACAAAAAAGGAGTGCTATGCATCATGGGGATGATAAACTTCATTGGAAAGTTCATTCCTAACTTGTCAGCCAAGACAGCCTGTCTGCGAGGCCTGCTACATAAAACAAATGAGTTCGCATGGACAGAAAGACATGAACAAGAGTGGATGAACCTCAAAACAGTGCTGACAACCACACCTGTACTCACCTTCTTTGACCCAACAAAGAGAATCAAAGTGTCAACGGATGCATCAAAAGATGGCCTAGGCGCAGTCTTGCGACAAGCAGAGGGTGAAGATTGGAAGCCTGTTGCCTATGCCTCCAGGTCTATGACTGATTCTGAGTGTCGATACACCCAGATTGAAAAGGAATGTCTAGGCTTGGTAGTTGGACTAGAAAAGTTCCATGGCTACATATATGGACTTCCCACCTTCACAGTTGAGACAGACCACTGCCCACTGGTTGCCATCATAAATAAAACACCTGAATGAGATGTCTCCAAGGATTCAACGACTCATGATGAAGCTACAAAGATATGACTTTGAACTGATCTACACACCAAGCAAACACATAGTGTTAGCAGATGCACTATCCCGAGCACCCACAATGAGTCATGTGAGCTCTACTGAGGAAGACGTGGATGTTCATGTGAGTATGGTCACTGCTGCGCTGCCCGTGTCAGAAACAAAATCAAAGCAAATAGCAGAAGAAACAGTAAAAGATGCAGTATTACGAACAGTAATAGAGAACATTCATCATGGTTGGCCAAAAGGTCCCTGTCCAAAATACTATCACATCAGGTCAGAGTTGAGTGTCGCAAGTGGACTATTACTAAAACAGAACAGAATAGTCATTCCACAGGCTCTACGTCGAGACATGCTCAAAAGGATTCATGAGGGACACCTCGGAATTGAAAAATGCAAAAGGAGAGCAAGAGACACTGTTTATTGGCCTGGCATAAATAAGGACATTGAGAACATGATAGGCATATGTGAGACATGTCAGAAACACCAAAACAAACAAGCAAAGGAACCAATGATAGTAGCTGACTTACCAACAGCACCATGGCAAAAGGTTGGTATGGACCTCTTTCATTTGAATGGTAAAGACCATCTAATAGTGATTGACTACTATTCTAACTATCCTGAGATGGCGCTGCTCTCAAGCTCATCAGCAAGCAGTGTCATAATGCATGTTAAATCCATCTTCGCCAGACATGGAATTCCCAGGATTGCCGTTAGCGACAATGGTCCGTGCTTCAACTGTAAGGAGTGGCAACAGTTTGCAGTACATTATGACTTTCAACACATCACATCCAGTCCTCTGTATGCTCAGTCGAATGGTAAGGCAGAGAAAGGTGTTCAAGTTCTCAAGCAGCTACTGAAGAAAGCAACAGAAAGCAAGTCTGATCCTTATCTCGCCCTGCTGAGCTACCGAGCCTCCCCTTTAGACTGTGGTTCTTCACCTGCTGAACTCCTAATGGGCGCAAGTTGCGCACCACGCTACCCTGCTGTGCAAAAGAAAAGCAGAGTAAGGAACTGAGACAGAGACGTCAACTGTTAAAGCTGAAACAGAAATCACACTATGACAAATCATCCAAAACTCTGAAACCATTGACAAGGGATGATGTTGTCAGGATTGAGGATCCAGATGCATGGAACAGGAAAGCTACAGTTCTTGAGGAAGTAGGACCAAGGTCATACACTGTTAGAACTGAGGAAGGACAGATTCTCAGGAGGAAACGCCGTTCCCTCCTGAAAACACAAGAAACTATCCAAGAGCAAATCGATGACAATGCCACAACTGAATCTTGTCACTCACCACCGGAACAATCTAACACAAACACACATACAGGCTCTCATGAAAACACATCAGACCTACCTGTGCTGAGAAGATCCACACGTGAAGTAAAAAAGCCTGATATACTTAATCTTTGAGTATAAAGAAAACTATAATAAAAGAATGAAAAGCTTAGAGTTCATAAAGTAAAGCTTTGAAAATGTGTTGACTGTTGTGAAGATGTTTATGTCGTTATGATTGATTGATATTGATTTTGTTTAACCTCTAAGGAAGGGGGATGTAATGATCAGTAACATGACGGAAGAAGCCCTAGAGGAGTATAAAAAGTGCAGGGGCATACTTAAAAAAGAAATTAGGAGGGCGAGGAGGGGCCATGAAATAACACTGGCGAGCAAAATAAAGGAAAATCCTAAGATGTTTTATAAGTATATTAAGGGCAAGAGGATAACCAGGGAAAGGGTAGGGCCCATTAGGGACCAAAGTGGCAATCTGTGTGTAGAGCCAGATGATGTAGGCGGGGTTTTAAATGAATTTTTTGCATCTGTGTTCACTATGGAGAAAGACGATGCAGACATAGAAATCGGGCAAGGGGACTGTGACATACTTGAACATATTAGCATCGAGAGGGAGGAGGTGCTAGCGGTTTTAGCAGGCCAAAAAGTGGATAAATCCCCAGGCCCGGACGAGATGTATCCCAGGCTGCTGTGGGAGGCAAAGGAGGAGATTGCAGGGGCTCTGACACAAATTTTCAGAACCTCTCTGGCCACAGGGGATGTACCAGAGGACTGGAGAACAGCTAATGTCGTACCATTATTCAAGAAGGGTAGCAGGGATAAACCAGGGAATTACAGGCCAGTGAGCCTAACATCTGTGGTAGGGAAATTATTGGAAAAAATTCTGAGGGACAAAATTAGTCTCCACTTGGAGAGGCAAGAATTAATCGGGGATAGTCAGCATGGCTTTGTCAAGGGTAAATCATGTCTGACAAATCTGATTGAATTTTTCGAGGGGGTGACTAGGGAGGTGGATGAGGGAAATGCTGTGGATGTGGTTTACATGGACTTCAGTAAAGCTTTTGACAAAGTCCCGCATAGGAGACTGGTCAAGAAGGTAAGAGCCCATGGGATCCAGGGTGCCTTGGCGCGTTGGATCCTAAACTGGCTGAGTGGCAGGAGGCAGAGGGTGATGGTCGAAGGTTGCTTTTGTGACTGGAAGCCTGTGTCCAGTGGGGTACCTCAGGGATCGGTGCTGGGTCCCTTGTTGTTTGTGATCTACATAAATGATTTGGATGAGAATGTAAAAGGTATGATCAGTAAGTTTGCAGATGACACGAAAATTGGTGGGGTGGTAAATTGCAAGGAGGAAAGCCTCAGGCTACAGGACGATATAGACAGGTTGGTCAGTTGGGCGCAAAAGTGGCAAATGGAATTTAACCCTGAAAAGTGCGAGGTGATGCATTTTGGACGGACAAATAAGGCAAGGGAATACACAATGAGTGGTAGGACCCTAGGAAGTACAGAGGGTCAGAGGGACCTTGGTGTACATGTACATAGATCTCTGAAGGCAGCGGAACAGGTAGATAAGGTGGTTAAAAAGGCATATGGGATACTTGCCTTCATTAGCCGAGGCATAGAATATAAGAGCAGGGAGGTTATGATGGAGCTGTACAAAACGCTGGTGAGGCCACAGCTGGAGTGCTGTGTGCAGTTCTGGTCGCCTCACTATAGGAAGGATGTGATTGCTTTGGAGAGGGTGCAGAGAAGATTCACCAGGATGTTACCTGGGATGGAGCGCCTCAGCTATGAAGAAAGACTAAACAGGCTGGGGTTGTTTTCCTTGGAGCAAAGAAGGCTGAGGGGGGACCTGATTGAGGTGTACAAAATGATGAGGGGCATAGATAGGGTAGACAAAGAGGAACTTTTCCCCTTAGTAGGGGGGTCAATAACAAGGGGGCATAGATTCAGGGTGAGGGGCAGGAGATTTAGAGGGGATTTGAGGAGGAACTTTTTCACCCAGAGGGTGGTTGGAATGTGGAACTCAATGCCTAAAAGGATGGTAGAGGCAGGAACCCTCACAACATTCAAGAAGCATTTGGATGAGCACTTGAAATGCCATTGCATACAGGGCTATGGACCAAATGCTGGAAAATGGGATTAGACTGGACAGGGATGGATGGGCGGCGCAGACACGATGGGCCGAAGGGCCTCTTTCTGTGCTGTAAAACTCTATGGGCTAGATTTTCAGTATAGACAGTTTTGGGGCGCTAACCTTAGCGCCCGCCCGAAGTTAGCGCCCGCCCCAAAGTAGCGCCCCGTTGCCGGAAATTCAGTGGCTTCGCCCTAAGAGGTTGGTGGAGCGCTAAAAGAGGCGTTCCACTACTATCTTTAGGCGCTAAGCCGGCGGTGCAGAGCGCAGCGCCCGACAGACACTCTGGTGCCAGTGAGCTCTTAAAGGGGAAGGGTGCATGTGTTTTTTGAGGAGCAGGAGGAGGAGGAGGAGGAGGAGGTGGTGGTGGTGGTGGTGGTGGTGGTGGTGGCCGGAAACATAAATACACCGTTCACAACAACACACTGGATCCTTCCACACAACACATGCAGACTGCCGTTTATAGTGCAGGAGGAGTGCCCTTTAATTTGCGCTCCCCAGGGTGTGTTGCGTTCCATTTTACAAACGCTCTGGACGCCAGCCGCACAATGGGGCGGTCCGACTGAAGTTTGGAATCGGGGCGGCCAAAGGGCGTTGCACGAGGATGTGACGTCATTTTCTGCGCGCGCATCCGGGCGGCCGCTAAACTTTGCGCCGGCGCTAACGGGCAACTTAATTTGGGGCGGGGCGCAAACTGCGCTGTGCCCGGGCGCTACACGAATAGCGCCCGAAAATCACTTCTCTTAAGGCGCTAACTGCTGGCGCAAGCAACTGAAAATCTAGCCCTATGACTCTATGACTCTATGACTAGGTGGAGCTGTATGTTTAGGAGTGGGCTACCCACAAGGCAGTAGTCAAGATGGATGCCTGTACACTAGTCCACATGGCTGAATAAATGACTAGCTCAAGCTAGCTGTTCATAGTGAAAACGTCTATTTATTTATGAACATAACAATGTGTTCACTGACTATTGATAAATTTATTAATTCAGTTTGGATTATTTTGTGGTGTGTCTCATTTCAGCTTTGTGCTGTGAAATGGCCTGCCACGGATGGAATGATGGGGATGTGGTGAGCTTGGATTTAATTTATTGGAACCACAGTCTGATGAGGCGGTCACGGACCGCCCTTCTGGAAGGCCGATTGAGTGGCTGCCTCCTCCTTGCTCCTGTTCCTTCTCCTACTCCTCCTCCTCATCTTCCTCTTTCCCCTCCTCCTCCTCTCCCTCTTCCTCCACCTGAGATGGTCCCGCAATCCCTGGTGGCAAGGGCTGAGCCCTCATGATGGCCAAATTGTGGAGCATGCAACAGACCACCATGAAATGGGACACCCACTCAGCCAAGTACTGGAGGGCTCCTCCTGAGCGGTCAAGGCAGCTTGAGCACCCTGATGGTCTGCTCGATGATGTTTCTGGTGGCGGCATGGCTCTCATTATATGAGTGCTGGGCAGGAGTGTTGGGGTTGCGAAGGGTAGTCATGAGCCAGGTGGAGAGCGGATAACGCTTGTCTCTGACCAGCCAGCCGCGAGCTTGATGTGGTGGCTGGAACACAGGTTTGGCGCAGGATGAAGGTATCGTGGCTTCGCTGTCTGTGGTCGCACACCAACTACACATTAAGTGAGTGGTAGCCTTTGCGGTTACGGAAGATCTCAGGATTGTTATGCGGTGCCCGCAAAGCCACGTGGGTGCAGTGAATGGCGCCCTGCACCATGGGGAATCCTGCTATCCTGACAAAGCCACATGCATGCTCGTCCTGCTTCTCTCTGGTGATGGGGAAGGAAATGTAGTCCCTTCTCCTACTGTAGAGAGTCTCTGTGACCTCCCGGATGCAGCAATGGATGGTGAACTGCGAGATGTTACCTATGTCTCCTGCTGCAGACTGGAAGGATCCTCTTGCGAAGAACTTGAGGGCGACGGTGACCTTGACTGCCACTGACAGAGCCGTGGTCGCCCTGATCTGAGGCTGGAGGTCTGGTTGCAGGAGGTGGCAGAGTTCTGTGACCACCTCCTTGGTGACGAGGAGCCTTCTAATACACTGCTCCTCACTTAAATGGAGGTAGGAGAAGTGCTCTCGGAATACCCTCGGAGGGTAAGACCTCCTGTTGAGAGCCCTGATGGCCCTCCTCCTCCCTCTGACCACACACTCCAGTCTTTCTCGCTGCCTCTGCTCCCTCCGCTGTAGATCCGGAGGGTGAGGTCGACTGCCAGTACAGCCCCCATTAATGTAACCAAGTGTTGTCAGAATAAATGTAACTAATTTTCAGTAGACACAACACTCCAAAGACTAAAGAACCTTTAAATGGCTGAATGAAACTGTTCCACAATGTGAAACTGACAAGGAAGGAGAGAAACAGCACTAACCTGAGAGCGGCGAATCATTACTCATGATCCCTTTAAATAGCGGCCTTGGAGCTGGCATCCACCTGCTTCACGCCTCCTCTCCCTGTTGCTGTCGGGGTGAGGCACTAAGGCAGGGGGCGACAATCAATTTGGCAGATTGGGTGCCCAGAGAGCGTTGCATGCTCAGTAACGTCATGATTTGCCTGGCGCTAAAGTCCCCATGATAACTGGTAGCGGCGGCACTAATGGTGGGGCTGAATTTGGCGTGCACTGCTGAATTTGCCTCTCCCCGGCACTACTGCCACAGCGCCCCATTAGCACCCCCGCCAGGTGCTAACTGGAGGCGTTAACCAACCGAATTTCTCCCCCCTTGCTCTCATAGAATATAGAATCATATATGGGGCCAGAATTTCGGGTCCCCACGGGTGAGTACGCGCTGGGTACTCATGTGTAGGCCAAACAAAAGTGCCGGTTTCGTGCATGCACTGCGCATGCGCGGGAAACCGGAACTTCCGTTCCCTTAAAGGAAGGGGTTCACAGGTCGAACGCGTACGCTGGAGAGGCAGCACATACACCTGGAACTTCCGTTTATTTTGCAGGTTTTTCCAGGAGGGTAAGTCTCCAGGAGCTACGCTTCTAAAAAGCAGTCGCAAGGCCTGCTTTTAACAAGGTAAGCGGTGAATTATGTAAAATTAAAACATTTTTTCCACAGGTTTATTATTTTTAAATACTTTAAAGAAAGGTAAGTTTATTTTTAGCCCTGTTAGAAACTGTAATTAATTTTTTCAAAAATTTAAATTATTGTTTAAAATAGTTATTTTATGTAATTTATAGTTATTTTTAAAATGTGATGTTTTTTAAAAAATGTATTTGAAGTTTTAGTTATGTTTTGGGGCTGAATTGTATTCATAGATTTGACAGTTCTGCCTGTCAAATCTATGAATACAGATTCCCTGCTACTATTGGCTCTCCATGGCCCACGTGATCCCAGGGGACGCTTCGAACTAACTGCGCCCCTGGGACACGCAAGCACTGCGCGCCGGCAGTTGGAGCAGGCTCAGGATCAGAATCCCATGCGGGCCCACAGCACAACGGCCGGCGCGCTAGGTAGGTGCAGGTCGGAGGCTTGCACCCGCGGGAAGCCTCCGACCCGAATTTCTGGGCCATAGAGTCATAGAGTCAAAACTGCACAGAAGCAGGCCATTCGGCCCATCGAGTCCGTGCCAGCTCTCTGTAGAGCAATCCAGTAAGTCCCATTCCCCCGCTCTATCCCTGTAGCCCTGTAAGTTTATTTCCCTCAAGTGCCTATCCAGTCTCCCCTTGAAAACATTATGGGCTAGATTTTCAGTTGCTTGCGCCAGCAGTTAGCGCCTTAAGAGAAGTGATTTCCGGGCGCTATGCGTGTAGCGCCCGGGCGCAGCGCAGTTTGCGCCCCGCCACAAATTAAATTGGCCGTTAGCGCCGGCGCAAAGTTTAGCGCCCGCCCGGATGCGCGCGCAGAAAATGACGTCACATCCTCGTGCAACGCCCTTTGGCCGCCCCGATTGCAAACTTCAGTCGGACCGCCCCATTGTGCGGCGGGCGGCCGGAGCGTTTGGAAAAAGGAACGCAACACAACCAGCGCGGGCCCCGGGGGGCGCTAATTAAAGGGAACGTCCTCTCCAGTATAAAGGCCATCCTTTTTTCAGAAAACAGTCTTGTGCAACGCATTTCTGGAGACACAACAAGGAGGATAGCTAACTGGTTTCAAGCAGCAAGAGCCAGGTATTTTTGGACTCAGGCAACAGCGCTGCAAGTGGCCATTTGGAAATTAGAGTGTTTTCCAGGATTTGATGGGGGTTGCATGGGGTGCCAACGCGGAGCTGCAGCTCCATGTCCGTAGGGCTCGCAGACGCATTGTGAGAGGGGCAGCCCTGGCTAGAGGCAGAGGGGGCTACAGGCGTCGGCCACGTAGGCCTTACCCAGTCAGGCTATACCGCCAGCAGCGCTCCTACCTAAACATGAGTGCCGCGCGATGTGTTAAAAGGCTCCGATTCCGAAAGGGGGTGATTGCAGAGATCTGCCACCTGCTTCGCCGAGATCTGCGGCCAAAGCTCAGGTGCAGGACGTCTCTGTCGGTGGAAGTGAAGGTGACAGTGGCATTGAACTTCCATGCCACCGGCTCCTTCCAATACGCTGCTGGGGACATAGCAAACATCTCCCAGTACGGCGCGCATCGCTGCATCCGCCAGGTGACCGAAGCACTGTTCAGAAGGAGAAGCCAATTCATCTCCTTCCCCATGGCCCTGGAGAGCCAGCATCAGCGCGCATTGGGATTTTCCAGACTCGGGGAATTCCCCTTGGTGCAGGGCGCCATTGACTGTACGCATGTGGCTTTGCGGGCCCCTCTGGAGCATGGCGAGCAGTATCGCAACAGGAAGGGCTACCATTCTCTGAATGTGCAGCTGGTCTGTGACCACAAGCAGCGCATCATGGCAGTCAATGCCAGCTTCCCAGGCAGCAGCCACGATGCCTTTATCCTGCGGCAGAGTACTGTGCATGACATGTTCCAGGCACAGCCTCCCCCAAGAGGATGGCTACTCGGGGACAAAGGCTATCCTTTGTGCACCTGGCTCATGACCCCGCTCCGCGCGCCCAGGACCGCTGCTGAAGAGGCCTACAACGAGAGCCATCAAACCACCCGCAACATCATCGAGCTAACTATTGGGGTCCTCAAGCAGCGGTTCCGCTGCCTTGATCACTCCGGAGGAGCTCTCCAGTATTCGCCGGACCGGGTCTCCCAATTTGTGGTGGTTTGCTGCATGCTACACAACCTGGCTATCCGCAGGACTCAGGCACTGCCACCTGACGTTGGACCAGCACCTCAGGAGGAGGAGCAGGAGGAGCATGAGGAGGAGGAGGAGGAGGAGGAGGAGGAGCAGGAGTACGTTCCCAGGAGGGAGCGACCAGGGCCAAGGGCCGCACGACGCCACCTTATTACACGGTACTTCTAAGCCCCCTGTCAGGGAATGGCCAGGGGCCATGAGGGAAGATGAATGCAGCCGCTCCGCAAGCCCTCAGCCGGCGAAGCCAACAAACACTAAGAAGAACAACCATGGAGACTGCATGAATAAAGATAATTTTTTATTAAACAAAAATGAAAAGCCCTTCCCACATGAATCCCCAAAAACAATAAACGGGCCCCACAAAAAGCCCAACAAACGACTCACTCCCACAAACTGGGGAGGAGCCACTCCACCTTTATTGAAACCGGGCCTCAACGTCGGCCTAACGCAAAAAAAAGCCCTCCAAAAGCACAACCATGGGCAAAATAAAGATGGCCACCGCCATATTAAAGGAAAGCTGGCCACACCCTCTACTGAGTGGCCCGCGAGGGCGAGACCTTGGCCAGCATTTTGCCTCCCCTGCCCTGCCTGCTGCTCCTTCGCAAGCTCTGCCCAGTGGCTGCTGCGAGGCTGGGGGAAGGCGCCTGAGGCTCAGATGCCCTTCCGCCAGATGCCGCTGGGGGGCGGCCTACACGGCGTTTGGGCCTCGAGGGGCCGTCTCCTGAGTGGCGCACCTGAGCCTGGCCACCATCAGCTGCAGCCGCTTGCCCTTGACGGCCCAGAGGGGGAATGGCGGCGACGGATGGCGCAATGTGGGCCAGCAGGCGTCTGGGATGTGCTGGCTGGTGCTGTGGCGCGGTGGCACTCGGCCGGGCCCGCACTGCAGGATCCGCAGCAATCAGCCGACGGCCGGCTTGCTGGGATGGTCCAGCGCGGCGCCTGCCCTGGCGATGCCTGCCTGAGACAGCGCGTGTGGCAGCAGTGAGTGGCCCTGTGGTCCTGGTGTGCGCGCGCATCACATCCGCCAGGGTCTTGACGGCATCAGTTAGCATGCGGCCAGTCGCGGCAGTTGCTGCCCCGAACTCGCGCACACTGGTCGCCAGCGACTCGATGGCCTCAGGCATGCGCCCCACCACGCTCATGAGCTCCGTGTGGCGCCGGTCCGAGTCGTCGGCCATCTGATCGAGCTTCCGCACCTCCTCCGAAGTGAAGGTGTCCGGACTGGAGTCGCGACTCTCCCGCTGGGGAGGAGGGGGCCGAACTAGGGGACCCTTGCCGCGTTGGTGACGGCGAGTGTGCCGAGCAGCAGCACTCCCCTCTGATCCTTCCCCCCTTTGGGGGGAAGGCCGCGGGCCACGCGCACGGCTGCTGGGTGGCTGGACGCCACTGGTCCCAGAAGCTGCATTGCCCTGCGACAGTTCCTCCAGGCACTCGTCCAGTGAGGAGGTGTCGAGCATTTCCTCCTCTCCTGCGGGACGTGACTGTTCCCCCGAAGGTCCGGCTTGCTCCTCCTCCTCCTCCTGGTTGGAGGTGCTGTCACTGGCAGCCTCAGGGTCCTGGTCGTCACCAGCTGAAAGCAGGAATGCACAAGAGTAGCTTCAGAGTGAGGAGACGGCGTCAGCGAGGGAGTTAGGACTGGTGGGATTCAGCGCATTGGTGGGACAGTGGCAAAGGAGGTAGCTCGGATGGGCCAGTGCGACGCGAGAGGGCCAAAAGGCGAGGTCCTTACCATTGCCGGGCAGTGGAGGGTCGGATACACCGCACGCTGTGGGGACAATCACACGTGCTCCCATGAGCACACACACGCGCTCCTCCAGCCGAGTGAGCTTCTGCAGCTTGGCGCGGCCACCCCTGGCACGGGCCTGGCGATTAAACGCTACTTTAGCCTGCAAGAGAAAGGACGGGCTGTAAGTGCGCAGTGAAGCCCTGATGTAGTGTGCACTGCCTCCCATGGTGGAATAGCTTGGACAGAGTGAAGCCCTGATGTAGTGTGCACTGCCTCCCATGGTGGAATAGCTTGGACAGAGTGAAGCCCTGATGTAGTGAGCACTGCCTCCCATGGTGGAATAGCTTGGACAGAGTGAAGCCCTGATGTACTGTCCACTGCCTCCCATGGTGGAATAGCTTGGCCAAAGTGTAGAGTGCCGAATGGCCATTTGATGCTCATGACTGTCCCAATGCTGCTGGCTGAGGGCTGGCCAAAAGGACTTTCAGGTCCCTTTGCCCATCATGTCAGGTGTACATGCAAGAATGAGGAGGAGACTGGAAAGGCTACTCACCCTCACAATCCTGGTCAGATCGTTGTATTTCTTACGGCATTGTGTGTGGGTCCTGGGGGCCTCGCCGGTGAACGTCACCCTCTGGGCGATCTGCTTCCAGGCTTTGGTGTAGTCGTGGTGGGTTGGATTCCTCCCACTGTCTGGAAACAAGATCTTGCGCCTCACCTCCAGAGCTGTGACCATGATGTCCAGATCACCCTCTGAGAAGCGCAGGGCACGCTGACGGGCCTTCTCTGGCGTTGCCATGACTCCCTGGGGCTGAGCAGTAGTGTTGAGGCCTCTTTGCAAGGCTGCAGTGTGCAGGGCGTGGCAGCAGAGCAATTCGTCCCTTCCCCCTTTAAGAGCTGGTCGGCACCACGGGGTCTGCTGTCAGTGCAAAAATGACCGCACCCGTGCTGCGCCCCGCCTGGGCGCTATCCCTCTGGACCGCCGGCTTAGCGCCTAAAGAGAGTAGTGGAACGCCTCTTTTAGCGCTCCACCAACCTCTTAGGGCGAAGCCACTGAATTCCCGGCAACGGGGCGCTACTTTGGGGCGGGCGCTAACTTCGGGCGGGCGCTAAGGTTAGCGCCCCAAAACTGCCTATACTGAAAATCTAGCCCTGAGTGTCTCCGCTTCCACCACTTCCATCGGCAGCGAGTTCCAGGTCCTCACCACTCGCTGCGTAAAAAGGTTTTTCCTCACATCCCCCCTGTATCTCTTGCCCAAAACCTTAAATTGGTGTCCCCTAGTCCTTCTATCATCAACTAGCGGGAACAGCCTTCCCCCATCTTTCGCCCATCACCCCTGTGCTCACTGACTTACATTAGCTCCCGGTTAAGCAGCGCCTCGATTTCAAAATTCTCATCCTTGTTTTCAAATCCCTCCATGGCCTCGCCCCTCCCTATCTCTGTAATCTCCTTCAGCCCCACAACCCCCACCCCCGCCCCGCCGAGATATCTGCGCTCCTCTAATTCTGCCCTCTTGAGCAGCCCTGATTATAATCGCTCATCCTTTGGTGGCTGTGCCTTCTGTTGCCTAGGCCCTAAGCTCTGGAATTCCCTGCCTAAATCTGTCCGCCTCGCTACCTCTCTTTCCTCCTTTAAGATGCTCCTTAAAACCTACCTCTTTGACCAAGCTTTTGGTCACCTGCCCTAATTTATCCTTATGTGGATCGGTATCAAATTTTATTTTGTCTTAAAAATACTCCTGTGCGGCGCCTTGGGACATTTTACTACGTTAAAGGCGCTATATAACTACAAGTTGTTGTTGTTGTCTAGCCTATCCAAACCCATCATAATCTTGTACACCTCTATCAAATCACCCCTCAACATCCTTTGCTCTAATGAAAACAAATCCAGCTTCTCCAACCTGTCCTTGTAGCTAAGATCCCCCATCCCCAGAACCATTCTGGTATTTGGTCTGGTTCTCCCTTGAAGAATTCACCTGACATGCATCATACACCCTCTTTTTTTGTTTCATCATCTTCTCTATCTCCCTCATCATCCAAGGAGCCCTTGCTTTCATTCCCTTACCCTTCCCTCTTGTTGGAATGTACCTAGCCTGTACTTGGAACATCTCCTCCTTAAAGATCACCCATTGTTCCTTTACAGTTTTCTTTTTAAGATAGGCCAAATGGCCTCCTTCGATGGGCTGAATGGTCTTCTTCTGTGAGCAGGGGAAGTGGGTGTAATTGGGTAGCTCTTTCAAAGAGCCGGCACAGGCACGATGGGTTGAATTGGCCTCCTTCCATGCTGTAAGATTTTATGATTCTATGAAGATTCTCCATAATATCTCGAAGCACTTCACACGCAGTGTTACATAGGCAAATACAGCAGCCATTTCCAACAGACATCAAAAAGACAAAAGGGCCAGTTTATTATTTTTGGTGATGTTGGTTGAGGAAGAAATGTTTGGCCGGCACACCAGATCTCCTGGCTCTTCTTCAAGTAGCGCGATGGGATCATTAACATCCACTTGAACAGGGCCGTGCCATCAGCTGTCCAGGCCCTGTAATCTGGAATCCCCTCCCTGAACCTCTCCACTTCTCTACCTCACTCTCCTTTAAAAGATGTTTCTTAAAACCTCACTCTTTTACCAAGCTTTTCGTCATCTGCCCGAATAACTCCTTATTTGGCTCGGTGTCAACATTTTGTTTGATAACACTCCTGTGAAGTGCCTTGGGACGTTTTACTATATTAAAGACTCTGTATAAATCCATGATTTTGTTGTTGAAGATGGTGAACTTTGGGGGCAGGAGGTCTGGCTCCAGGAGCACCAGAATCCCTCCCTGGTACCTCACCCTGGATCATTCTTTGTGCGTGAACGAGTGTCAGCAATGGCGGGAAGGGGAGCTTGCTGCCAAGCCCAATCCTGTACTCACCTGATGTTTGCATATGTGCCCTTTCTTGGAGGCTGTCACCAGATCTCATTAGCCTCCACAAAGCATACGGTAGTGTAGTGGTTATATTACTGGACTATATAATCCAGAGAACGTGAGTTCAAATCCCACCATGGCACTTTGAGAATTTGAATTCAGTTTAAAAAAAACACCTGGAAATAAAAAGCTGGTTTCGGTAACCGTGACCACGAAGCTGTCGGATTGTCGTAAAAAACCCAACTGCTTCATTAATGTCCCTTTAGGGAAGTATGCCTGCTGTCCTTACTCAACCTGGGCCTATATGTGACTCCAGTGCCCACACCAACGTGTTTGACTCTTAACTGCCCTCTGAATGGCCTAGCAAGTTACCCAGTTAAAAGAAGATAGGCCCACCATCACCTTCTCAGGGCATCGAGGGACGGACAATAAACGCCGGCCTTGCCAGTGACGCCCACATCCCCAGAATGAATACTAAAAAAAAGATAGCGAGCAGGAGTTGAACCTCGACTGATATTCCCTTTCCCCTTCCATAGGCCGTGGGAGACAAAGCCAATTGGAGCACCTCACCAGTGCTCCAACTGGGATCATTTAATTCAACACAGTAACGAGCCTGGGGCCTTCCTAGTCTGTCAGCCTCATTGCCACAACGTGCAGTTACCCACTGAGCCAGTGAGGGCATTGCAGAGTCCCCTTCAAGTCACTTCCCTTCTCACTGATCCTATCGATTAACTCGGCAATTAAATGGGCCCCATTTCTGGATGGGTGACCTCATCCCACTCTGACCCGCACAAGAAACGTCCCAATCGACTTGATAGCTCCACAGAGCAAATGCAACCATTTTTATATTTGTCAGTGTTTGTTCAACAGTAATCTGGACGGGGAGAGTGGATGATAGCTTCTTTTTCAGTGTGGGGGCTTAGTATCTGTGATTGAGAAAGGAAAGTGGGGGTGGTGTGCTAGAAATCACAGACCAAACCTCTCTGAGGGCGATATTGTGGAATGATGAGGTGAAGCAT
Organism: Somniosus microcephalus; assembly: GCF_052327205.1. NCBI lineage: Eukaryota > Metazoa > Chordata > Chondrichthyes > Squaliformes > Somniosidae > Somniosus > Somniosus microcephalus. The sequence continues at coordinate 173,269,052 of NC_140990.1, read as the reverse complement.
TTCTTGAACATTTTAATACCCATCACTTCACATTATGCATGCAGACAATTATTAACAGGTTCAAACTCTCTCTTTCAGGAAAATAAAATAAACTGGGTGGAATTACAGTGTCCGTAGTAATGCTTTAGTACTATTTGGGCCCATATAATAGTTATGGCCATTTTTCTTACTGCCAGAGAAAATTATTGCACTTCAATATGAACCCTGTGCTAATAATACGTGACTCAATCCTCAGCGCAGTTTCTAGATGTGATTTTTGTTTCTGCTCCCATCAGCAGAAGTAAGGTTGCCATTCATCCAGTTTTCGACTAGATGGTGCAGATTTTGAGCAGGCTGTCCGGAGGTTTGTACGATAAGCAGCGTAGGTACGGTTACATGTGACTATTTCAATGCGCCAATTTGTTTTTCACTATGGCCAACAAAGTTATAAAGCGATTTGATGCAATCTCAGCAAAGCTAATCTCGGCACTCCAGCCGTGACCGCAACCCCTGCCCTATCACAACTTGAACTTTGGCACCCCAAAGTGGAAATAATTTATAACTTATCAAAGGTCAAGTGGTTCATTTCCTGTTGTTAAGCTCTTTGGTCTAATTCTGTGTAGCGTTCAGTGAGATGGATTAGTTCAGTGTTGTGCAATTCACTAGCCACGTGGCTAACTGGGAATACAGATGTGCTAATTGCATGTTTGACTAGCTAATAGAAACTGAGTAATGGACAGCATCGTTTTGATCTCAATACTCATATTCGCATGGAGTAAGCGTGTGAACTTTAACCTTTTTGTGCATTTGTTGGTAAAATGGTGAGATAAAAAGCAGAGTGTGCGAGTGCCGTTTGATCGTAGTGTGTGCTTTACTTGCTTAGTCACTGCTTACTGGTTACCTGTGAAATGGTGTGTAACACGAGTGAAAACACTGGATTTCAGCACTATTAACATGTGGAGAGATAAGCTGAGTTTGTTCTCCTTGGAGCAGAGAATGTTAAGGGGAGATTTAATAGAGGTGTTAAAAATTATGAAGGGCTTTGATCGAGTAAATAAGGAAAAACTGTTTCCACTTGCAGGAGGGCCGGTAACCAGAGGACACATAGAAACATAGAAACATAGAAGATAGGAGCAGGAGTAGGCCATTCGGCCCCTCGAGCCTGCTTCGCCATTCAATGAGATCATGGCTGGGTTCGACCCGAAACGTCAACTCAAATTTCTGTCCACGGATGTTGCCTGACCTGCTGAGTTTTTCCAGCATTTTCTGTTGTTATTTCGGATTTCCAACAACCGCAGTATTTTGCTATCATCCAAATTCAGTACCCTGTCCCTGCCTTCTCCCCATATCCCTTGATCCCTTTAGCCTTAAGAAATATATCCAACTCCTTCTTGAATATATTTAATGAATTGGCCTCCACCACCCTCTGTGGCAGAGAATTCCACAGGTTCACCACTCTCTGGGTGAAGAAATTCCTCCTCATCTCAGTCCTAAATGGCTTACCCCTTATCCTTAGACTATGACCCCTCGTTCTGGACTCCCCGGCCATCGGGAACACCCTTCCTGCATCTAGTCTGTCCAGGCCTGACAGAATTTTATAGGTTTCGATGAGATCCCCTCTCAATCTTCTAAACTCCAGTGAGGACAAAGATTTAAGATAATTGGCAAAAGAGCCAGAGGGAGATGAGGAGAATTTTTTTACACAGAGAGTTGTTCTGATCTGGAATGCGCTGCCTGAAAGGGTGGTGGAAGCAGATTAAATAGTAACTTTCAAAAAGGATTTGGATATATACTTGAAAAGGAAAACATTTGCAGGGCTAGGGGGAAAGAGCAGGGGAGCAGGACTAATTGAAGAGCTCTTTCAAAGAGCCGGCACAGACACAATGGGCCCAATGGCCTCCTTCTGTGCTGTAAGATTCTATTACTGTGAAGCAACCGAGCAGCACTGATATTATACAGTATGTGCCGTTCAACTTGGCAGCCAGTGCTTATTCTTGATGATCAATTCCCATTTGCACACCTCCCTTTGATCAATTTTATTGTCTGTGAAAGGCGAAGGGACCTGTCAGGTATTTACTTGCCAAAGGGAATTGATTGAATAAAAACTATTCCCATAATCCGTTGGTTCAGCTTAAGGACAGGCCAATTGCTTGTAGCAAAAGCTCAGAGTTTGGAAGTAATTTATAGCTATATTTTTTTTCTCTTGTTATTACGACAGACGACAGCACTGAGCTGACAGCGAGGATCCACGATTTACTGCTACGTCCCTAGTGAGTTACTGACCCGAAGATAAATCAGGCTCAGCAAAAACTCTTCATTTTATGGGTGAGATACTCAACTGAAAAGTATTACATTTCCTCAAACACCAGCCAACTGCATCAATAGTGCACCAAAGAGATCTGAGCTCCTGGGATATCGGATTCTTAACATAAAGAGAGATTTATGCATGTTGTATTTTGATAGTGAAGGATGGTAAATTAAATTCAGAATCCTTATCTCCTCTCAACAGCTCAGAAACTGTCTCCAGTAATTTACTGAACCATGCAAGGTATGAACGTCCCAGGTTCCATCACCGAGTTAACTAATTTCATCAGAAAGAAAGACTTGCATTTATACAACATCTTGCATTTATTTAGCGCCTTTAATGTAGTAAAAGGTCCCAAGGTGCTTCACCGGAGCGTTATCAAACAATATTTGACACTGATCCACATAAGGAGATATTAGGGCAGGTGACCAAAAGCTTGGCCAAAGAGGTAGGTTTTAAGGAGCATCTTAAAGGAGGAGAGAGAGGTAGCAAGGTCTAGGGAGGGAATTTCAGAACTTAGGGCCGAGGCAGCTGAAGGCACGGCCACCAATGCTGGAGTGAAGGAAATCGTAGGATGCACAAGAGGCCAGAATTGTTGGAGCGCAGAGATCTCGGAGGGTTGTAGAACTGGAGGAGGTTACATAGCTAGGGACTGGCAAGGCCATGGAAGGATTTGAAAACAAGGATGAGAATTTTCAATTTGAGATGTTAACAGACTGGGAGCCAATGTAGGTCAGCAAGCATAGGGGTGATGGGTGAACGGGACTTGGTGCGAGTTAAGATACTGGCAAAACGGAAGTTTTGGATGAGCTCAAGTTTACGGAGGGCAGTGGATGGGAGGCCGGCCAGGAGAGCATTGGAATAGTTGAGAGGTAACAAAGGTGTGAATGAGGGTTTCTAAAGCAGATGAGCTGAGGGATGGGCGGAGATGGGCGATGTTACAGAGGCATCAAGGGGTATGGGGAGAGAGCGGGAATATGGTATTGAGATAGAGGATCAGCCATGATCATATTGAATGGTAGAGCAGGCTCGAAGGGCTAAGTGGCCTACTCCTGCTCCTATTTTTCTATGTTTCTATGTTTCTAGGTGGAAGTAGGCGGTCTTAGTGATGGAGTGGATATAGGGTTGGAAACTCAGCTCAGGGTCAAATAGGATGGCAAGTTTGTGAACCATCTGGTTCAGCCTCAGACAGATGTTAGGGAGATGGATGGAGTCAGTGGATAGGGAATGGAGTTCGTGGCAGGGCCCGAAGACAATTGTTTTGGTCTTTCCAATATTTAACTGGAGGAAATTTCTGCTCATGCGATACTGGATGTTGGACAAGCAGCATGACAAATCTGAGGTAGTGGAGGAGTCTAGAGAGGTGGTGGCGAGGTAGAGCTGAGTGTCGTCTGCATATATGTGGAACCTGCTGTTGTGTTTTCGGATGATGTCGCCGAGGGGTAACATGTAGATGAGAAATAGGAGGGGATCAACAATAGGTCCTTGGGGGACTCCAGAAATAATGCTGCTGGAGCGGGAGGAGAAACCATTGCAGGCAATTCTCTGGCTACGACTGGATAGATAAGAATGGAACGAGGTGAGTGCAGTTCCACACAGCTGGACAACGGAGAGGCGTTGGACAAGGATGATGTGGTCAACTGTGTCAGAGGCTGCAAATAGGTCGAGAAGGATGAGGAGGGATAGTTTACCATGGTCACAGTCACATAGGATTTGTGACTTTGATAAAGGCCGTTTCAGTGCTGTGGCAGGGCGGAAACCTGATTGGAGGGATTCAAATGTGGAGTTGCAGGAGAAAGGGGCACTGATTTGGGAGGTGACAACACTTCAAGGATTTTGGAGACGAAAGGGAGGTTGGAGATGTGGTGGTAGTTAGCAAGAACAGCGGGGTCAAGTGTGGGCTTTTTGAGGAAGGGGTGATAACGGCAGATTGGAACGGGAGGGGGACAGTACCTGAGGAGAGAGAAACATTTACAATATCAGTTAACATGGGGGACAGGAAGGGAAGTTGGGTGGTCAGCAGTTTAGTGGGAATAGGGGCAAGAAGCAGGAGGTGAGCCTCATGGACAAGATGAGCTCAGAGAGGGTATGAGGGGAGATAGCAGAGAAACTGGAGAAAGATGCGAGATTAGCGCTAGGGATGGGAGAACCTTAGATGAAGTTTGGCCCAGTGGGCTAGGGGAAGGGAGGGAAGAGGCAGAGGCAGCTGAATGGATGGTCTCAAACTTAGTGACAACCATAGTCCATGAGATTCTCAAACTTGTTGGAGGTGAGGGTGGAGGAGGCAGGGGAGAGGGGTTTAAGAAGATATGTTGTAGGTGTTTTGGGACATCCTGAGGTTGTGAAAGTTGCTATATATATCAGATTCTTAATGAAAAGAGAGATTTTTGCATGCTGTATTTTGAAAGAGAAGGATGGCAAAATAAATTCAGAATCATTATCTCCCTTCTACAGCTCAGCAACTTTCTCAAGTAATTTAATGAACCATGCAAAGTACAAACATCCCAGGTTCCATCCCCAGCCTGACAAGTTAACTGTTATAGCGTCTTTCACAACCTCAGGATGTCCCAAAGCGTTTTACAGCCAATGAAGTACTTTTTTGAAGTGTAGTCAGTGACATAAATCGTGCCATTCATGTAGAAAGGACTTATGAAGTATACTGGGCGGCCTGCTGGTGGCGCTGTCCAGGGAGAGTGTAAATACTCGGGCACGGGCCCAGCTTGCTCAGGGACATTTTGTAAACAGGAACTGGTGAAGGATAACTAGACTTCCATGTTGTGAAACAGTCGATTATAGCCTTGTTTAATACTCTGACCAAGTGCCTAGTAGTTTTCTTACGTCAGTCAGTTGTATTGCAGGAAATGTGGCAGCCAAATTGCGCACCACAAGGTCCCAGAAATAGCAATGTGATGATGATCAGATAATCTGTTTTAGGTGTTGGTTGAGGGTTAAAAATTGGCCAGGACAACAGGGAAAACACTCCTGCTCTTCTTCATTCAACCTGTGAGGGCAGATGGGGGCCTCAGTTTAACATTTCATCTGAAAGGTGGCTCCTCCGACAGTGCAGCACACCCTCAGTACTGTACTGAAGTCAGCCTAGATTATGTGCCTGGAGTGTGACTCGAACAACCTTCTGACTCAGAGGCCTCTAACTCTGGCCTCTTGTGCATCTCCTACTTCCTGCGCCCCACCATTGGCGGTCGTGCCTTCAGGCGTCTGGGACCTAGGTGTGGAATTCGAGTCCACAAACCTCTTTGTCTCTCTACCCTCTCCTTTTAAAAAGCAACTTAAAACCTACCACTTTGACCATGCATTTTGTTGTGTTTGTACCGCTATACACAACTACATAAAATAATAAAGCAGCAGAGGCTGAGAGTAACTTCAAGTGATCTTTACTGGGTAACTGGAACTTCGGCACTGACTATACAAATCGATACGCATCTGTTATATACGCTCGCAACTAAAGATGTACATCCGCAAAACAAAGTAGTCCCTTCAATGTTGTATACATTACACTTCCTCCCCCTTTAGGTTAATAGTATATTAACGCAAAATTTCTATAACTAACATACAGAGCCTGTCTTTACAGTAACCTTTTTGTTTTCTTAAAAGTAACAAAATTCAAATTCCAACTTAACATTTTATTTTGTCAACAGCCCTTTTACAAGTCAAGTCTCTGGGGAGGCCTCCTCTGCCTCTCTGGGTAACGTCTCTCCAGACTCTTTTGCTTTGGAGAATGAGACTGTACAGGTACAGGTGCATCAGATGAGCTATCAGCACAGGCAGAGCTCTCAGCTGTGGATGAGGCTGGTGCTGATGCTGATGAATCAGGAGTGTCTGTTTCCATGTCAGATGAGTCTGGGCGAGGTATAGGGGTGTTTTTCACCTGAACATCCAGAATTTGGTCCACATGACGTCTCAAAACGTTCTCTCCCACATCCACTGTATACATCAGTGGTCCCTCTCTTGTGGATATTGTCCCTGGTTGCCACTTTTCCGTCCGGAAATCACGAGCAAGAACTGACTGTCCCACACTGAAGCTTCTTGTTGGCTTAGCATTCAAATGTTTGAACTGTTTGTTCTCTACATCACGACGTACATTCGGTTTAAGAAGGTCCATGCGAGATCTCAGGTTCCTGTTCAGAAACATCATCACTGGAGTCTGATTAGTGGCTGCGTGTACTGCGTTCCGATAAGCAAAGAGGAAATTGTCTATCTTGTGTTGCAGTGGTAGATTCTCGCTGTACATTGCTTTGATGGCCTTCTTGAAAGTCTGTACGAATCTTTCTGCCAAGCCATTTGTAGCTGGATGGTATGGGGCAGATGTGTAGTGCTTGATTCCATTTTCCCTCATGAAACCTTGAAATTCATCAGAGACAAATTGTCATCCATTGTCTGTGCAGATTTGTTCTGGTAGGCCATTTCTAGCGAACATGGTCCTCAGAACTGAAATGGTCTTTTCAGATGTGGTTAATTTCATTTTAATGACCTCGGGCCATTTGGAATGTGCATCGACTGCAATCAAGAACATGGAGTCCATGAACGGTCCAGCAAAGTCGATGTGCAGACGTTGCCATGGTGATGAGGGTCATTCCCATGGATGGAGAGGGGCTTGTGGTGGTGCGTTCTGGACCTTTTGACATCCTGAGCAGCTCTTTGTCAGGTCCTCGATCTGTTTGTCAATTCCCGGCCACCACACGTAACCACGGGCAAGGCTTTTCATCTTTACCGTACCTAAGTGACCTTCATGCAGTTCATCTAGCACTCGGTTACGAAGCTTGGGAGGAATCACAACTCGTGAGCCGCACATCAGTGTTCCCCGACACACTGATAACTGCTCCCTCCTAGCTGAGAATGCTGGAAACAATCAGTCACCATGCGCTGGCCATCCCTTCACAGTGATGTCATAAACTTTTGACAATGTAGGGTCATTGCGTGTTTCTCTTTCAATGAGGGAGTTTGTCACTGGCAGCTGCTCAACTATTGTTGTGTGAAATACCTCTGCTGAGTCAACTGTAGTAGTTCTCTCTGAGGTCGGCAGTGGTAAACGTGACAAACCATCAGCGTTGCCATGTTCCTTGGTCCCCTTGTATTCAATGTCATACAGGTGAGCCCCTAGGAAGAGTGACCATCGCTGTAGCCACTGTGCCGTCATCACTGGAACACCCTTCCTTGGGTTGAAGATTGAAACGAGAGGCTGGTGGTCAGTTAACAGTGTAAACTGTTGACCATACAAGTAGTGGTTGAATTTCTTGACTCCCCACACAAGGCTGAGGGCCTCTCGGTCAATCTGTGCACAATTGCGTTCAACTGTAGTCAATGATCTTGAGCCAAAGGCTATTGGTCTTTCTGAGCCGCCTGGGAACTTATGTGACAACACGGCACCAATGCCATGGGGTGAAGCATCACATGCCAGTCGAATAGGTAAGGATGGGTCAAAGTGAGCTAGCACCTCTTCTGAAGTAATGAGTCTTTTACTTTCTTGAAAAGCTTGTTCACAGCTGTCACTCCATTTCCATTGTGACCCTGTCTGTAGCAGTGCATTTAGTGGATGTAACACTGTGGATAGGTTGGGCAAGAACTTGTGATAGTAGTTCACCAGTCCAAGATATGATCTCAACTGAGACACATTTTCAGGTGTTGGTGCATTAATCACAGCTTCAATCTTGTCTGGAGACTTGTGTAAGCCGTCCTTGTCAATCACATGTCCACAGTATGAGATTTCCTTTTTGAAAAACTCACACTTGTCTCGGTTCGCTCGGAGCCCATACTCCCATAACCTGATGAGCACCTGTTCGAGGTTGGAAAGGTGGTCGTTGTCATTCTTGCCAGTAATGATGATGTCATCAAGATAACACTGAGTACCTGGGATCCCCTGCAGGACTTGGTCCATTGCCCTTTGCCAGATTGCAGGAGCTAATGCTATTCCGAATACCAGCCGATTGTACTGGTAAAGGCCTTTGTGCGTATTTATTGTCAGGTACTTCTTTGATGCATCATCAATTTCCATTTGGAGATAGGCCTGGGCCAAGTCAATCTTGTGAAGCGTTCCCCTCTTGACAGGGAAGCAAAGATGTCCTCAATGCGAGGCAATGGGTACTGTACTGTGTGGAGGACTGGGTTAACAGTCACTTTAAAGTCTCCACAGATGCGCACTTTTCTTGGCTTTCCTGGTTTTGTGCTGGAGGTTTTCTTCATCACTGGAACTATAGGTGTGGCCCATTCACTCCAATCCACCTTGGACAGGACCCCTAACTGCTCCAAGTTCTCCAGTTCTGCTTCTACTGAAGGGCGAATTGCATAAGGCACTGGTCTGGCTTTGTGGAAATTTGGATTTGCGTTCTCCTCAATCTTAATTTTTGCTTTCATGCCCTTAAGTGTTCCTATTCCCTTCTTGAACACTTCCTGAGAGTCAGAGAGTATTTGTGACAGTCTCACAGGAGTGGCATTGCTGTCCTCCTTTGCTGACGCAAACAGTGCTTGGATGGTGTGCCAATCCAACTGTATTTTCCGGAGCCATTCGCGTCCCAGTAATGGTGGTCCTCCATTTTCCACTACATAGAGGTTCAATTGTGGTATTTTTTTTTCTTTGTATGTCACTGTCACTTTTATTTTACCTTTGGGGCACACTCTTTGTCCTGTGTATGTCTTTAACAGTACTTTAGTTGGCCTTAGTGGTATGTGTGAAAACAGTTGTTTGTAGTCATGTACAGAGATCACTGTTAAAGCTGAGCCTGTGTCCAACTCCATTTTCAGCCTAACTCCTGCCACTTCTGGAGTAACCCATATTATTCTGTGATCCCCTGTCTCTTTCACACTGTGTAGTTTTAGACAAGCCAGATCCTCTTACTCTGAATCTGTGTCACTTTTTTCTTTATCTGAACTGTCTCCAGTCACGTAGTGTACCTTCTTGTATCTATCTTTGAAAGGTTTCTTGTTTTCAGTCACTTGATGTACCTTTTTGTTACTCTGTATTGTATCAGTTTTCGGCTTCTTATTTGCTTTGCAGACTCTTTCAATGTGCCCTCGTCTGCCACATTGTCTGCAGTCTTTGGCCTAGAAATTGGGTTTTGGCTTAGCCAGGGCTTTAGCGCCGGAAGTTAGTGCCGGCGCTAAGTCCCCCTGCGCGCGCCAAAAATTCAGCAGGGCCGCGCCCAAACGGCTGCCGGCGCTACTGAAGGGTCTTTGCGGCGGTAAATCAGCGCTAACTGCCGTTTCGCGCCGCAATTCCGGCGCTGCGGCACCCGATGCGGTGCGGCAGGCTCGGGAAGTGCAGGCCTCCTCCTTCCGTTAAGGAGGAGCTGCCTGCACCCGGCCGCGGCCCGCGCAAATCTGTCTAAAAATGAGCCCGGCACCTCGGACAAGTGCCGGGCTTGCATCTGTTCCGGGGGGTGGGGGGGAGAAGTCCGGGGAGGGAGCTGCGGGCAGGCGGCCGGCGGGAAAGCGGCCGGCCGCCGCGGGGCCTTTAATGCGCCGGCGCAAACTCATGCAAGACTCTGTTGCCAGAGTCTTAGTTGCGGCTGCCACGGGCGAGGCGGCCGCAACTGAATTTCGGCGCTAGGGCCCGTCGGCATGGCAACCGGGACGCTGCGCACACCGATGACGTCATCGGTGCTGGCGCAGCGCTACCGGTGCAACGCCGATTTAGGGCCCCAGGGAATTTTTAAACTGGCCATAACTCTGGCGCTAGTCCCTCTAGCGCCTCAAAAGCGGCGCTAAGGCAACTGAATTTCTAGGCCTTTATCTTTAAACCAACAGTCATTGTGGTCATGTGACATTTTGCCACAGCGATAGCACTTCTTTTCTTGTTTCAGTGACATTTTATTAGTTGAATATTCCAGGGATTTTTGTTGAATTTCTAAAGCGCCACGTGCTGCTGCTTCCATTGATATTGCAATACTTAGAGCCTTCTCCAATGTGAGGTCTTTTTCAGACAGGAGCTTCTTTTGTGTGCTTTCACTTTGCATGCCACATACAAATCTGTCCCTCAATGCATCTGATAAGCCCACTCCAAATTGGCAATGTTCTGATAATTTGCGCAACTTTGCCAAATATTCAGAAATGCTTTCATTTTTGCTCTGGTTCCGTTTATGGAATTTAAATCTTTCGGCTATGAGCAGTGGTTTGGGGCTTAAATGGTCTTGGAGTGTGTCCACTATTTGTTTGAATGTTTTGTTTGCTGGCTTTTCAGGGGTTAATAAACTACGTAGCAGCCCGTATGTCTTTGCACCCATAACACTCAGCAAAACAGTGGCTTTCTTTTCTACCTCCACTCTGTTAGCCTCACAGTACAACTCCACTCTTTCAATGTAAGTTGCCCAGTCTTCAATGCTGCTATCAAATGCTGCGATAGTGCCAATCATCGCCATTTTTTTTTTCCAAACCTGTTTTTCTTTCTTTACTAGTTAGCTAGCGTCATGCAAGTCCTGTGCACTTTTCACTTGACTTACGTATCCCCTGCCTAGGTTAGCAAGCGTGCTCCGTTTTCTCTGCCTTCTCGCTCCTTTCTTCCAAATTTCGGTGTCCTCTGGATGCGATGCCAGAATAGGAAGACGTAGGTTCATAATTCTCGTCGCCAATTTGTTGTGTTTGTACTGCTATACACAACTACATAAAATAATAAAGCAGCAGAGACTGAGAGTAACTTCAAGTGATCTTTACTGGGTAACTGGAACTTCGGCACTGACTATACAAATCGATACGCATCCGTTATATACGCTCGCAACTAAGGATGTACATCCGCAAAATAAAGTAGTCCCTTCAATGTTGTATACATTACACATTTGGTCACCTGTCCTAATGTCCCCTTCTTTGGCTTGGTGTCAATTTTTGTCTGATTACTCTCCTGTGAAGCGTCTTGGGAGATTTTAAAGAAAGAAAGTCTTTATATAGCACCTTTTATGACCACGGGACATCCCAAAGCACTTTGAAGTGTAGTCACTGTTGTAATGTAGGAAACGTGGCAGCCAAATTGCGCACAGCAAGCTCCCACAAACAGCAATGTGATAATGACCAGATAATCTTTTTAGTGATATTCATTGAGGGTTAAATATTGGCCAGGGTATCAGGGAGAACTCCCCTGCACTTCTCTGAAAGAGTGCCATGGGATCTTTTACGTGCACCTGAGAGGGCAGATGGGGTCTCAGTTTGATGTCTCATCCGAAAGACGGCACCTCCAGCAGTGCAGCACTCCCTCAGTACTGCATTGGAGTGTCAGCCTAGATTTTGTACAATCTTTGCAAGATTGTGGGAGTCCAATCCACAGTATATAATATAGTGCCGAAACCCAAAAGATTGACACAGGCATGGCACAACATGTAGCTCAAGCTCTAGATAGTGACAAGACAGGTTCTGACTGGCACAAGGTCATGTCGGTGGCAGCACCCCCTTGGTATTGCACTGGAGTGTCAGCCTAGACTTTTTGTGCTCAAGTCTCTGGAGTGGGACTATGAACCCACAACCTTCTGACTCAGAGGCAAGGGTGCTACCAACTGAGCCATGGGTGACACTATGTTAATGGTGCTATATAAATGCAAATTATTTGTTGTATTCCATCGCAACCCATTAATTTTGCTGTCATATTTCACTCCCCGCATATTTCCTTTTCTCCCCTCCCTGCCTGCATATGCCGGCTCACGCTGCAGTATGGTCTCACAGGCTCCAGCAGCCCTCTGTTACCTCGTCCTCGTTTTACATATGTGAGCCTCGCTAGGTGACTATCAGCAGGTTATTCAACCACTGGAGCCATCATAGGCTGAGACTGATCCTGCCCTGGGTGCTTGTCCCACTTGGGGTGTAGGGGAGGTGAGTTTGCGCTCAGGCAGAGTTCTAACCAGGTTTGCTGGAAGTTACTTGCAGTTAATTTATATTTATGCAACGAACAGTTGGAGAACTGGGATTTTTCCCAATCAGGACCCCACTCGGACCCTCAGTGCACCCAACTCTGAGAAAGCAGCTCTGATAGATTACATCCATTAGATGGCAGTGTCTGCACAATGGTGCTTTTGGCTCGCACATCAGCCACTTAAACCCCATTCAGACTGGCACACTGAGAACTCTGGCTTTCACTGGGATTTCGGTGCTGGTTCCCAAATTGCAGGTAATGCTCTAGTGGGTAATCCAGAAGCAAACTGTTCTGGATTCTGCAGATCTCTCTTTACAGTTGGTGTGATCCTGAATGTTGCAGGGACAATGTAGGCTGTTTCTCCAGGCTGGTTTAGGTGCCCGCGTGACTCAGTGGTGGCACTCTCGGCTCTGAGTCGGAAGGTTGTGGGTCCAATATCCCACTGAGGGAGTGCTGCACTGACAGAGGTGCCGTCTTTGCGATAAGACGTTAAACCAAGGCCCCACATGCCCTCTCAGTTGGAGGTAAAAGATCCCATAGCATTATTTCAGAGAAGAGCAGGGCAGTTCTCCTTGGTGTCCTGGCCATCATTTGTACCTCAACCACAACACCAACAACAACTTGTATTTATATAGCGCCCTTAACGTAGTAAAACGTCCCAAGGCACTTCACAGGAGTACTAAAAGACAAAATATTTGACACCGAGCCACATAAGAAGAAATTAGGGCAGGTGACCAAAAGCTTGGTCAAAGAGGGAGGTTTTAAGGAGCATCTTAAAGGAGGAAAGAGAGGTAGCGAGGCGGAGAGGTTTAGACAGGGAATTCCAGAGCTTAGGGCCTAGACAACAGAAGGCACGGCCACCAATGGTTGAGCGATTATAATCAGGGATGCTCAAGGGGGCAGAATTAGAGGACGGGTGAACGGGACTTGGTGCGAGTTAGGACACGGGCAGCCGAGTTTTGGATCACTTCAAGTTTAGGTAGGTTGGAATGTGGGAGGCCAGCCAGGAGTGCATTGGAATAGTCGAGTCTAGAGGCAACAAAGGCATGGATGAGGGTTTCAGCAGCGGATGAGCTGAGGCAAGGGTGGAGACAGGCGATGCTACAGAGGTGGAAATAGGCGGTCTTAGTTATGCTGTGGATATGTGGTCGGAAGCTCATTTCAGGGTCAAATATGGCACCAAGGTTGCGAACAGTGTGGTTCAGCCTCAGACAGATGTTGGGGAGAGGGATGGAGTCAGTGGCTAGAGAACGGAGTTTGTGGTGGGGACCGAAAACAATGGCTTCAAGCAACATCATCAAAAAACAGTTTATCTGGTCATTATCACGTTGCTGCTTGTCGGACCTTGCTGTGCAAAAATTGGTTGCTGTGTTTCCTACATTACAGTAGCGACATCACATCAAAAGTATTTCATTTGCTGTGAAGCGCATTGAGACATCCTGAGGTCATGAAGGGCGCTATATAAATGCAGTTTTCTTTCTCTCATTTATTGACATGATGAAGTGGTGTACTACATATTTTATGTACATTAGAGTTAAGGGCTATATTTTCTACCCTATTTTATTTTTTAAAAAAGGTTTGGTCACAATTTCTCTTAATCATGTGCTCAGGGTAACATGACTTTAATAAGAAAATGAAGGCACTAAAATGGAGGGGTGAGGGTTGTGGGTACCGGGAAACCCAAGACTTCAAGGAATGTTCTTTGATGCAGAACATCACAAATTCCCACAAAAAGATCTGCCCGAAGCCAGCTGGAACACTACAATTGGTGTCATTGTTACATATTACATAAAATTACACAGCACTACAAACTTGGGTACTTAGCGCCACCCGTTACCGGAAGATTGGTAAATAAAAAGGGCAGCTGCCTCACTTCTGCCCGCCTCTGGCATGGGACTCGACGGCCGCCATTTTGGAGAGGGCCATAGCATTGCCGTTAGCCCCAGACATGTAAATCTGGAGAGCGTGATGTCAGTCATCGTGCAACGTCTACTTGACCCCATGCTCTGCGAACTTGGACCTTTGCGCTGAGTTTAGCACTGGGTCCAAAGCTCGCTCTGAAATGCGAGCGGCAGCAAACTGACAGATGCTATCAGCACTTCTTAAAGGGACACACACATCTTTCAGCTAAGTTTGCATTTAAGCTTTTGGACTGGATTTTTAAATATTTTTTTTAAGTAGAGGCTTTGGTGCAATAGATGTTAAACGTTTTGAAAGTGTGCAGGGAGTGCAGAGAGTGCTGCTGGACCCTTGCAAGGCCTTGGATGGCAAAGGAAGGCATCTGAGAAGACAGAAAATGCTGGAAATACTCAGCAGGTCAGGGAGCATCTGTGGAGAGAGTAACAGAGTTCATATCTCAGGTTGAGATGCTGCCTGACCTGTTGAGTATTTCCAGCATTTTCAACTTTTATTTCAGATTTCCAGAATCCGCTCACAGAGGGAAGAGGAAGACGTAGAAGGGGAAGACATAGCAGAGGAAGACACAGAAGAGGAACACGCAGAAGAGGAGGAAGCAAAAGAGGAGGAAGCAGAAGGAAGGTTGCAACCCAGACTGCCCCTTTCTGGCCGGGATATCCGGGATGGAATCATCTGCCTGTGGCACCAGTGACCACACCCCCAATTCCCCTTTCAACATTTGTCTCACACCCTACCTTCCCTCTGTTACTGACCATCACAGCATCCTCTTGGCCACAATGCTGAAATAAAAGCCACCACAAAGCAAACTTCCAATCCAACTTTATACATCTATCCATCCAACATGACATCAAGAAATCAACTCATCACCTTTATGCATTCTATTGTGTGTGCCTTTGCATATTGTCTTGTGTGTGCCTTTGCCTATTCTACTGGTGTCACGCAGTGCTACCCCAGTGACTGCAGTATGGCTGGCGGAAGGCTGCTGACTTTCAGTGGGGACACTGCAAATGGCCTTGCTGGTCGACCTTGAGGAGCTGGTGGCTGGGAGTGTGAAATCGAGTGATGGTGTTGCTTCTTCTTCATCGCTCTCCTCTCCTTCATTACCCATTGGCTGGACAGGCTGCATTTCTTGGGTTTGTGAAATGAGGAAGGCACAAGGGTGGAGTTGTGGTGAGGGTAGGGCGGGAAAGCAAGAGGTGCATGCCAGAAGGAGGATAACTTATAAGGATACCAACATCTTGTGTCCTTTCAGCCCTGCCGTTGGCTAAGGGCTCAGCCATGGCCCTACCAAGAATGGCCAGCGCCGTCTCCTCCAAGCAGGTAAGGTGAAGCTAGGACTGGGAGGTGTGCCTCATGTTTGGTTTAGGTTGTTGGTAGATGGGTGATTGTGGGTGGGTATCATGAATTGAGTGGTGTGTGAGGCTAGTGGAGACAGCTTTTGAAGATGCATTCACTGACCCTGACCACTGGTCTGCGGTCTTGAAGCTTCTTTGGGCACTGGAGCCAGGTGGTGGGGGCGACATTACTGGCAGTGATAGCCTCGGTGATGTGGTCCCCATTGTACTTTCTAGAAGGCCTCCTGGCCCCTGTGGGTGGAGGACCTCTCTTGTAGTGTTGACCCCCTGCACAAAGCTGGAGTGCTGCGTGCTAGACCCTGGGTGCCCCTTCCCTAGCTTGCTGAGCCATTTGTGTTAGTGCTGAAGCACTTTTCCCATTTTTTTTTTAGGTGTGGAAGGCAATTCAGCTTTAAGAGCTGAAGACTCCTATTTAGAAATTATTTTAAAGGATTTTTTTCAGAGGACATTTGAGCCCTAAGGGCTAAAAACTGCCTATTTTTAAATGATTTTTATTTTTTTCATTTTAGAAGGCACTTCCCCTTTAAGGGACCAACACCGCTTTCTACAATGACAGCCTTGCTTTAAGAGAAGGCTGTTCTTGCTCCAGGGATGCTATGGCCATGCTACATTGGGCCTCCTGCTGAGAATACCGCCCGAAAACCAGTAAGTATAGCGCTGCGCTAATGTTAATTAGCAAGCAGCACCAATATACCAGTGTTGCCAGCACCATTAATTTTGATGGCCGTTAACTGCGGCCCACAGTGGCACTGGCAGGTTTCCAGCACTCTGGAATTTTTAGCCCATAGAGTCGACAGCACAGAAATAGGCCATTCGGCCCAACTGGTCTATGCTGGTGTTTATGCTCCACACGAGTCTCCTCCCACCCCTCTTCACCCTTTCAGCATATCCTTCCAGTCCTTTCTTCCTCATGTGTTTATCTAACTTCCCCTTAAAGGCATCTCTGCTATTCACCTCAACCAGTCCCTGTGGTAGCAAGTTTCACATTCTAACAACTCTCTGGGTAAAGAAGTTTCTCCAGGATTTATTGTTACCTTTTTATTATTATTCTTAGATTAGAGAGGGGGGAAAAATCAGCTATGGATCATACTCCTGATTGATGTCCTTCGACTTCTGTTGGAACATGCCTTTGTACAAATGTCACAAGATAATAATGGATTGGAAGACCATTCAGCCCATCTTACTTCATTCAATCAGAAAGTCCATTAAATTCTCCTATTAAAGTTGGTTCCAGGGTTTTCGCCTCCAATATTCTATATGGGTGTCCATTCCATGTATCGATCATTCCTTGGCTGCGATTTTGTTGACCTCGGCGGGCCCGTGGCAGGCGACGCCGGTGGTGGGTCCCGACCCCGCTGCTGGCTCCACCCCACTGTCTGAAATTAATTTACCTTGATTGGGCTTGTTAAGCCCACCTAGCGCGTTTCCCGGCCAATTAGAAGAAGCGGATCTGGTGACGTCATTTGATGACGCGTCACCAATCGATTTCCTTACAGGGACCAAGCCCAAATTAAATTTGACATTTGTTCTGTCAGTGTTCTGCAGCATTGAGGTGCTGCAAACACTGACAAGCACTGCACAGATGTGCAGGGCTGCACCCAGGCTCTCCCATGACACCCTTCATATGCTTATGGAGGGAGTCGCAGCATGCAGGGAGGTCCTCTTCCCTTCCAGTGGGCAGAAGAGACCTCCCCAGGAGACCAACGTAGCCTGGTTGCACATTGCAGAGGAGGGCTGTGGTCAGGAGGACCTGGGTGCAGTGCCGCAAACATTTCAATGATCTCAGTAGATCACAAAACGTTAGTACAAAGCCACACTCAACATCATCCTGCTGTGCCTCTTATCACATCCCCATCACTCTGCCTTCCCTACCCTACACCTGCACATCCTTACTCACACCAACTTACCTTGGACCTCCACCCATCCCTCTCTATCTACATTATCACGTCCCCATCTCACTAGCCACCACTCACACTCACCCTCATCCTAGTGCAATCATACCAACTAACAACACACAAGGGTAGCCACTTGGGTGTTTTATGCAATGTTCATGTAAAGTTACTTTTAATGTGGTGTCAAACATTGAAGCCTTTATTTTCAACACTTTGCGTTCTTGGACAGATTTCTGTGCACCTTTGGAAGTGGCTTAGTGAGTTGCAGTGAATGGTGAGACATAACGGTACCCCCCGCAATGGTGATGAGTGTGAAAGGAATGGCTTTGGCATTGTAGGGATGCTTTATGTGCTGGTGTGCGGTGGTGCCAACCTGGCATATGTGGCAGCCATGTGGGTGTACAGCGTCAAGTGAAGTAAATCTGGCCATGGTGAAACTATCCCTGGCCTCCCGGGCAACAATGTGGTCAGGTGCTGATGCCCTCTGTCCTGTGCAGCATCAGTTGATTGCGGAGAAGGTTGGTGTTGTTGTTGGTGCTGCAGGTGTGCCTGGTGCTGCTGGTGTTGGGGCTGATCATGGTAGGATACTGAGGACCAAGGTGAGACAGTATAAACAGCACCCATGTTGATGGAATAGATGACAGGTGAAGTAGAGATGACAGAAGCGATCTGTCAATGGTGGGAGAGGTAATGATGTCAGACTGGATGGAGACTTGTGTAAAGACTTGCAGCATGGTGAATCTGTTGTGGAAATGCAGAAAGGAAGAGCTTGTGGCTAAGGTAAGTTATCTCTGTAAGGTGGGAGCTTTTACTTGACATTTGAAGCTGTCAACTCATCAGCTGATTCAATGGCCTCTGACCTCCTGCCTCAGCTTCACAGATGTGGTCTAACAACAGCAAGAAACCAGTGGGCGGCCTGTCAAATTCAAAAGGTAAGTTTAAAACCATTGTTAAGTGCCTGTAAACAAGCCACTAATCAATTAAATTGGCTCCCCTGCCGCTGCCTGTCGGGTCTGCTCTGCGCTGGCAGACCCGGCATCGGGAAAGGCAAGTGTGCGCGTTTTGACAGCGGGTTCCCAACCCGCTGTCAATCAATTCACATTTAACTGCCGATTCGCCACGGGTCACGAGCACCGGCAAAATTCCAGCATTTGTGTGTGAAAAATAACTTCCTGGTACTAGTCTTAAGTCAGCCTTTACCAGAGACCCGTTGCTCTACTCTAGCAAGTCCCACTCACCCTTCACCCCTGTGCTCGGTGAGCTATATTGGCTCGAAGTTTGGCAACGCCTTGATTTTAAAATTCTCCTCCTTGTTTGCAATTCCCTCCATGGCCTCGCCCCTCCCTATCTCTGTAATCTTCTCCAGGCCTACAACCCTCCGAGATCTCTGCGGCCCTCCAATTCTGGCCTCTTGCACATCCCCAATTTCCTTCGCTCCACCATTGGCGGCCATGCTTTCAGCTGCCTAGACCCCAAGCTCTGGCATTCCCTCCCTAAACCTCTCTGCCTCTCTACATCTCTCTCCTCCTTTAAGGCACTCCTTAAAACCTGCCTCTTTGATCAAGCTTTTGGTCATCACTGCTAATACCTATTAGTTATTTTGGTAAAGATTATTAGCAGGACGACTTTCACCCTGACCTGCATAACTGTGACATTCCGGCTTATCCGTTACGATCAGCCATGCATTTAAGTCTTAACTTATCATTAATTACAGGTCATTCTGCTAAAGTAATTTCAGACTTTTAAGAATATCAGGCTCTGGATCAAATAGGACCCGTGGAAAGTTAGAATCCTCTGAGGAGCAATTTCAGCTAAAAGCAATTTGCTTCTTCACAGACCATGCCTCGCCTTAGAGAAATAAAAAGTAATTATGAATTTTGACAATTCTTTAGACTGACAATAAAGTGCTCTTTTGTTTTTGTTCTTGGCGATGATTTATAGGTTATTTTTTCCCACCAGTTGAAGTTTGGTTGCTTATATTCCTGGGAGAATTTGATGGGGGGGGCGGCGGAATGTGCTGGGAATTTTTGACCCGGATTCCACAGCTCGTCTTGATTTTCCCTCTAAAGCCGTGACCTTTGCCGCGGTGCCTGTCTCAGACCTGTGGAATCCAATAGAGTAATAACTGGATTTTTCTCCATGGTTGTGAGTACCCATTTCCCTCCATACAAAGCTCACTGCAGTGAGCTTTAAAAAAAAATATATAGAATGATGGTGATTTCTTACATTTTTCAATCTTCTGTTAACTGTTTTGGGAGGGCAGTGGGGTGGTGGCGTTTGGTGATGGGGTGTTCTGGCTGAGTGCAATCGCCAGTCACCTCCCGTTTCTATAACAGGCAATTAGGCCAGAATCGATAACCTGATTTGTTTTGCTGGCATTTGCCTTCAATGGCAGCCTTGACTCAGTGGGTAGCACTCTCGCCTCTGAGTCAGAAGGGTGTGGGTTCAAGTCCCGCTCCTGAGTCTTGAGCACAAAATCTAGGCTGATAATCCGAGGGGGTGCTGCACTGCTGCATTGTCAGGGGTGTTGTCTTTTGGATGAGACATTACAGTGTAAAAGATCCCATGGCACTATTTCGAAGAAGAGCAGGGGAGTACAGGCTAATATTTATCATTCAATCAATATCATTAAAACACACGTACCTAGAAATGGAGTAGATTTTGACTTTGTGCAATAATGTAAAACGGTTTGTGGCGAATTGGCAGCCCGTTTTACAACTCTCCTGATTTAGTTTCAAAGTTAAAATCTACCCCCATGAGTTCTTGTTAGAGGCGTTTTTGGAGTTGCGGTGAGGGAAAGTACGGAGTGGGGTGCCTCAGGGCTCACTGCTGGGACTAACTCTGTTTCTAATTTACATACACGACTTGGATTAAGAAACTCAATACAAAATGGTCAAATCTGCAGATGGTACCAAACTAGAAGGGGCAGTGGACTGAGAGCAGGCAACTCAAAAAGTTGAAGGATGATTTGGACAAGACATGTAAATTTAATGTAAAAGGGATAAACTGCTTCACATAGAAAGAAAGAGAGAAAGAAAAGAATTGAACTTACTTGCATTTCTATAGCGCACAACCTCAGGACGTCCCAAAGCACTTTACAGCCAATGTAGTACTTTTGAAGTGTAGTCATTGTTATAATTTAGGAAACACGGCAGCCAATTTGCACACAGCAAGCTCCCACAAACAGCAATGAGATAAATAACCACCTAATGTGTTTTAGTGATGTTGATAGAGGGAAGACACCGAGGAGATCTCCCCAGTTCTTCTTCAAAACACTACCATGGGATCTTTGACGTTCACCTGAGAGGGCAGATGGGGTCCTCGGTTTAATGTCTCATCCAAAAGATGGCACCTCCGACAGTGCAGCACTCCCTCAGTACTGAACTGGAGTGTCAGCCTAGATTATGCGCTCAAGTCCCTGGACCCAGAGACGAGAGTGCTACTGCTGAGCCAAGGCTGACACCTATCTATCAGAATGAAAAATAGATGACTTGTGTACTTCATGGCATTGAAATAGCTACGGGAGCAGCTGAAAGAGAACTTAGGGGAGAGAAATTCATGTGTTTAACACCACACGTTAGCACCATGATATAGCACTAAAATGCCGTTCAGTGCTTTACCACCAGCTGATGGTGGTTCTAGCACCGCACACCATATGCGTCTTGCTGGTAGCGCTGCTGCTAAACTCAATCACCGGGGACATTGCAATCACAGAGATCATGACGTCAGTGAGTGGGCAACGCTCACTTGATGTCCAATCGCCCAACTTTGTTTTGGCCATTGAACTTACCGGCTGGAGAAAGCAACGACAGGTTGAGGTGGCGTGCAGCAGCAGGAAGACGGCTCTAGTGATGCTGTTTAAAGGGATCCTCACCAATCACTCACACTCGACAGGGTTTTGAAGTTTGGGTGGCTGTGTGCTAATTCCTGAAACTGCAAGTGTTTTCTTTAGTCATTTCAAGGTTATTTGGTATCAGGGAGTTTTCTGGCAAGTAAAAACCTCCTTCATTATTTTTGAGACGCTTCAAACTACAACACTTGCTAAAAGTCATGGAGCTGTACTGGCAGTCGACCTCGCCCTCCATCATCCACGGCAGAGGGAGCGGAGGCAGCGAGAAAGACGGGAACATGTGGCCAGAGGAGGAGGAGGGCATCAAGGTTCTCAACTGGAGGCCTTACTCTCTGAGGATCTTCCGATATCACTTCTCCTACCTCCAATTAAACGAGGAGCAGTGTATTATGAGGCCTCACTTCTCCAAGGAGGTGGTCACAGAACTCTGCCACCTCTGCAACCAGACCAGCAGCCTCAGACCAGGGCAACCACGGCTCTCTCAGTGGCAGTCAAGGTCACCGTGGCCTTCAATTTCTTCACCAGCGGATCCTTCCAGTCTGCAGCAGGAGACATAGCTAACATCTCACAGTTCACCATCCATTGCTGCATCTGGGAGGTCACTGAGGCTCTCTACATCAGGAGAAGGCACTACATTGGCTTCCCAATCACCAGAAAGAAGCAGGACGAGTGCGCATGTGGCTTTGCCAGGATAGCGGGATTCCCCATGGTGCAGGGCACCATTGACTGCAGCCACGTGGCTTTGCGGGCACCACATAACAATTCTGAGATCTTCCGTAATCGCAAAGGCTACCACTCACTTAATGTGCAGATGGTGTGCGACCACAGACAGTGAAGTGGCAGTAGTGGGAACAGGAATGCTGTCATCCTGAATGCTGTCATGCTGTCATCTGTTGGAGCACAGATTGCTGGCCTGCTGCGATACTGTGAAAGCCTCGGTCGATGGTGGTAGACTCAGCCACGATAGCAGCAGTCAGAGCTTGGATGGCATCACGTTGAGACTGCATGAGAGCAGTCTGAGCTTCCGCTGCAGCACTAAGATGTTCTGTGCTGCAATGGAAGCTGCGACATCGCTAATCATGCACGCCATCACATCTGGGTCGCCACGGTCTCTCTGGGAGTGCACTGTCATTTCCAGACTGGAAATCCTGGGCTTCATGCTATGCGCAGAGCCTTGTGCAATGTTGGAGGCAGACTCCTCCACGCTCCTTGCCATTGCCGAGAGGCTCTCAGGCACCCTTGACATTGCACCTATCATCTCCACGTGCATGGCCATCACCCTTCTTCTGAAGGCCTCCCCATGAACTCGCGCGTGAACTCACCCTCCGGGGAGCTGGCTTTCGAGCTACTTTTTCCCCCTGGCCTTGCTGCAGCCCACTTGTGCCCGGCGCCTCACCCTGTGCAGATCCCGCTACTACACTAGCCTCTAAAGATCGTGTAGTGCCAGTATCTGAGCTGGTGCCTGTGGGTGAGACATGCAGTAACGTGGGTGTGTTCTTCCTCCTCTTCTCCCACCTCACTCTTTGCGTTGCCATCGGAGATAGGCTGCTCAGATGCTTGCTAATTATCTGAAAGCAGAAAGGCACAAGAGTCGGGTTAAGGTGACGGGAGGGGGGCAGGAAGGCAGAAATGCATGCATACAGCATGAGTAGCTTGAAAGTGAGAAAAGATTGTGGGCTGAGGGGGAAGTGTGATGTGAGAAGAAGGATTAGGAATGAACATACCGTTGTTGTCCCCAAGGCCATCAGGATTTGTAAAGAACTCTTCCTTCTCCTTGACCTTCTTATGGTTGTTGGGGCAGCTGCACACCCAGCAATCCTGAGAATGAGGTGCTGCAGCATCAATGAACCTCCCCTTTAAGTAGTGAATAAAGCTTGCGGCAATCATTACTTGCATATAGACTGCCCCCGATATTGGTCCAGCTTTTCAATGTAATGCCAATGAGCTTGAGTTTTTAAGACTATAATCATGACTGCAATCATTTTAATGAGGAGCGAGCACGAATTTTGCGTGAATCCTAGACGATTTTCAGGTGGCGCAGCTTAAACTTTTTTTAGTCTACACACTGCCCATTTCTTGGCTATAACGAATTTCTAGCCCCAGGAGTCTTGATAGATTAGTTGCTAAACATGGCCAAGCAATGCAGAGCAGCAGTCAACAAAGCTAAATAGGACAAAATACTGCGGATGCTGGAAATCTGAAATAAGTTCTGATGAAAGGTCATCGGCCTGAAACATTGGCCCAGAAATTCAGGTCGAGGGCTTCCCGCAGGTGTAAGCCCCCGACCTGCACTTACCTTGCGCGCCGGCCGTTGAGCTGTGGGCCCCCGTGGAATTCCGATCCTGGGCCTGCTCCAACTGCCGGCGCACAGTGCTTGTGTATCCCAGGGGCGCAGTTAGTTTGATGCATCCCCTGGGATCACGTGGGCCATGGGGAGCCAATCGGAGCAGGGAATGCCCATTCATAAGTTTGTCAAAACTTATAAATACTACAGGCCCCAAAACATCACTAAATCTTCAAATAAATTTTTTAAAAACATCACATTTTTAAAATAAACTATAAATTACATGAAATAACTATTTTAAACAATAATTTAAATTTTTGAAAAAAATAATTTTATTTTCTAACGGGGCTAAAAATAAACTTACCTTGCTTTAAAGTATTTGTGGAAAAAATGTTTACATTTTAATTAATTCACCACTTACCTTGTAAAAAGCAGGCCTTACGCCTGCTTTTTATATGTGTAAATTCTGCAGACTTACCCTCCCGGGAAAACCTGCAAAAAAAACCTAAGTTCGATGCGCACACGCAGCCTCTCCCGCGCACGCGTTCGAACTCTGAACCCCTTCTTTCAGGGGAACGGAAGTGCCGGTTTCCCGCGCATGCGCAGTGCATGCAGGAAACCGGCACTTCCACTGTGCTTACTCACCCGTGGAGACCCGAATTTCTGGGCCATTAACTCTGTTTCTCTCTCCACAGATGCTGCCTGACCTGCTGAGTGTTTCCAGCATTTTCTGTTTTTATAGCTAAATAGGACATTGAGCTACATTACTACTCTGACACCACTTCTCTAATTGAAAGTCTGCACAGATGACAGAAGAGACGGATGTGCCCAAACTCCCTACTTGCGAGAAAGTTTCAACCTGTTGACACAACGGTAACTCGAACAGTTAATTCCTGCCTGGGTTGGACTACTTTTCATTCCTGACCTGTGAACTCGCCTGCCTCAGACCAGAGGAGTTTGGTTCAGTTTTAGTTGAGAGTCTAAATCCATTTAAAAAAACAACAGAAAATATGTTACATCGGGGGGTGGCGAGGGAAATTGCCCGCCCTGACCTTGATTTTTGGGGTTAAGTCTGAGCAACAAGTCATTAACTTGTTTCAGCGTTGTCGAAAAATAACTGCAGAGCACGATGACTGCTGACTCATTAGCACTCAGTCAGAAGGCTATTGGAATTCAACGCCTGGTTCCATTTTCTCAGCTGCATTTGTTAAAAGTTAATGGAAAACCAAAATCAATACAATGTTTTTAAAGGCAGAAAATAAACAATGGCTGGAAACTACTCCCTCGGGCAAAAAAGGCATTGCAATTTACGGACGGAGGCTACTGAATGGATGACTGTTTTACACTGGGTTTTAGTTCTATCAGAGTGACCAATAACTTACAAGAGACATTGACTTATAGAACACTGCTGTCTCCTCAGTGTGCTGGACATTTCTTGTATAAGGTTTTTTTGGAACTTTTTAATTCTTTTTGTATTTTGGGAAAGGGATGGTGTTACATTCTTGTGCCAGACAAGGCAAGG
The DNA here is from genome assembly GCF_052327205.1 of Somniosus microcephalus. Classification (NCBI taxonomy): domain Eukaryota; kingdom Metazoa; phylum Chordata; class Chondrichthyes; order Squaliformes; family Somniosidae; genus Somniosus; species Somniosus microcephalus. The sequence continues at coordinate 173,244,104 of NC_140990.1, read as the reverse complement.
CATGGTACTGCTGGGGAATGGATCACTTTTGTTCTCCTTAAAGAGCACTCACGCCTCTGAGTCAGAAGGTCAGGGTTCAAATCCCACTCCAGAGATTTGAACACAAAAATCCAGGCTGACCCTCCCAATGCAGGTCCTGAGGGAGTGCTGCACTATTGGAGGTGTCGTCTTTTGGATGAGACATTAGACCGGGTCCCCATCTGCTCTCTCAGGTGGAAGTGAAAGAACCCATTGCACTATTTCGAAGAAGAGCAGGGGAGTTCTCCCCTGTGTCGTAGCCAATATTTATTCCCTCAACCAAGATCGCTTAAAAACAGATTATCTGGTCATTATCACATTGCTGTTTGTGGGAGCTTGCTGTGCACAAATTGGCTGCTGTGGTTCCTAGATTACAACAGTGACTACACTTCAAAAGTACTTCATTGGCTGTAAAGCACTTTGGGATGTCCTGAATCATGAAAGACACTATATAAATGCAAGTCTTTATTTCTTAATATACACAACACCAGCAGCAAACACTGCCAGCCCAGCCCAGGTATAAAAAACCCCGACTGCAGCGTGGTCCTTAAACCCAACCTTAGAAGGGCACCTTCTGTACTGAGCCAATTTCGCCATTTTCCATACCAGATAACATCATGAACCTCTCTGAGTGAAGTTGCCAGCTTGATGTTACCTCGTCCTGAACACTAGGTAGTTTTGTGCTGTGGACCCACAGCCACTAGGACCTGGGCTGAGATTTGCCCAAACTCAGTTCCCTCGCAGCCAATGGAGAGAGGAGACCATCATCCGACCAGTTTGGGGTCTATACAAACTCAGATGCCAGAGAGGAAAGCCTGTGTCCCTATGGTTTGTTTGAAATTCTAATGATGCATTTTTAAAACACCATTTAAAATCGATGTTGTTATATCTTTTTTTTTGGTTCCCCGTTAAACTTGCGAGGCTCTCCTTTTGCCACTCTTGAGCATGCAACAACTGTCTGGAGTGTCTCACCTTCTGAATGGAAGCTTTACTCTGCCCCTGGACACTACTAACCCTCCAAAATCCAGTGAGTCTACGGAGCTGAGTGTTTCGGGATGTTTACCTCTATATAAGAGACTGTCTCAGGTCAGTTAGTGAAAATAAACGACCAAATTGTAGGTATTCGGGTTCACCAATTGTAGGTGTTGGACAAATGCCTATCAAATAATCGAGGTCGACTCCAGGAGAACAATCAAATAGTTCTTTAATGCAAGAATAATCGAATTCCAACAGCTGGCTGAGATCGGTACAGGAGAGCCATTAAGTAGGTCTTAACCAGACGGAGACGCCACGAGGACTGACTAGTCAGTCCCGGGGATTGCGTCATGACGTCATCACGTTTTCCCGCACTTGGGGCGGTCACGTGATGTGCGGCGTGACGTCATCGCGTTTGCCCGCGCTTGGGGCGGTCACGTGATGTGCGATGTGACGTCATCGTGTTTGCCCGCGTCATCGCGTTTACCCGCGTCATTAAGGGGCAGCGCCCCGTACATGCGAACTCTACACGAACAACGTTAAAGAGAATTATGTACGGTAAGTAAGGAACACTCGGTGGTACCACTACATGCGCCCCCCCAGAATTCGCTTTAACGGACGTCAAACGGTGAGGTGGTTTGACGAGCCTGTCCGAACGACTCCTGCAGTCTCGAGACGGAGACTGCTGGGTGGCTGACGGTCTGGCGGGCGGTCGTACTTGGGTTGGCGGAACGACGATGGGTGGTCGGTGGTCTCGGCGGTCGTGCTGTCTCGACTTGGCGGGCGAGGTCCAAATATGTTGTCCGGTAGATGGGGTCTTGAGCGGATCCCGATGTGTGTAAGGGTGAATAAAACGTATTCAGCCCTGTGAAGGACCGTGGAACGTGTGACCTCTGTAGCCCGTGGTTCGAAACGGGCGCCGGGGCGAAACAGCTGGCCGCGTCATAGTGACTGGCAGGTTGGGCAGACGCGGACCATGGCTCTGTCAGTGTTGGGAAAAGGTCCCCAGTCTGACGAAATCTGCAGGAACGCCGAACGGGCGATCCAGGAGGAAAGAAACGTGGGTCTTGGCAGTTCGGTGAACTCGCCGACAGGCGAGCGAACTCTTCAGCAGTCGGGAATGCATGGAACGGTGCATGCCGTAGTGCTACTACGGTAACACAGAAGAGAGTGAACCGTTGCTGCGTTGATCAGCGAACTCTTCGGCAGTTGGGAACGCAGACGAGAGTGACCCGATGCTGCGTTGATCGGTGATCAGTTGTGACAGCAATGTTCGCGTGGCCGATCGCGGCCGCGGGATGCCCGTTGGACCCGTCCTCGATGGTCGCAGTGTCAGTAGATGTTTGCTTTTGTTGAGGGGAAAACTGTAGAGAGGGCGGCAACGCTTCTAGTTGTTGTTGATTTAGGGGGAAAACTGCCGCGAGGGCGGCAACGCTTCTAGTTGTTGTTGATTTAGGGGGAAAACTGCCGCGAGGGCGGCAACGCTTCTAGTTGTTGTTGATTTAGGGGGAAAACTGCCGGGAGGGCAGCAACGCTTCTAGTTGTTGTTGATTTAGGGGGAAAACTGCCAGGAGGGCAGCAACGCTTCGCCTTCGCGCCGAAAAGCGTGGTAGAAGAAACAGACCAGCAGGCTGATGGGCTGGTGCGTGTCGGCGGGGGATGGGTCCTCGTGGTTTGCGAGGGAGGAATCCACGTGGTTTGCGAGGGGTGGGTCCTCGTGGTTTGCGAGGGGTGAATCTTTGTGGTCTGCGAGGGATAGGTCCTCGTGGTTCGTGAGGGAGGAATCCACGTGGTTTGCGAGGGAGGAATCCTCATAGTTTGCGAGGGGTGGGTCCTCATGGGTTGTGAGGGGTGAGGCCTCGTGGGATGCGAGGGGTGGTTTGCGAGGACTGAGTCCTCGTGGCCTCTCCGCCGGGGCGCACTCCAATCCTGTGAGCCCGAAAATGTGCTGCGCCCGCGCTGTGAGGGTGTTATGCTTGCTGTTCCGCCGTGGGGTTGTCAAAGAGGCTGACGCTCCGAAATTCGGTAGAGCTGTCGAAAACGGAGACCGTATCCAGGTACATGGTCTGCGCCGTATCGATGTTGCACAGGGCGAACGGGGCTTCTACCAGAATAAAGCACGAGGGCGATTGTTGCTCCCAGTGTTGCGGTAGCTGAGCAAAACGACTGTAGCTTCCAGGCGTGCTTCTTTCGTGAAAAAAGTTCACGAAAAATCGGGGTCCGGCTGCGCTGCTTTCGTGAAAAACGTTCACGAAAAACGGGGTCACCAATGTAGGTATTGATGAGCTCCCGTTCTCACGTCGTTGGTCACCAATTGTAGGTATTCAGGTTCACCAATTGTAGGTGTTGGACGAATGCCTATCAAATAATCGAGGTCGACTCCAGGAGAACAATCAAATAGTTCTTTAATGCAAGAATAATCGAATTCCAACAGTTGGCTGAGATTGGTACAGGAGAGCCATTAAGTAGGTCTTAACCAGACGGAGACGCCACGAGGACTGACTAGTCAGTCCTGGGGATTGCTTCATGATGTCATCGCGTTTTCCCGCGCTTGGGGCGGTCATGTGATGTGCGGCGTGACGTCATCGCATTTGCCTGCGCTTGGGGCAGTCACGTGTTGTACGATGTGACGTCATCGCGTTTGCCTGCGTCATCGCGTTTACCCGCATCATCGCGTTTACCCACGACATTAAGGGGCAGCGCCCCGTACATGCGAACTCTACACAAACAACGTTAAAGAGAATTATGTACGGTAAGTAAGGGACACTCGGTGGTACCGCTACAAGATCATCTATTTTATGTGTTGATTGAGGGATAAATGTTGGCCAGGACACTGGGGAAAACTCCCCTGCTCAAATAGTGCTGTGTTATCTTTTACATCCACCTGAGAAGGCAGACGGGGCCTCGGTTTAATGTCTCATCTGAAGGATGGCATCTCTGACAGTGCAGCACTCCCTCAGTACTGAAATGAAGGAGTTGCGTTCCTTAATTGGTATTTGACAGTACAGTCACTAATATTGCTATTCGACCACAAAGCTTTCATTAGTAATGGTGCTACCGTAGCAAGAATTCCACACCATCAATAATCAACCGGCCTCTTCTCTCAAGTACCGACACAAATTGTACCTTCCCTACAGATGAGATGTGTAACCAGGGTTGCACTTTAAAGACAGCAAGTGAGCCTAGACAAAGCTCAGAGAAATGGATAGTTCCTTGAAAAAGAGGGGTACGTATTAAAGGGTATGGGGAGTGAACACGTGAATAGGGTTAGACCAGGTAACTCATGAGAAGAGAAACAACGCTGCAGATTTGATAAGTTGATTCACCTTTTTTTGTGCTGTCTATCCCCCATTTTAACCCAACCCACCCAGCGGATTCTGGTCAGATGTCTGTGTTACACCACACCCGGTTTTATGCTCCATTGAAGATTAGGTTAAAATTGGATCAGTGCAGCCAGTCTCTTGGTAGAAAGAAAGACTTGCATTTATATCGCACTTTTCACGACCTCAGGAAGTCTCAAAACGCTTTACAGTCAATTAAGTATTTTTTAAGTGTTGTCACTGTCATACTGTAGGAAACACAGTTGCCAACTTGTGCACAGCAAGGTCCCACAAACAGCAATGTGATAATGCCCTGGTAATCTGTTTTAGTGATGTTTGTTGAGGGATAAATACTGGCCAGGACACAGGGGAGAACTCCCCTGCTCGTCTTCGAAATAGTGCCGTGGGATCTTTTCCATCCACTTGAGAGGACAGATGGGGCCTCGGTTTAACATCTTATCTCGGACAATGCAGCACTCCCTCAGTACTGAAGTGTGTCCCTACAGTACCTTAGATTATGTGCTCAAGTCCCTGGAGTTGGATTTGAACCCATCACATCCTGACACCGAGGCGAGAGTGAGCCATGGCTGACACCAGAGAACATTTGACTTACTTTAACAGCATCACACACGTAAACATTGTCTTGCGCCTTGAGCGAAGGCGGAAGTGTGGCTTCAATGCGCGAGCTGTGTCTCACTCAGTTACAAAATCCTATGCAGGACCTATTTTGACACCATGCTACTTCTAATGAATGATTGCCAGATCGAGTGAAACCTGCTGGAGATCACAGCTACATATGTTGCGGAATTGTCTGGTGATGCAACCCCTTTGGACTAAATCCCTGGAGACACCATCAAGGAATGACAGATATGACCACTTCCAGATGGCCCGGGCTGTGCATACTGGAAAATAGTATCTAAAGCCACAGCCACTAGGCATGTAGAGTCCAATTTTAACTTTCCTTCTGGCAGCAGGGAGGCATATATCGATAAAAGGATACTTTTAATCTTTACTTAACGACAAATGTTTCGGATGAACCTTAAGGAATGTCAGTGCTGGGAAATGGAGCCTTTCTTCATCCTTGGCACTCGTCATGCTCTCTCATGTCAGGCTAGCTTCAGGGTAAAGCTTCAGCTGCAGTGATGGCTATCATCAGTTTACAGCAGCTTACATTAACAGGTCAGGTAGACCTGTATTATAATTTACCCCCCCACACACGTTTTATATAATATGCAGCTCCCGTCCAACCCTGGCACAGCAGTGCATAGAAATTATTTGAGCGACACTTTAAGGACAGCAAGTGAGGCTAAAGTTCAGTGTTTTTTATTTGTTAATTTAAAAAAATGCTTTTACACTGATTATTGTAAGAAATACCTCAGCTGACAAACTTTCCCATTTGAAGGCATCTGTTACAGCTGTAACAACACTCAAGAAGCTCGACACCATACAGCCCGCTTGATCGGCAGCCCACCCTCCACCTTAAACATTCACTCCCTCCACCGGTGTACCGTGGCTGCAGTGTGAACCATCTACAAGATGCACTACAGCAACTCGCCAAGGCTTCTCCGGCAGCACCTCCCAAACCCACGACATCCACCACCTAGAAGGACAAGGGCAGCAGGCACATGGGAACACCACCACCTCCAATCTCCTCTCCGAGCCACACACCGTCCCGACTTAAACATATATATCGCCGTTCCTTCATTGTCCCTGGGTCAGAAACCTGGAACTCCCGACGTAACAGCACTGTGGGAGCACCTTCACCACACGGACTGCGGTTCAAGAAGGTGGCTTACCACCAGTGACACACACATCCCAAGAATTGATTTTTTAAAAATTGGTCTCAGTTTTTGTTTGCCTCTCCCAGGCGTTTGAATCATAGAATCATAGAAAGAGCATTCCCGCTAGTACCAGTCCCCCACCCTTTCCCCGTAGCCCTGCAATTTTGTTCCTTCGGGTACTTATCCAATACCCTTTTGAAAGCCAATATTGAATCTGCCTCCACCACCCTCTCAGGCAGTGCATGACCGTAGGCTATGGAGGGATTTGAAAACAAGGATGAGAATTTTAAAAACGAGGCGTTGCCGGAGCAGGAGCCAACGTAGGTCAGCGAGCACAGGGCTGATGGGTGAGCGTGGTTCCTGCAGATTAGTAATTATCCAGATTGTGGTCCCACTCCTGAATTATGGGTAGCACATGCTACGCTCCCACACTTGCTTTAAATTGATACGAACATACAAAAGTGACGGCCAGTAAAAGACCAGCTGGTCCATCAAGCCTGCCCCACACTCATAATGGCTGGAGCATCATGACTTGGTACTTCCTACCCCCCACCCCCTGCCGCACCCCAACCCCCACCACCCCCAAAGAGAGAGGCAAAAAAACAAAGAATTACCCAGGGACGATAAGGGAATCGAAACCAGTCCAAGAGATCACATGGACCAAGTCTACCTTCTATATGATGCGATCTCTGCCCAGTCAGCTCTGACTTGAGGCCAGAGCTTCAAGAGGGTAAAACAACTAAAGAATCTGCACATGGACCCAGTTTGTATTCATTTAATTTCTTTGAAGAAGGAAAGCAGACAACTTTGAAATGCAACACCAAACAAAAATTGAATAGAATAGCACCTTGTAGCTTTAGGTCAGTTCACAGTCATCGCCATGCGGACCAGTTAGATTTAACCTGTTAAGCCACATTTTACTCTGATGTTACACAATGATGAAATGCATATATTTTTTTTAATTCTGGATTTTACCAATTCACAAAGGCTGGCTGTTAACATCTGCAAAATCCAACAGGACTTAGTACTTCAACCTTGTTTTCCTTTTGAATAAGGACAAGCATCCGCCTTTGAAGTTGAGCAAAAGACAGTTATCTTTCCATAACCATTATTTAGAAAGAGTATTGCTCCTTTTCTTTTGTATGTACACTGAGAATAAAACTGCACAATCTTGTGGTGGCATCCCAGTAAAGGGACTACCTTGTAAAGAAAGCTGTGTGATGATTTCTGCAGAGGGTGGACATTAGTATGGGCAACCTGTGCACCATCTTAACTATAATCAGACCAGCAAGGTTCAGGGGCTTGGCCTTCAAGGCATGTTTTTAGGATATGTATGCGTGTCGAGTGTTATATTCTTAAATTGCGGCTCTCCAGGGTGCGCTGTGAAACAAAAGTCAATAAACAGTTCATCAAGAAAAATGAATCCGGTATATGTTGCAAACGAACAGACCCTACACTTAAGTGGAATAGCTTTTCAAGGGCCATTGCTGTCCTGTAAGGGAGAGGGGCGGTGGCCAATTTAAGCTGCAGTCAGCTTGAACTTTTAATGATAACGTTGGGCTTAGCAGACACGTGCTTGATCTTCCCGATTGCGCAAGTGATGTAGAGTTTAAACAGAAATATTTTAAGATAAAATAAATGGCAAAATGTGATCTTGTCAAAGATGCCATTATTTAAGGTGACCCAATAGCACAGCAGGCCAGCGCTCTGTCGGGCTGCGTCACACAGACCCCAGTGTTGACTGTCCCGCTGGGAAGAAGTGCCCAGCGTTTTCCTAAGGAGACGGAGGCCATTCTGTGCTCGTACATTCAGAAACTCAATGCAAATTGGTCAGACTTGGTACCACACAAGAAGGGGCAGTGGAATCAGATAAGCCAGTTCAGAAATTACAGAATGTGTTGTGGAAAATAGAGAAGTGTGCAAAACAATGGCAGATGTAATGTAGTACAGACCATCAATAGTGAGCAGCAATCAACAAAGCCAATAGAATGTAGAACTATATAAAACAACAACTTGTAAAATGCCCCAAGGCACTTCACAGGAGCGTAATCAAACAAAAATTGACACAGGGCCAAAGAAGGAGATATTGGTTGACTCAAAAACTTAGTTAAAGAGGTAGGTTTTAAGGAGGGTCTTAAAGGAGGAGAGAGAGGCAGAGAGGTTTAGGGATGGAATTCCAGAGCTTGGGGCCTAATCGTCTGAAGGCACGGTGGCCAACAGTGGGGCGAAGGACGTGGGAGATGCACAAGAAGCCAGGGTTATAGCCAAAATAGTGGCATATAGGTCAATGCTCTGGTCAGACTTACACCTTGAATACTGCATTCAGGTCTGGTCACTCAGAGACAAGGGAGGCATTCAGGCACTGGGGACAGAGAAGAGCCACAAGGCTAATCCTGAGTGTGAGGGTTCCGAATTCTGAGGAAAGGCTGGGAACATTTGGACTTTTCAGCTTGGAAAGGAGATAGTGTCAATTTAGGTCTAATATTCAGAAGTTTCTCCTCACACAAAGAGCATTCAACACTTGGAATGGATATAACGTTCTTTCTGAATGGATGAATTAAGAATGAGCAAATGGCCTTCCTCATCGATAATTATCTTGTGATCACCTCAATCCAACAGCACTAACGAGAACCCACTGCTTCCTCTCTGACCAATTCCTTAACCACTTCCAGCTTTTGCCGTGAATACCCACTGCGTTAAGCTTGTGTAGTAGCTTTTCATGCAGAACTTAATGAAAGGCTTTTTTGCAATCTAGGTACACTCTCATAAGGGCTTCCCATGTAGGGTTGCCAACCCTCCAGGATTGCCCTGGAGTCTCCAGGAATTGAAGATTAATCTCCAGAACTGTCCCGAGTAACTCAGGAGAAAAATCATTAAACAAAATTGTGTCTTTTTCATTTTCTTTGAACGCTTTCATTTATTAGTTATAAGAATGTTGGAGATGGGGAAAATAAGGCTGTTTCACCAATAGTCACGATTAATCCAATCAGCTAACAAAGAGTCTGTTCCCTTTCTGATTGGCTGAGGGAAGGCAATGCACCTGGAGGATGGACCAATGGGGGGAGTGTGGGGGCGGGGTTGTTCGTAGCGGGAGGTCATGTGATGAAACCTCCAGGAATACACCCAACCAAAGTTAGCAACCCTTCCCCATGGTCAATTTGGGATGTCACTTCTTCAAAAAGACCAAGGTTGGACAGCCAGCCTGGGTATCCATTATTCCCCGTGAAGCACTCTCACATATCCATTATTCTTACTGTAATTCACTCACACATGTTCATTATTTTCCCTCTGCTTCAGATTTGCAGTAATCGGGTGTTAAGTAAAACCAGCCACTGAAACGCAATTATATTCTGATAGTCTCTCTGTGAAGTATTGTTAATAGTCTGAGCTCGGGGACCTGAACAGCAGAGCTGCATTTGCGTTAATCAGATATTCAGTTAGAGAGGGACATTCAGGAAATGATGAAAAGCAGTAGCTAATCACAGCATATGGAAAGAGATTGGAGGATTGCATGATGTATATAAGGATTTGGAAAGGTGCTGCTTTTAATTCAGTTCGAAGAATGGATAACCGGCCTTAAAATGGATTGGACTGTTTGAGGAAAATAAAGAAGGAGAAAGGTTCATGGGCAGGTCAAAAGATAAATATGTTATGCTGGTGGACAGTGAAAATCAATGTAGCAGAAAACATATAGGTGAAATTGGATGCCTTTTTGCCTCCCCTTAGCACACCCGGGGGCTTTGCGATCGGGCACGATGCTGACATTGACTCCCGCCATATTCGGCGGGAGTTTTGTGGCGGCGCTGTGGCGTTGCGCCCTGATCTCCTTCACTCAGAGATCGTGATGTCATCGCCGTGCGCTTCGCCCCGGTAGCACCACGGACCCGAAATTGACTTCCGCCCCCTGCAGCAGTGCCAGTCGAAAACACCGACAGCTGCAGGAGGCGTGCATCGGGCGGCCGGCCGCTTCGGGGACGATGATTAAAGGCGAGGTGGCCGAGGTAACTGAAAAAAAAACTTACCTTTCCTGTTCTAGTTTTTTTCGCGGGTTCCCGCCCGCGATCGATCAGCCCGGCGCTCTGCTTGAGGGCCAGGCTGATCGCGTGGGATCGCAGCTGCCTTGGTGGTCCAGGTAGGTCATTTTTAATTGGCAGAGCCTGCAGCGATGGCCCTTCCCTTTGAATGCAGCAGCGCTGCACGGCCCAGCTGCTGAAGTCTCCGCCCCACTCTCTGACGTTAGCGCCCTAAGAAGGAAGTGGAGTGCTTTAGCGCTTTAGCGCTCCACTTCCCTCTTGGGGTGCAAAATTCAATTTCGCGGCCGCCGGCACTAGTTAGTGTCCAGGCGGTGTTAGCGCCCCAAAATGGTCAATACTGAATTTTTTCCCCCATAGAGTCTTGAAAGGTTGCAAAGTGGTTGATGTGGATACAACAGAGATGGGGGAGAGGAGCAACATAAGATTTCTACACAGAATTGGAAACGGATTCAAGGTGTTGGCAAATGATGAGGGGGGAGGGAACACCTGACCTGAAAGTGGGGAGGAAGAGACAGGGTTTGACTTTCACCTTCCCTGTCCGGATAGTAGTCTGGTGGAGCAGATCATCCACTCTTTGTGGGACCCACCTGATTTTCATTCCATTGAAACCAGTGGAATGAATCAGTGTTCCCCATTCGCCCACCAGTACAAACAATATTTCACTGTTTACCCAGTGAAGGCCCCAGGTTTCACCAAACACTTTACTGGCTGCTCCTTTCGGCGCAGCTCCCACTCATCATGTTGCTGCTGCTGCACCCAGCTCGCACGAAATTCTGGTCCTCACGCCCACCCATAGCACAGTCTCCCTCCTTCCTCCCTGCTCCAACCCCAATCTCCCCGACCCTCAGTCCCCAGTCACCCTCCCTCCTCCCTGCTCGTACCCGATCTCCCCGACCCTCAGTCCCCAGTGTCCCTCCCTCCTCCCTGCTCGTTCCCCAATCTCCCAGACCCTCAGTCCCCAGTGTCCCTCCTTCCTCCCTGCTCCAACCCCAATCTCCCCGACCCTCAGTCCCCAGTCTCCCTCCCTCCTCCCTGCTCGTACCCGATCTCCCCGACCCTCAGTCCCCAGTGTCCCTCCCTCCTCCCTGCTCGTTCCCCAATCTCCCCGACCCTCAGTCCCCAGTGTCCCTCCTTCCTCCCTGCTCCAACCCCAATCTCCCCGACCCTCAGTCCCCAGTCTCCCTCCCTCCTCCCTGCTCCAACCCCAATCTCCCCGACCCTCAGTCCCCAGTCTCCCTCCCTCCTCCCTGCTCCAACCCCAATCTCCCTGACCCTCAGTCCCCAGTCTCCCTCTCTCCTCCCTGTTCGTACCCCACTCTCCCCGACCCTCAGTCCCCAGTGTCCCTCCCTCCTCCCTGCTTGTTCCCCAATCTCCCCGACCCTCAGTCCCCAGTCTCGCTCCCTCCTCCCTGCTCGTACCCCAATCTCCCCGACCCTCAGTCCCCAATCTCCCTCCCTCCTCCCTGCTCGTACCCCAATCTCCCCGACCCTCAGCGCCCAGTCTCCCTCCCTTCTCCCTGCTCGTACCCCAATCTCCCCGACCATCAGTCCCCAGTCTCCCTCCCTCCTCCCTGCTCGTACCCCAATTTCCCCGACCCTCAGTCCCCAGTGTCCCTCTCTCCTCCCTGCTTGTACCCCAATCTCCCCAACCCTCAGTCCAGAGTCTCCCTCCCTCCTCCGTGCTCGTACCCCAATCTCCCGGACCCTCAGTCCCCAGTCTCCCCCCTCCTCCCTGCTCGTACCCCAATCTCCCCGACCCTCGGTCCCCAGTCTCCCTCCCTCCTCCGTGCTCCAACCCCAATCTCCCTGACCCCCAGTCCCCAGTCTCCCTCCCTCCACCCTGCTCGTACCCCAATCTCCCCGACCCTCAGTCCCCAATCTCCCTCCCTCCTCCCTGCTCGTACCCCAATCTCTCTGACCCTCATTCCCCAGTCTCCCTCTCTCCTCCCTGCTCGTACCCCAATCTCCCCGACACACAGTCCCCAGTCTCCCTCTCTCCTCCCTGCTCGTACCCCAATCTCCCCGACCCTCAGTCCCCAGTCTCCCTCCCTCCTCCCTGCTCGTACCCCAATCTCCCCGACCCTCAGTCCCCAGTCTCGCTCCCTCCTCCCTGCTCGTACCCCAATCTCCCCGACCCTCAGTCCCCAATCTCCCTCCCTCCTCCCTGCTCGTACCCCAATCTCCCCGACCCTCAGTCCCCAATCTCCCTCCCTCCTCACTGCTCGTACCCCAATCTCTCTGACCCTCATTCCCCAGTCTCCCTCTCTCCTCCCTGCTCGTACCCCAATCTCCCCGACCCTCATTCCCCAGTCTCCCTCCCTCCTCCCTGCTCCAACCCCAATCTCCCCGACCCTCAGTCCCCAGTCTCCCTCCCTCCTCCCTGCTCCAACCCCAATCTCCCCGACCCTCAGTCCCCAGTCTCCCTCCCTTCTCCCTGCTCGTTCACCGATCTCCCCGACCCTCAGTCCCCAGTCTCCCTCTCTCCTCCCTGCTTGAACCCCAATCTCCACGACCCTCAGTCCCCAGTCTCCCTCCCTCCTCCCTGCTCCAACCCCAATCTCCCCGACCCTCAGTCCCCAGTCTCCCTCCCTCCTCTCTGCTCATACTCCTATCTCCCCGACCCTCAGTCCCCAGTCTCCCTCCCTCCTCCCTGCTCCAACCCCAATCTCCCCGACCCTCAGTCCCCAGTCTCCCTCCCTCCTCCCTGCTCGTACCCCAATCTCCTCGACACTCAGTCCCCAATCTCCCTCCCTCCTCCCTGCTTGTACCCCAATCTCCCCGACCCTCAGTCCCCAGTCTCCCTCTCTCCTCCCTGCTTGTACCCCAATCTCCCCGACCCTCAGTCCGCAGTCTCCCTCCCTCCTCCCTGCTCGTACCCCAATCTCCTCGACACTCAGTCCCCAATCTCCCTCCCTCCTCCCTGCTTGTACCCCAATCTCCCCGACCCTCAGTCCCCAGTCACCCTCTCTCGTCCCTGCTCGTACCCCAATCTCCCCGACCCTCAGTCTCCAGTCTCCCTCCCTCCTCCCTGCTCCAACCCCAATCTCCCGGACCCTCAGTCCCCAGTCGCCCTCCCTCCTCCCTACTCGTTCCCCAATCTCCCCGACCCTCAGTCCCCAGTCTCCCTCCCTCCTCCCTGCTCCAACCCCAATCTCCCGGACCCTCAGTCCCCAGTCGCCCTCCCTCCTCCCTGCTCGTTCCCCAATCTCCCCGACCCTCAGTCCCCAGTCTCCCTCCCTCCTCCCTGCTCATACCCCAATCTCCCCGACCCTCAGTCCCCAGTGTCCCTCCCTCCTCCCTGCTCCAACCCCAATCTCCCCAAACCTCAGTCTCCAGTGTCCCTCTCCCCTCCCTGCTTGTACCCCAATCTCCCCAACCCTCAGTCCAGAGTCTCCCTCCCTCCTCCCTGCTCATACCCCAATCTCCCCGACCCTCAGTCCCCAGTCTCCCTCCCTCCTCCCTGCTCGTACCCCAATCTCCTCGACACTCAGTCCCCAGTCTCCCTCCCTCCTCCCTGCTTGTACTCCAATCTCCCCAACCCTCAGTCCAGAGTCTCCCTCCCTCCTCCCTGCTCGTACCCCAATCTCCCCGACCCTCAGTCCCCAGTCTCCCTCCCTCCTCCCTGCTCGTACCCCAATCTCCCTGACCCTCAGTCCCCAGTCTCCCTCCCTCCTCCCTGCTCGTACCCCAATCTCCCTGACCCTCAGTCCCCAGTCTCCGTCCCTTCTCCCTGCTCGTTCCCCAATCTCCCAGACCCTCAGTCCCCAGTCTCCCTCCCTCCTCCCTGCTCCAACCCCAATCTCCCCGACCCTCAGTCCCCAGTCTCCCTCCCTCCTCCCTGCTCGTACCCCAATCTTCCCGACCATCAGTCCCCAGTCTCGCTCCCTCCTCTCTGCTCGTTCCCCAATCTCCCCGACCCTCAGTCCCCAGTCTCCCTCTCTCCTCCCTGCTCGTACCCCAATCTCCCCGACCCTCAGTCCCCAGTCTCCCTCCCTCCTCTTTGCTCCAACCCCAATCTCCCCGACCCTCAGTCCCCAGTCTCCCTCTCTCCTCCCTGCTCGTTCCCCAATCTCCCCGACCTTGAGGCCCCAGCCTCCCTCCCTCCTCCCTGCTCCAACCCCAATCTCCCCGACCCTCAGTCCCCAGTCTCCCTCCCTCCTCCCTGCTCGTACCCCAATCTCCCCGACCCTCAGTCCCCAGTCTCCCTCCTTCCTCCCTGCTCGTACCCCAACCTCCCTGACCCTCAGTCCCCAGTCTCCCTCTCTCCTCCCTGCTCGTACCCCAATCTCCCCGACCCTCAGTCCCCAATCTCCCTCCCTCCTCCCTGCTCGTTCCCCAATCTCCCCGACCGTCAGTCCCCAGTCTCCTTCCGTCCTCCCTGCTCCAACCCCAATCTCCCCGACCCTCAGTCCCCATGTCTCCCTCCCTCCTCCCTGCTCGTACCCCAATCTCCCCGATCCTCAGTCCCCAGTCTCCTTCCGTCCTCCCTGCTCCAACCCCAATCTCCCCGACCCTCAGTCCCCAGTCTCCCTCTCTCCTCCGTGCTCCAACCCCAATCTCCCCGACCCTCAGTCCCCAGTCTCCCTCCCTCCTCCCTGCTCGTTCCCCAATCTCCCCGACCCTCAGTCCCCAGTCTCGCTCCCTCCTCCCTGCTCCAACCCGAATCTCCCCGACCCTCAGTCCCCAGTCTCCCTCCCTCCTCCCTGCTCGTACCCCAATCTCCCCGACCCTCAGTCCCCAGTCTCCCTCCCTCCTCCCTGCTCGTACCCCAATCTCCCCGACCCTCAGTCCCCAGTGTCCCTCCCTCCTCCCTGCTCGTGCCCCAACCTTCCCGACCCTCAGTCCCCAGTGTCCCTCCCTCCTCCCTGCTCGTACCCCAATCTCCCCGACCCTCAGTCCCCAGTCTCCCTCCCTCCTCCCTGCTCTTACCCCAATCTCCCCGACCCTCAGTCCCCAGTCTCCTTCCCTCCTCCCTGCTCGTACCCCAATCTCCCCGACCCTCAGTCCCCAGTCTCCCTCCCTCCTCCCTGCTCGTACCCCAATGTCCCCGACCATCAGTCCCCAGTCTCCCTCCCTCCTCCCTGCTCGTACCCCAATCTCCCCAACCCTCAGTCCCCAATCTCCCTCCCTCCTCCCTGCTCGTACCCCAATCTCCCCGACCCTCATTCCCCAGTCTCCCTCCCTCCTCCCTGCTCGTTCCCCAATCTCCCTGACCCTCAATCCCCAGTCTCCCTCTCTCCTCCCTGCTCGTTCCCCAATCTCACTGACCCTCAGTCCCCAGTCTCCCTCCCTCCTCCCTGCTCGTGCCCCAACCTTCCCGACCCTCAGTCCCCAGTCTCCCTCCCTCCTCCCTGCTCGTTCCCCAATCTCCCCGCCCCTCAGTCCCCAGTCTCCCTCCCTCCTCCCTGCTCGTGCCCCAACCTTCCCGACCCTCAGTCCCCAGTCTCCCTCCCTCCTCCCTGCTCGTTCCCCAATCTCCCCGACCCTCAGTCCCCAGTCTCCCTCCCTCCTCCCTGCTCGTGCCCCAACCTTCCCGACCCTCAGTCCCCAGTCTCCCTCCCTCCTCCCTGCTCGTACCCCAATCTCCCCGACCCTCAGTCCCCAGTGTCCCTCCCTCCTCCCTGCTCGTTCCGCAATCTCCCCGACCCTCAGTCCCCAGTCTCCCTCCCTCCTCCCTGCTCGTTCGCAATCTCCCCGCCCCTCAGTCCCCAGTGTCCCTCCCTCCTCCCTGCTCGTTCCCCAATCTCCCTGACCCTCAGTCCCCAGTCTCCCTCCCTCCTCCCTGCTCGTTCCGCAATCTCCCCGACCCTCAGTCCCCAGTCTCCCTCCCTCCTCCCTGCTCGTTCGCAATCTCCCCGCCCCTCAGTCCCCAGTGTCCCTCCCTCCTCCCTGCTCGTTCCCCAATCTCCCTGACCCTCAGTCCCCAGTCTCCCTCCCTCCTCCCTGCTCGTTCCCCAATCTCCCCGACCCTCAGTCCCCAGTGTCCCTCCCTCCTCCCTGCTCGTACCCCAATCTCCCCGACCCTCAGTCCCCAGTGTCCCTCCCTCCTCCCTGCTCGTTCCCCAATCTCCCCGACCCTCAGTCCCCAGTCTCCCTCCTTCCTCTCTGCTCGTTCCCCAATCTCCCTGACCCTCAGTCCCCAGTCTCCCTCTCTCCTCCCTGCTCGTTCCCCAATCTCCCCGACCCTCAGTCCCCAGTCTCCCTCTCTCCTCCCTGCTCCAACCCCAATCTCCCCGACCCCCATTCCCCAGTCTCCCTCTGTCCTCGCCACTCAAACCACTCGAACCTGAATCTCCCTGACCCCCAGTCTCCCCCTGTCCTCACCACCTGAACCCCAATCTCCATGACCCCCAGTCGCCAGTCTCCCCGATCCCCCATCCCACCAGGAGAAACAATCTTTCACTGTTTACCCCAGTCAAGTCCCCAGGTTTCACTCACCCCTTTACTGACTGCTCCTCTCGGTCCATCCCAATCCCCAGTCTCCCTTGTCACTCAAACCCCAATCTCCCCGACCCTCATTCCACAGTTTTCCTCTCTCCTCTCCGCTCAAACCCCAATCTCCCTGACCCCCCAGTCCACCCCCCAGTCCACAGTCTTCCCCTCTCCTGTCTCCTCTCCGCTCAAACCCCAATCTCTCCGACCCCAGTCACCCCCAATCCCCCATCCCCGACCTAAATTCCCCAGTCTCCCTTTCTTCCCCCCTCCTGACTGAGAACACATGCTGGTCCCGGCTCGCTGCGGGCAGGGAGGGCGCTGATGGTGACAGCACCAAGTTGAAGGCTTCTCTGCGGCAGCGGCTGATGATCTGACTGAGCGGGTTGGCATTATTTCCCCAAACCTCTCCACCTCTTCCTCTCCTTTAGGACCCTCCCTAAACCCATGTCTTTGATTAAGTTTTTGGCCACCCCTACCGTCTCAATCTCTCAATCCGTCACTCGAATGAAACTTAAACCAAGGCCCGTTATGCCCTCTCAGGTGAATGTAGGAGATCCCATCACAGTATTTGAAGAAGAGCAGGACAGCCTTCCAGTGTTGTGGTCAACATTCCTCCTTCAACCAACATCATTAAAACAGATATCTAATCATTATCTCTTTCTGTTTATGGGATCTTGCTGTGCACACATTGGCCGCCATGTTTCACTGCACTTCAAAAGCACTTCATTGGCTGTAACGGGCTTAAGATATCCTATAGTGAAAGTTACTGTTTGTTCGTTCTTTCTTTTTCTTTCTTTCTCTCTCTCTTTCTTTCTTTTCCGTTATTCATGAGAGGGAGTTTTAGAGCAAAACACTAAAGCAGTTAGGACCTGGGACATAGCATAGAGTGCTTATCTATAAGATTCTTTAAGATGAAAAATGAACCTACAAAGAGGGAGGGAGGTAAAATTCCTGAGATGGTAGGGGGGAAATTCCCCTCTCGAAATCGATCCTCTCAGTCTTGCTTGGTGACAGCAGGAGTGCAAATCAATCAGACCTTGCCTCTGGTAATAGATTATTAATAGCATTACGAGTGAGGTTAATCCAATCTCATGGGAGTAAAATGGGCAATCCCTCGACATTGGAGAGCGCTGATCCTACCATCAGTTAATGAGCGGATTACCCTTTCCATGAGGCAGTGTGCGAGATTCTGCGACGCAGTGCCTGAGGCAGATGTGTGATAGCATTGCCTCCCCCGTACTGTACTTTATTTCGATAATGTAATAAACCACAGACACAGACACCATACGAGAGCTTTACTGTTCCGCAAGATTTAATATTACCATTTGATAAGTTACTGTCATTCTGACCCCGCCGCAGAGTAGTGTGCGTTCTGTAAATTATTTATGATTCGGCCACTTTCCGTCTGTTAAGATACAAATATTTTATTAAATTATAAAGTGCACCAGTGAGATTTCTTCCCGCTAATCAGCTGCTACTGATTTCTAAATAATGTTGGTGGTGATCGCTTTCACAATCAACAGTCCTACATTGCAAACACTATTGAGCATTAGTATTGAGTATGGGCTCCCCAGCAGGCTTATCAATAAGTAGCGGAGCATACAGACGATTTCAAGTCCCACTCCAGAGACTTGAGCACTAAAATCAAGGCTGATACTCCAGTGCAGTACTAAGGGAGTGCTGCATTGTCGGAGGGGATGTTTTTTGAATGAGAAGTTAAACCGAGTCCCTGTCTCCCCTCTCAACAGTGACTACCACTTTAAAAAAGTACTTAATTGGCTGTAAGGTGCTTTGGGATATTCTGGGGTCATGAAAGATGCTATATAAATGCAAGTCTATCTGTCTAACATAAAAGATCCCATGGCACCATTTCGAAGAAGAGCAGGGCAGTTCTCCCCAACTTCCTGGGCCAACATTTATCCCTCAACCAACACCATTAAAACAGATGATCTGGTCATTATCACACTGCTGTTTGTGGGAGCTTGCTGTGCACAAATTGGCTGCTGCGCTTCCTACATTACAACAGTGACTACACTTCAAAAGTACTTCTTTGGTTGCAAAATGCTTTGGGACGTCCTGAGGTCATGAAAGGCGCTGTATAAATGCAAATACAAAAGCAAAATACTGTGGCTGCTGGAAATCTGAAATAAAAACAGAAAATGCTGGAAATACTCAGCAGGTCAGGCAGCATCTGCAGAGAGAAAAACAGAGTTAATGTTTCAGGTCGATAACCCTTCGTCAGAACTGGATGCAAGTATAAATGCAAGTCTTTCTTTTTAGGGGTGCTCTAATTGGCCAACACCCTTGGTTAGAGTTTGAAAAATAAATCAGAGTGTGTGGACTTTGAGGACCTTGTGGTTGAATAGCCAATCAACACTCACCATCGAGGCTCATGCGAATTATAATCACTTGAACGCAAGTGGAGACCTTTGTGGAGACTGGAGTTCATCAGCTGAGCTTCCTTCTCTGGTACTGTATAAGGAAACGAATGCGGCACCCTGTAGCTGACTCAGCCCCTGTAACATACCACAAGTTAACTGCTGCCTTCCATTGAGCTTTCCAAGTTCTAATTGTCACTGGCACTCTTTCCCTGGCCCTTGTCACTGGCTGGCATTCTTTCCCTAGCCCTTGTCACTCTTTGGCACTCTTTCCCTGGCCCTTGTCACTGCTTGGCATCCTTTCCCTGGCCGCTGTCACTGTTGGCATCTGATCCAAGATGTTCTGCTTCACTAACAGATGGTCGCTATGGATGTACACACCAGGCATTCACAAATAATTACCACTAAATAATGTTTTCTCCAAGCCCAACCATTGAATAATCCAGCAAATAAAGCAGCTGTTGTCAAACCTCGTGTTGCAAGTGGCCTATTTGGTCTGACTCTGAGTAAATCAACTTAGAATATATAGGATACTAGATGTAGAACTGCTCTGTACTTCTTCCATTAAGAAAAAGTTGGACCAGCTGTCTTGGATGATTGGAGATCTTGTCAAGTTAGCAACCCATGATACACGTTCTCTTTTTCTTCTCCTCCGATTGTGCGGGAACCGTGTAAGCCTGTGAGTTGCAAGAGTCCTCTGCTCTGGGATCAGGATTGTAAGAACAGTCATAGGTCCAGCGCCTTTGGGATCTTGGTGGAGAAGGGCTAAAGGCAAGAGGTACATCCAGTTTGCGTGCAGAGCTGTGTCAACACTCATAGATTCATAGAATCATAAATTCATAGAATCATAAAGCACAGAAGGAGGCCATTTGGCCCATCGTTCCTGTGCCAGCTCTTTGAAAAAGCGATCCAATTAGTCCCACTCCCCTGTTCTTTCCCCATAGCCCTGCAAATTTTTTCCTTCAATTTTTTGTCCAATTCCCTTTTGAAAGTTATTATTGAATCTGCCTCCACCGCCCTTTCAGGCAGTGCATTCCAGATCACAACAACTCGCAGTTAATTTTGTTGTCCCTCAGCTTGGCCGTGGTTCTTTTGTTAATCTTCCAGGGCAAGGTGGAATGTTGCTTTGTAGGATTCTCTGAGCTGGCTCTCGTTGTCTACTAAGGGAGGACAATGAGAGGATCAACCTGCATGCCTCTCCCCTGCTCAGTGGGTAGCCTAATTCTTAATCTCAAGTGCGACATAGGCTTCCTGTGTTTTCTTTGTTAAGGAATAAAAAATGAAAGAAAGACTTGCATTTATATAGCACCTTTCCCCACATCAGGCCACCCCAAAGCATTTTACAGCTATTAAAGTACTTTTGAAGTGTAGTCACTGTTGTAATGTAGACACAGCTCTGCACACATACTGGGTTAAGAGTGATTCACTCCAGAGAGAACAAACTGATGCATGCTGAAGCCTCAGTGTTCTCCGTTGACATTGGCATGGAGAACCTTTATGGGTAAACAGAGAACAAGGGTTGATCACGTCATCCAGTTAGGCATTTGGTTTGGTTGGCCGCTAGTTGTCGGATGCCTATCCAACTACAACATTAAATTTGCCATATGGGCAGTAAGGTGCTAGAACGAGTTGAGAGTGCACCAATCGCAAGGTGGCACCTTCATATAAGGGGAGCCATTCATTTCATTGTTACAATGTTCTCCAATACAAAGATTAATCAACAGAATTAACCCCTTCCACATTGTCTATCCAAAGCAATCCTTGAAAAACGAACTCCCTGTTATTTCATAGCAAAGAAAACACAGGAAGCATGTGTAGCTCTTGAGGTTGAGAACTAGGTTACCCACTGAGGTGTCCGTCGTGGCTCAGTGGTAGCACTCTTACCTCTGTGTCAGAAGATTACGGGCTCAGCGGCTCGAGCATGTAACTAGGCAGCCAATTTGTGCACAGCAAGATCCCACAAACAGCAATATAAAAATGACCAGGTAAACTGGTTTTTAGTGTTGAGGGATAGCTATTGGCCAAGGACACTCGGGAGAACTCCCCTGCTCTTCTTCAAAATAGTGCCGTGGGATTTTTTTACATCCACCTGAGAGGCCAGACGGGCCCTCGGATTAATGTCTCATCCAGTGGACGGCACCTCCGACAGTGCAGCACTCCCTCAGCACTGCAGTGGAGTGTCAGCCTAGGTTATATGCTCAAGCCGCTGAGCCCATACCCTTCTGACTCAGAGGTAACATCTCATTCGAAAGACGACACCTCTGATGGTGCAGCACTCCCTCAGTACTGCACTGGAATGTCAGGCTAGATTTTGTGCTCAAATCTCTGGACTGGGATTATGAACTCACAACCTTCTGACTCAGAAGCAGGAGTGCTACCCACTGAGCCAAGGCTAACACAACATGAACAGCCTGTTATAAAAATTCCTTTCACCTCTCAAAAAATATCGCAGCTACATATTAGCCGGAGAATCAAATAACAGTTCCGGTCCTAGGGGATGAATAGTATTGAAAGAACGCAGTACTTCAAAGCGATACCAGGTTTTAAGCCATAATACATAGCCTCAGAGGTGTTGACAGAAGCAACTAGACCACCTACCTTAGAGCCATAGTCTGCTCTCTATCTTTGGCCACGCAGGTGCTGAAAGATTGGTATCAGACACTGCTCCCCAGTCGTGCGGGAGGCCAGGAATTAGCCTGCGGCTCAGTGCACTTGCCGCGATCACCCTTACCATTGTCACATCCTTCCTGCTCTGTTCTGCTAATCACACCATTGTGCCGGAGCTGGATTACCTGGGAGAAAGGGATTGAGATGTGGGTAGCGGGAGGCTTCAGTGACATTTTGTAAATTAAGCGGAGCATTCAAGAGAGAGCGAAGACTGAGAGAGTGGATAATCACCAGTCTTGTCAAACCATCAGCAGCTGTTCACCTCAGGGGCAAGCAGGCTTTCTCTCTCCTCCCTCGCTCCCTCTTTCATGTGCCACCAGGCTCATTAACACTATAGGGGCAGCAGCAGGTTCTGTCTCTCATAACAACCACTTCTGACAAGTCGTTCCGACAGAGGAAAAGAGAAATCATTTTGGTTGTTTTAAAAAAAAACTAGAGCTGAGAAATGTTTTTCCAAAAAGGCTTAATCCAAGTTCAATCTCTTCAGATTTTCAGGTACTTGTCGTACGGCAGGTTAACTGGAAATGGTTATCAGACTCATAATGAAGCTCAACGACAGCTCGAGGAACAGCACCTCATCTTTCGATTAGGCACTTTACAACCTTAAGGCCTCAATATTGAGTTCAACAACTTTAGATCAGAACCACCGCTCCCAATTTCTCAGACAGCAGGTGCTGGTAATGATTCTGCTGTAACCACTTACACCGCCTGCAGACCCATCTTTTGTTTTTACATAGAATTTACAGCACAGAAACAGGCCATACGGCCCAACTGGTCCATGCCAGTGTTTGTGTCCACAGGAGCCTCCTCCCACCTTACTTCATCTCACCATATCCTTCTATTCTTCTCCCTTATATACTTATCTAGCTGTCATTAAATGCATCTCTGCTATTCACCTCAACTACTCCATGTGGCAGCAAGTTCAACATTCGCACCATTCTCTGGGTAAAGAGGTTTTTCCTGAATTCCTTACTGGATTTATAAGTGATTGGATTATCCCACAAGTGGGAACATCTCTACATTTACCCTATCGAACCCCTTCATAATTTTAAAGACTACCTGGTCACCTTTCTATAGAATCATAGAAATTTATGGCACAGGAGGCCATTCGGCCCATCGTGTCTGTGCCGGCCAAAAAAGAGATATCCAGCCTAATCCCATTTTCCAGCTCTTGGTCCGCAGCATGCTTCAAGTGCATATCCAAGTACTTTTTAAATGTGATGAGGGTTTCTGCCTCTACCACCCTTTCAGGTAGTGAGTTCCAGACCCCCACCACCCTCTGGGTAAAAAAAGTTCTCCTCAACTCCCTTGAATCCGTCTACCAATTACTTTAAGTCTATGCCCCCTGGTTATTGACCTCTCTGCTAGGGGAAATAGGTCCTTCCTATCCACTCTATCTAGGCCCCTCATAATTTTATACACCTCAATTAAATCTCCCCTCAGCCTCCTCTGTTCCAAGGAAAACAACCCCAGTCTATCCAATCTTTCCTCATAGCTAAAATTCTTCAGTACTGGCAACATCCGCGTAAATCTCCTCTGTACCCTCTCTAGTGCAATCACATCTTTCCTGTAATGTGACCAGAACTGCACACAGTACTCTAGCTGCAGCCTAACTAGTGTTTTATACAGTTCAAGTATAACCTCCCTGCTCTAATATTCTATGCCACGGCTAATAAGGGAAAGTATCCTGTAGGCCTTATTATCCACCTTATCTACCTGTCCTGCTGCCTTCAGGGATCTGTGGACATGCAATCCAAGGTCCTCTGCACTTCTCAGTATTCCATACCTCGGGAGCCTACTGTCAACAAGGGCAGACGTCGATGATGAAGTCCAACACCGCCTTCAGTGTGCCAGTGCAGCCTTCGGTCGCCTGAGGAAGAGAGTGTTTGAAGACCAGGACCTCAAACCCGTCACTAAGCTCATGGTCTACAGAGCAGTAGTGATACCCGCCCTCCTGTATGCCTCAGAGACATGGACCATGTACAGCAGGCACCTCAAAGCACTGGAGAGGTACCACCAACGCTGCCTCCACAAGATCCTGCAAATCCATTGGCAGGATAGGCGCACCAATGTCAGTGTTCTCGCTCAAGCCAACATCCCCAGCATCGAAGCTTTGACCACGTTCGATCAGCTCCGATGGACGGGTCACATCGTCCAGACGCCCGATACGAGACTCCCAAAACAAGCGCTCTACTCGGAGCTCCGACACAGCAAGAGAGCCCCAGGTGGGCACAGGAAATGCTTCATGGACACCCTCAAAGCCTCCTTGAAAAAGTGTAACATCCCCACCGACACCTGGGAATCCCTGGCCCTAGACCGCACAAAGTTGAGGAGAAGCATCCGGGAAGGCGCCGAACACCTCGAGTCTCTTCGCCGGGAGCAAGCGGAAGCCAAGCGCAAGGAGCGCACGTCAACCCAAGCACCCCACCCACCCGCCCCTTCAACCATCGTCTGCCCCACCTGTGACAGAGACTGTAGGTCCTGCATTGGACTCATCAGTCACCTGAAAACTCATTTTTAATGTGGAAGCAAGTCATCCTCGGTTCCGAGGGACTGCCTAAGAAGAAGAAGTTTATTTCATGAGGCTTGTTTGGAACCTGATTCTTTCGCACTCCTATTGAAAGCTAGTCCCCTCAGCAGGGCTGCTTCAAGATCTTTTCTCAGATTAGTCACACTGGTCGCTGCGTTCTGGCTGCCCAGCCGTGTCCTCAGCAACCAAATCGTGCGTTAATAACAAGTTCAAGACGGACAGGAAAAGACCCGCTGGCCCATCCAGCCTGTCCCACTCAATTGTTATACCTTGTGCATCACAATACAAACACTCCCCTCCCACCCTAAACCATGTGATCTCCTGGGAGAGGCAATAGACCAGATAAAACCCAGGCCAATTTGGCAGGAAAAACACCTAGGAAATTCCTCTCTGATCCCCCTCAGGTGATCAAAACTGGTCCCGGAGATGTCGCCAGCCCTGATAATTCCATGCCCCACCTACTTTTGTACGAGGTGATCTCCACACCCCCCAAAAGACAGCTCCAGCTCTCGCTTGAAGGAATTCAGCGAATTGGGGTCCACTGCACCAGACGGCAGCCTGTTCCTGAGGTCAATGGCTAACGGCTCAACAAAAAGTAAACTGGGGAGGGGGATGATTAAGAGTCGAGGTTTTTAAACTTTATTACGGACGTAATGTTATAAATGAGACCTTCGGAGTGAGGGCGGTGTGTACCTGAAACAGTACTATATAGCGAATGGACTACAGCTCTGCTCCTTTTTAAAAAATTTGTTCCTGGGATGTGAGCGTCGCTGGCAAGGCCAGCATTTATTGCCCATCCCTAATTGCCCTTGAGAAGGTGGTGGTGAGCCGCCTCCTTGAACCGCTGCAGTCCGTGTGGTGAAGGTACTCCCGCAGTGCTGTTAGGGAGGGAGTTCCAGGATTTAATAAGTTCTATCGGACTTGCTCTGGGAGCCCTTCACTGGGAGAGCCCCGAAGTTAGGCTCTGAGTTCCCAGAGTCCTTTCTGCTCTCCCACAGTTATTTTTAATAGTCTTCTAGAGAGAGAGTTTTCTCTCTAGACGGGGCCTCGGTTTAACATCTCATCTGAAAGACGGCACATCCGACAGTGCAGCGCTCCCTCAGTGCTGCACTGGAGTGCTAGCCCAGATTTTGTGCTCAAGTCCCAATAAGGGAACAAATACTCTGGAAAATTCCTCTTCCAGCCCCTCAGGCATTCAACACCAATCCAGGAGATCACACGGACCAAGTGTTACCTATAAAGCTACTTACCTTCTAAATGATGCGATCTCTGCCCCAGCCAAGAGCTTGGAGACATGCAGAGAGTCAGCATGCACCATACCAGCCCACACCGCATTCCGGAGGCTCACTACTACAGGGATTAATACTTAAGAGAGAGTGATCAGCAGAGCATTCCACTTGAGAATTTCCAAAGTTAATTACTTCATACACCAATGCACCAAAAAATATTGAAAAGCATTGTTTATTCAGGTTTCGTGGGTGTTAATGGAGCTGAGATAGAGATCAGTCATGAACTAATTAAATGGCGGAACAGGCATTGAGGGGTCGAATGGCCTCCGGTTCCTATGTCATGGTGGACATTCGTGGCTATCTCTATGCGGGGGGTGTAGAGGGCGTGTGCAGCTCTGTGCCCCTGAAGCACAATGAGGTCTCTACAGAAAGATTGATAATTGCCAGTCGATAATCTTGAAGTGATTGCATTACAATAGACAGTTGATTATTGCAAAACAACAGAGTCAGTGTATTTTAGTGGATTAATCAATTTTTAAAAATTAAAGAATTGATTTCACTTCACAGCAATACTTCTTAACAAATCTCTCCTTGTAAGGTTCCTTGAAGGAGCAATGATGCACATGCAGGTTTAATTATTATACAGTCATGTTTGTGGTTCCTTCAGCTGCAGTTAATCATTGTCAAATCTTCTCTGGGGTGCGGTCTTCCTCTAATAAATTGGACACCCCATTGCTCAAAGAGGTCTCTGTCTTAATATATTCACTGCTGCATATAGTGGCACCACTAATCCAGGCCACAATGGAGATGATTGGGTAATTTCTCCATCAATCACGTAAGTGACTGGGATTGATTTTACGCAAATAATTTGTGTGATGTAACTATCCTCTATTCACTGCATTTTGCTGGAGAAATAATCCTGCTGTACTCAGGAGACTCTGTTTGCTGTAGTTTTGGTCATGAGTTCAGCGACCCTCCTTGCTGCAGTTCACGATGAGTAAATTAAAACCACAAACCCATCCCGCCTCCAACTCATTGGCTGACACAGTGGTGTCAATGTTCACTTTTATACCCAGAAGGGCTCTGAGGCTCAAAGGCTGCACGCCCTGGGGATATATAACTGTGAGGATAATTGGCCCAGTTCCCATTGGCCTTTGATTGTAGACGGGTGTTAATGTGCATTCCAGAGTAGTGCTGTGGTTGTTCTAGGAGCTGCTCAAGGCGTAGCTCTCTCTGGTATTACAATACAACTGTACAATGATTAATCCTTCTTAATAATTCAGTCCTACTTTGAGCTTGAGAAATATTTTTGTCTTGAAGCATAATTTGCCTGCGCATTGGGAAATTGCAAGGTAAATAATGGAAAGCGTACAAACTCATCTGTTATTAGACTTTTCTCATAGTCGGTGGTGTCAGCTTTAAGAATCCCCATGTCTCATCTCGGATGCCTGGCAGGCTGGGCTGAAAGGTACAGGAGCTTTGCAGAACTCTGTGCTTTGGATGTGCATTTAAAAAATTTTAAATTCGATTTTAAAATTCTCATCCTCTAGTTCAAATCCCTCCACGGCTTCGCCCCTCCCTATCTCTGTAACCTCCTCCAGCCCTGCAATCCTCCGAGATATCTGTGTTCCTCCAATTCTGGCCTCTTGCGCATCCTCAATTTTAATCGCTCCACCAGTGGTGGCCGTGCCTTCAGCTGCCTACACCCCAAGCTCTGGAATTCCTTCCTTGAAACCTTGCTACCTCTCTCTCCTCCTTTAAGATGCTCCTGAAAACCTACCTCTGTCACCTATCCTAATATCTCCTTATGCAGCTCGGTGTCAAATTTTGCCTGATAACGCTCCTGTGTAGATCCTTAGGACATTTTACTACGTTAAAAGCGCTATATAACTACAAGTTGCATTTGAATCCAGTCCAATCCAGACTAATGAGATTACAATCTCCACTCTCTGATGGCTATTTAGTTCCAAAGTGAGATTAATTTGGACCACGCCAATTTAGCTCCTAATGGGAGTAAATCCAAAGAATAAAACTACCCATAATTTGGTGCTAATTTGGTAGACTGATTTAATAATTTGCTCTTCTGGGGCCCCTGAGTAGCTTTATCCAGTAAGTAGTCATTGCCAGGTCTATGCTTAGCTAGCTGATCTTAGTCGAGGCTGGTGTAGGGATGCTACAGATGGCACCAGAACCCTTGCACTACGGAGTGGGAAATTACTCCCGATATGTGTTGTGGACATCTGGTGAGGAGAGCTCAGCCAAACCTTTGCTGCCCGTATCCTGACTCGCACCCAGGTCCGTTTACCATCACCTCTGTGCTCGCTGATCTACATTGGCATTCAAATTAAAAAAATTCTCATCCTTGTATTCAAATCCCTCCATGGCCTCACTCCCCTCCCTATCTTTGTAAGCATCTCCAACCCTGCAACCCTCCGAGATCTCTGCGTTCCTCCAATTCTGGCCTCTTGTGCATCCCCCACTTCCTTCGCCCCACCATTAGCGGCCGTGCCTTCAGCCGTCTAGGCCCTAAGCTCTGGAATTCGCCCCCCAAACCTCTCCGCCTCTCTCTCCTCCTTTAAGATGCTGCTTAAAACCTACCTCTTTGACCAATCGCTTGATCACCTTAATAACGTCTCCTCCTTTGTCTGAAAGTGCTCCTGTGAAGCGGCTTAGCACGTTTTACTATGTTAAAGGCGCAATATAAACACGTTATTCTTGTTGTTGAGGACGGGATTTTTGCACCACTTTTACAGTCACGGTGCTAGTGTGACATTTACATTTTCCACATCAGCACTCCTCGTGGTCATTTTACACTCATGTTACACTTGTACCTTGCACCATGCACATACCACCGTGACTGTAAAAGTGGTGTAAAGGGGACGGTAGCGTAGTGGTAATGTCACTGGGCTAGTAATGCAGAAGCCTGGACTAATGATCCAGAGATGTGAGTTCAAATCCCACCATAGCAGCTGGGGAATTTAAATTCAGTTAATTAAATAAATCTGGAATAAAAAGCTAGTATCAGTGATGGAAATCATGAAACTATCAGATTGTTGAAAACCCATCTGGTTTACTAATGTCTTTGAAGGAAATCTGCTGTCCTTACCTGGTGGTTCACTCTTAAATGGCCTCACAAGTCACTCAGTTGTAACAAAACATAATGGCCCAGAAATTCAGGTCATGGGGCTTCCTGCGGATGCAAGCCCCTGATCTGCGCTGGCCGTTGAGCTGTGGGCTCCTGTGGAATTCCAATCCGGGGTCTGGTCCAGCTGCGGGCGCGCAGTGCTTGTGTAGCCCAGGGGTGTAGTTAGTTTGATGGGATCACATGGGCAGCCAATCAGAGCAGGAAATGCTCCATTCATAAGTCTGACAGGAAGTGCTGTCAAGATATATAAATACTACAACCCCAAAATAGCACTAAATCTTCAAATAAACTTTTTTTTAAATAAACTATAAATTACATGAAATAACTATTTGAAACAATAATTTTGAAAAAAATAATTTTATTTTCTAACGGGGCTAAAAGTAAACTTACCTTGCTTTAAAGTATTTAAAAATAATAAACCTGTGGAAAAAATGTTTTAATTTTAATTAATTCACCACTTACCTTGTAAAAAGCAGGCCTTACGCCTGCTTTTTACATTTCTAAATTCTGCAGGCTTACTCTCCCGGGAAAACCTGTAAAAAAAACGAAGTTCGATGCGCACACGCAGCCTCCCCCGCGCACGCGTTCGACCTCTGAACCTCTTCGTTCAGAGGAACGGAAATGCCGGTTTCCCGCACATGCACAGTGCATGCAGGAAACCGGCACTTCCATTGGGCCTACGGGTGAGTACCCCGTGCGTACTCACCCGTGGAGACCCGAATTTCTGGGCCAACAAGAATGAAACGGGACCGACCACTGGCTACAGAGATGGCAACGGCACACCCAGCCCCATCAACCCTGCAAAGTCCTCCTCACCAACATCTGGGGACTTGTGCCAAAATTGGGAGAGCTGTCCCACAGACTAGTTAAGCAACAGTCTGACATAGTCATACTCACAGAATCATACCCCTCAGCCAAT
Source organism: Somniosus microcephalus (assembly GCF_052327205.1). Classification (NCBI taxonomy): domain Eukaryota; kingdom Metazoa; phylum Chordata; class Chondrichthyes; order Squaliformes; family Somniosidae; genus Somniosus; species Somniosus microcephalus. The sequence goes on along the minus strand of NC_140990.1, from coordinate 173,214,673 downwards.
GTCTCAAACTCCTCCATCACCATCCCTGGGAATGTCCAGTCCCACCAGGGGTGGTGGCAAGTGGTATACAGTCGGGAAGGAGTGACCCTGGGAGTCCTCAACATTGACTGCGGACCCCATGAAGTCTGATGGCTTCAGGTCAAGCATGGGCAAGGAAAACACCTACTGCCGTCCCTCAGCTGATGAATCAGTACTCCTCCATGGAGAGTAGCAAGGGCACAGGATGTACTCTGGGTGGGGGGACTTCAATGTCCATCACCAAGAGTGGCTCGGTAGCACCACTACTGGCTGAGTCCTGAAGGACAAAACTTCCAGTCTGGGCCTGCGACAGGTGGTGAGAGAACAAACACGAGGGGAAAAACCTCCTCGTCCTCGCCAATCTACCTGTTGCAGATGCATCTGTCCATGACAGTATTGGTAGCAGTGACCGTCATTGTGGAGGCGAAGTCCCGTCTTCACACAGAAGAAACCCCCCATCGTGTTGTGTGACACTACCACCGTGCTAAATGGGATAGATTCAGAACAGATCTAGCAGCTCAAAACTGGGCATCCGTGAGGCGCGGTGGGCCATCAGCAGCAGCAGAATTGTATGCCACCACAATCTGTAACCTCATGGCTGGCATATCCCTCACTCTACCATTCCCATCAAGCCAGTGGAACAACCCTGATTCAATAAGGAGTGTAGAAGAACATGCCAGGAGCAGCACCAGCCGTACCTAAAAATGAGGTGCCAACCTGGGGAAGCTGCAACACAGGACTACATGCATGCTAAAAAGTGAAAGCAGCATGCCATAGACAGGGCTAATGGATCAGATCAAAGCTCTGCAGTCTTGCCACATTCAGTCGTGAATGGTGGTGGACCATTAAACAACTAACGGGAGGAGGAGGCTCCATGAATATCCGCATCCTCAATGATGGTGCAGCCCAGCACCTGAGTGCAAAAGACAAGGCTGAAGCATTTGCAACCATCTTCAGCGAGAAGTGCCGAGTGGATGATCCATATTGGCTTACTCCCGAGGTCCACACCATCACAGAAGCCAGTCTTCAGCCAATTCGATTCACTCCACGTGATATCAAGAAATGGCTGAGCTCACTGGATACAGCAATGGCTATGGGCCCCGGCTACCGTGCTGAAGACTTGTTCTCCAGAACTAGCCGCGTCTCTAGCCAAGCTGTTCCAGTACAGCTATAACACTGGCATCTATCCGACAATGTGGAAAACTGCCCAGGTATGTCCTCTCCACAAAAAGCAGGACAAATCCAACCCGGCCAATTACCGCCCCATCAGTCTACTCTCAATCATCAGCAAAGTGATGGAAGGTGACATCGACAGTACTATCAAGCAGCACCTGTTCACTGATGCCCAGTTTGGGTTCCGCCAAGAACACTCGGCTCCCGACCTCATTACAGCCTTGGTCCAAACATGGACAAAGGAGCTGAATTCCAGAGGTGAGGTGAGAGTGGCTGCCCTTGACATCAAGGCAGCATTTGAGCGAGTGTGGCATCAAGGAGCCCTAGTAAAACTGAAGTCAATGGGAATCAGGGGGAAAACACTCTACTGGCTGGAGTCATACCTAGCACAAAGGAAGATGGTTGTGGTGATTGAAGGTCAATCATCACAGCCCCAGGAGTTCCTCAGGGCAGTGTCCTAGGCCCAACCATCTTCAGCTGCTTCATCACTGACCTTCTCTCCAACATAAGGTCAGAAATGAGGATGTTCGCTGATGACTGCACAGTGTTCAGTGCCATTCACAACTCCTCAGATAATGAAGCAGTCCATGCCTGCATGCAACAAGACCTGGACGACGTTCAGGCTTGGGCTGATAAGTGGCAGGTAACATTCACACCAGGCAATGACTATCTCCAACAAGTGAGCATCTAACCACCTCCCCTTGACATTCAACGGCATTACCATCGCCGAATCCCCCACCATCAACATCCTGGGGGTCAACAAGTGACCAGAAACTTAACTGGACCAGCCACATAAATAATGTGGCAACAAGAGCAGGTCAGAGGCTGGGTATTCTGTGGCGAGTGTCTCACCTCCTGACTCCCCAAAACCTTTCCACCATCTACAAGGCACAAGTAAGGAGTGTGATGGAATACTCTCCACTTGCCTGGATGAGTGCAGCTGCAACACTCAAGAAGCTTGACACCATCCCGGACAAAGCAGCCCGTTTGATTGGCACCCCATCCACCACCTTAAACATTCACTCCCTCCACCACCGGTGTACCGTGGCTGCAGTGTGCACCATCTACAAGATGCACTGAAGCAACTCACCAAGGCTTCTTCGGCAGCACCTCCCAAACCCGCGACCTCTTCCACCTAGAAGGACAAGGGCAGCAGGCGCATGGGAATACCACCACCTCCAAGTTCCCCTCCAAGTCACACACCATCCTGACTTAGAAGTATATCGCCGCTCCTTCCTCGTCGCTGGGTCAAAATCCAGGAACTCCCTACCTAACAGCACTGTGGGAGTACCTTCACCACACGGACTGCAGTGGTTCAAGAAGACGGCTCAGCAACACCATCTCTCAGGACATCCTAAAGCCTTTTGCATATGAGTTAATCTGACAATCAATCACTGCTGTCAGGGAGCTTTACTCTGTATCTCTGTTCTGTGCAGTAACTAATTTGGGAGTGCTTAATACTGACACTGCTGCCTGAAATGGAAAGTTTTGTATTCCACTGACACTTAAATTTCAACGCCTCCCAAAATAATTAACACAGGTGATCTTATAAATACAGCTGCGGCCACGTTTATTCTTGAGCAGACGAGCATGAATAATGCCTGGTCTAATAACAAAACCACACGTGGAAAGGCTAACTCCACAGAAAAGTAGAATAGATTAATCCAATTTAGCACATATAAAAAAAATTACAATTTGTTCTGTGAAGGGTATATAAGGTAGGAAGTACTGAGGGAGTGCTGCACTGTTGGAGGTGTCGTCTTAAACTGAGGCCCCCGTCTGCCCAGTCTTAGGTGGACATAAAAGATCCCACGGCACTATTTCGGAGAAGAACAGGGGAGTTGTCCCCAGTGTCCTGGTCAATATTTATTCCTCATCCTAAATCATTAAAAAAACCTGATTATCTGGCCATTATCTCATTGCTGTTTGTGGGAGCTTGCTGTGCGCATATTGGCTGCCGTGTTTCCTACATTACAACGGTGACTACACTTCAAAAGTATTTCATTGGCTGCAAATTGCTTTGGGATGTCCTGAGGTTGAGAAAGACACTGTATAAATGCAAGTTCTTTCTTCTTTATGTCAGGTCAGGTAGATGCTGTAGTGTTTTGATCAATTTATCTTCTGGGACGAGGGAGCGGGAAGCACTGGCAAACCCTTCTGCAGCAGATTAAATACATTTGGCTAGGATCCACGGCACTTTGTGCATGGTCTATGAAAGGTGTGGGCCAGTGGGCTGCACGGCCTTTTCTTGATCTGTGTTTTACGTTGGCATGGGCCATTTCACTTCGGACAACATAGGAACCAGAGGAGACCATTCAGCCCCTCGAGCCCGTTCCGTCATTCTATTAGATCATGGCTGATCTGTATCTCACTTCCATTTACCCGCCTTTGCTCCATATCCCTTGATACCCTTACCCGATAAAAATCTACCAATCACAGTCTTGAAAATTTCAATTGACCCCTAGCCTGAACAGCTGTTTGGGGAAGAGAGTTCCAGATTTCCACTACCCTTTGTGTGAAAAAGTGCTTCCTGACTTCACTCCTAAATGGCATAGCTCTGATTTTAGGATTATATTCCCTTGTTCTAGATTTCCCCACCAGAGGAAATAGTTTCTTCTTATCTACTATATCAAATCCCTTCATCATTTTAAAGACCCCGATTAGATCATCGCTCAATCTTCTATATTCAAGGGAATACAAGCTTAGTCTATGCAACCAGTTCTCACAATTTCACCCTTTAAGCCCTGGTATAATTCTGGTGAATCTGCACTGCACTCCCTCCAAGGCCAGTTTATCTTTCCTGAGGTGCGGTGCCCAAAACTGAACACACTGCTCCAGATGGGGTCTGACCAAGGCTCTGTACAGCTGAAGCATAACTTCCTCCCCTTTGTATTCCAGCCGCCTTGAGATAAAGGCCAACATTGCATTAGTCTTTTTGATTGCTTTTTGTACCTGTGCGCTAGCTTTTAGAGATTCGTGTACATGGTCTCCCAAATTCCTTTGCTTCTCCACAGCCCCTAGCCTTTCACCATTAAGAAAATATTTTATTTGACTTTCTTGGATCAAAACCTCGCACTTTCCCACATTGAACTCCAGCTGCCCCCTCTCTTACCCTGTCTGTCCCATTGTAACTTTCTGCTTCCCCCTCTTCATAACTTACAAGCTGCTGCGTTGGTGATTTACCAGTAGGTAATGGTGATGCAGTGTCCAAGAAAGACTGTGTCAGTTTAGGACTAAAGTGGGATGATATCACACACCTACCATCTTGGTCAGGCTGCTGACAAGCCTTGCAGTCATACAATAACAACTTGCATTTATAGAGCGCTTTTAACATAGTAAAACATCCGAAGGCGTTTCGCAAGAGTGTATTCAAACAAAATTTGACACCGAGCCTCTTAAGGAGATATGAGGACGGGTGACCAAAAGCTTGGTCAGAGGCAGGTTTTAAGGATCCTCTTAAAGGAGGAAAGAGAGGCAGAGAGGTTTAGGGAGGGAAGAAAGGAGATGGGGTGGCAGTATTGATTAAGGAGAACGTTACTGTGCTGGAGAGAGAGGATGTCCTGGAGGGGTCAAGGACAGAATCCATTTGGTTAGAGTTAAGAAACAATAGAGGTGCCATTACACTACTAGGTGTATTCTATAGACCACCAACTAGTGGGAAGGATATAGAGGAGCAAATTTGCAGGGAAATTACAGAGAGGTGCAAGAGCTATAGAGTAGTGATAATGGGGGACGTCAATTATCCTAATATAGACTGGGATAGTAATAGTGTAAAGGGCAGAGAGGGGGAAGAATTTCTGAAGTGTATGTAAAAGGACAGGGAGCAATCTAGAGTTAAAATACTTAATTGGAGGAGGGTCAATTTCAGCGGGTTGAGAACGGATCTGGCCCGGGTAAATTGGAATCAAAGATTGGCAGACAAAACTGTAATTGAACAATGGGCTGCCTTTAAAGTGGAGATGGTTCCTGTACAGTCGAGGTACATTTCCACGAGGGGGAAAGGTAGGGCAAATAAAGCCAGAGCTCCATAGATCCATAGATGATGAAAGAGATAGAGAGTAAGAGGAAGCAGAAAAAAGGGGTGTATGACAGATGTCAGGTTGAGAGTGAGAGTACAAGTGAGAATCAGGCTGAATATAGAAAGTTCAGAGAGGAAGTTGAAAAGGAAATAAGAGGGGCAAAGCAAGAGTATGAGAACAGACTGGCAGCTAACATAAAAGGGAATCCAAAAGTCTTCTATAGGCATATAAATAGTAAACGGGTATTAAGAGGAGTGGTGAGGCCGATTAGAGACCAAAAAGGAGACTTACGCATGGAGGCAGTGGGCATGGCTGAGGTACTAAATGAGTACTTTGAACCTGTCTTTACCAAAGAAGAAGATGCTGCCAAAGTCATAGAGAAAGAGGAGGTAGTTGAGATACTGGATGGGATTTAAATTTTTTAAAAAGGAAGCACTAGAAAGGCTTGCTGTACTTAAAGTAAATAAGTCACCAGGACCAGATGGGATGCATCCTAGGATCCTGAGGGAAGTAAAAGTGGAAATTGCGGAGGTACTGGCCTTAATCTTCCAATCCTCCTTAGATACAGGGGGTGGCGCCAGAGGACTGGAAAATTGCTAATGTTACACCCTTGTTCAAAAAAGGGTGTAAGGATAAACCCAGCAACTACAGGCCAGTCAGTTTAACCTCGGTAGTGGGGAAGCTATTAGAAACGATAATCCGGGACAAAATTAACAGTCACTTAGACAAGTATGGATTAATTAAGGGAAGCCAGCATGGATTTGTTAAAGGCAAATTGTGTTTAACTAACTTGATTGAATTTTTTGATGAGGTAACAGAGAGGGTTGATGAGGGCAATGGGTAGATGTGGTGTACATGGACTTCCAAAAGGCGTTTGATAAAGTGCCGCATAATAAGCTTGCCAGCAAAGTTGAAGCCCATGGAATAAAAGGGACAGTGGCAGCATGGATACAAAATTGGCTAAGTGACAGGAAACAGAGAGTAATGGTGAACAGTTGTTTTTCGGACTGGAGGAACGTATACAATGGTGTTCCCCAGGGGTCAGTTCTCGGACCACTGCTTTTATTGATCTATATTAATGACTTGGACTAGGGTGTACAGGGCATTATTTTAAAATTTGCAGATGACACAAAACTTGGAAGTATAGTGAACAGTGAGGAGGATAGGGATAGACTTCAAGAGGACATAGACAGACTGGTGGAATGGGCGGACATGTGGCAGATGAAATTTAATACAGAAAAGTGCAAAGTGATACATTTTGGTGGTAAGAACGAGAAGAGGCAATATAAACTGAAGGGTACAATTCTAAAGGGGGTGCAGGAACAGAGAGACCTGGGGGTGTATGTACACAAATCGTTGAAGGTGGCAGGGCAGGTTGAGAAAGCGGTTAAAAAAGCATACGGGATCCTGGGCTTCATAAATAGAGGCATAGGGGCTGGATTTTAATTCAGAGGTGGGCTGGGGTCGTGTAATCCGCATTTCGTGTTATCCACCCGAATCTAAATCGATGTGGGAGATTGATGCGATTTTAACTTAATTGGCCAATTGAGTTCCAACATGTGGGAACCCACGGCAAATGAGTTTTTCCAGTCTGAAAGTCGCCTCCGATGACGTCATCATTGCTGCTGCATTTAAGGTGTGCAACAAGCCTGGCTTCTTCTGCAGACTGCCAAGCTTTTGGCCTTTCATGCTCCAGGGACCTGGAGGAAGAATGGCCAGCCAGAGAGCTAGGGCTGCTCGAGGTTTGATGACGTTGTCTTGCAGGCTTTAGTTGAGGGAGCAAGAGCTCATAAAGAGGTGCTCTTCCCTTCTTCAGGGAGGAAGAAGCCTCCCCAGCAGACCAAGGCTGTGTGTGTCCAGGTGGCAGAGGAGGTCAACTCATTATCAGTAACCCGCAGAACCTGGATTCAATACAGGAAGAGATTTCATGACATTCTGCGCACTGGAAAAGTGAGTATGAATTTCCCATCACCCTCAATCTGATCCCCATTGCCTTTCCTCACCAGCACTCAGCTTTAGCAATCTCTTCCTCCACATCCCACTTGACACTGGCATCCATGCACCCTTACCCATTCCCTCTCTCTCTATGGTCACATTCATCTAACTATTCGACTATACAGCCCTCACACCCCCTATCACTGTGATACTATGAAAACAACTGACAACACACAGGGAGGGCCCTTGGTCTTGCCACCTCACTCCATCTTTGTCTCCTTCTAAGTATCTATGCTATGGAATCTCTACACTCACTCCTTCATTCTCACTCAACCTCCACATATTTCCCTCATTGTAGGAAAAGAGAGCTCACAATAAGCGAGAAAGAGTGAGGACAGGAGGAGGGCCACCCTCAGTAGCCCACCTCACCCCCTGGGAGGAGGTGGTCCTGGAGATCGTAGGAGTGAAGGAAGATGCGCAAGTGGGGGATGGACAGAGGGGTGCATCACAACAAGCTGGTGACAGCATAGTTTTCCATCTCTCTCATTGACATTGCATGAGTCGCTGATAATGATTCTGAAGCTCTAACAGATGGACTAATGATCATCTGCAATATGCAATGTGCATGAAACCTTGGCATCACATCTCTGACTCTTTCCTTTACTCCCCCACAGGACCATCGCAAGCACCTGTCCTCACTAGCCAGGAGGAACAGCATGACCCTCAAGACTCTTCAGAGGAAGCTGCAACCTCTGAGGGCGCAGCTTCAGCAGAAATCAGCGCACCCAGCACCAGCGCAGACACTCACACCTCGGTGGGACCTTCGGGACATAGAGTAGTGATGTCACTTGGTGTATCACAGCTCACAAGTGAGCATCAGCAGATTGTGGACACAGGGACAGCAGTGGAGAGTCCTAGTCGGAGGGTGCAGGACTCTGCCAGCTCGGCTCAGCTGCATGTCGACCCTCTGCCTCTGGGTCCATCCATAAGATCAGTGGTGCTGGAACTCCAGGAACAGATGCAGGAGTCTCTGGCAGGTTTTGTCTCCAGGGTCACTGCGAGTGTGGAGCGATTGGAGGAGTCCATAGCGAACATGAGCAGAGCCTTTGTGGAGTTATTGGTGCATGAACGCATCACCATGGAAAGGATGGCTACCTCCATGGAGGTGATAAGTCGCCAGAATGCAGAAAACATGGTGAGTGTTCAGAATAGAATGACATCTCTGGAGAAGCGATGGTCATCTATTGAACAGAGAAACCAGACCTTCATGGAAGTCCTTCTGAGTAGGACTGCCAGTGCAGATACGGGTCCCCATGGCCCCCCTGATGTGCAGCAAGGTGCTCTCAAGCCACTTGCAAGCGCTGAGGGGGACCTGACCCATGAGGGGGAAGTTGGTGGCAGACATCAAGGAAGTGGGGGCTCCTCTCCAAGCGCTCACACTTCCATGCCACTGCAGAGCCCTCGGTCAGAGCCCCACCAGAGTCCACACCCATCTGAGATCGACGTCTCAACCCCTGCACAGCTGCAGGAGCAGCAGACTGTTGCCGAGCCCTCACAGGCTCGCAACCCCAGAGGACGCCCGCCAAAGGTGTCGAGACAGGAGCAGCAGGAAAGTGAGCAAGGGGCCTCCACATCTGCTGAAGCCACAGGGGATGCACCACGTAGGAGCACGCGTAAGAGAAAGATACTGCACAAATAGTCACAAGGGTAGTCACTTGGGTGAAATTTGATGTTTTCTGTGAAAAAGCCATCAGATGAATAATGTAAATAAAAAATCTGATGGCTACTGCTGTAGTTGTGGCGTGTGTCATTACGCGAATGGGACTTTCACATTGAGGGCTTAGGATTAGTTGTAATTGTCAGTATGGTGGTCAAATTGCTTGGAATCTGCTGGTCCTTGGCCATTGTCAATGCTCAGGTAAGAAGCTGCAAGGCAAAAGTGCTTGATTGGCTAGGCTAAGCAAATCTGGCCAAGATGAGTGCGTTCCTTGCATCCCGGGCAGCAATGTTCTCGTGTACTACTGCTGCTGGTTGATGGGCCTCTGCAAGATGTTCGTTTTCGCTCTCCTCCTCCTCCTCCTCATCTGAGGAGGATATGTGACGAGCTACTTGGTCCTCAGGAATCTGCAAGCCACGATGCTGTGTCATGTTGTGAAGTGCACAGCAAACCACGACGATTCTGTAGACCTTGGCTGCTGAGTACTGCAGGGCTCCACCTGATCTATCCAGGTATCTGAAGCACATCTTCAGCAAACCGATGGTTTGCTCGATTATGACTCTGGTGGACATGTGGCTGGAGTTGTAGCTCTCCTCAGCTTCGTTGGATGGTCTCCTCAACGGCGTCATTAGCCACGTCTTCAGGGGATAGCCCTTGTCTCCAAGTAGCCATCCGTTAAGTTAGTCTGGCGGACTGAATAGCGGAGGCACACTAGACTGGTGCAGTATGAAGGAGTCATGGCAATTGCCAGGGTACTTGGCACAAACATGCAAAATTTCCTTCTTGTGGTCACACACCAGCTGCACGTTGAGGGAGTGGAAGCCCTTGCGGTTGACAAAAATACCTGGATTGCGATGGGGTGCCTTAAGGGCCACATGTGTGCAGTCAACGACGCCCTGCACCCTTGGAAAGCCTGCCAGATTAATTAATCCAACCGCACGCGCCGTGACACTTGCTTGATCCTTGGTGAAATGGATGTGATTGTGCGCGATGGCAAAGAGGGCATCGGTTACCTGCGTGATGCAAGTGTGTGCAGCCGCCTGGGAGATGCCGCTGATGTTTGCTGCTGATCCCTGGAATGAGCCTGAGGCAAAAAATTTGAGTGCGGTGGTGACTTTGATGGCCACTGGTAAGTGTTGTCCACCTGGTCCTCTGGCCTGCAGGTGTTGTTGCAGCATTGCGCAGATGTCACCCGCTACCTCTCGCGAAAGTCGAGCCAGCTTTGGCACTGCTACTCAGACATGGTGAGGTAGCTGACCCTGTGTCTGTAGACCCTGTTTGGGGGGTATCTCCTGCGCCGACGGGCTTCCATGCGCTGGCCCCTTCTGGCCTATGCAGCTTCAGGTGGGTGAGCAGCAGCTTGGCACTCCTGTTGTTGGTGCTGCTGTTGTTGGTGCTGCTGTTGTTCCTGGTTCTGCTGATGCCACGGCTGATCTTCATCCTCATCTAATGTCCAGAAGGGAAGGAAATAAATGACTCCCATGCTTCTGGTATATGCCTCAGTTGAGGAAGTGCTCAGTGAAGGTGGCGAGAGGGGTTTCCCAGGAGGTCACACTGGAGATGGGTGTCAGGCTCCAAACTTCCACAGCTGTGGTTATGCCTTCTAAAAGTTCCCCCAGACCTGAGACTACAAAGTCCTGCCACCTGCAAATGATGGCTGATCAAATCTCCTATTTAATGGTTGAGCTGCAGCTGATAATCAGCAATCCAATTGTGCTCCCGCCAGGTTTCACCGTCGTGTTTCAGAACAGGCATGTTTCACGTGGGAAAAGGGTTAAAATTGCTAAGGCCTTTCAAAATGGCATTAGAGAGGCAATTTAGTGCTTGTTAAGGGCCATAACGGCCTATCCCGCCTCTTGGAGGCGGGACGGAGACGGGACCATTAGACACGAATTAATGAAAATTGCTTGAAGGCGGGATGGAGGCGTGGTTGGACCCGCACGCCAGTTTTTGCAATTTTAGCCCCCCACATGCCTCCAATCCCGCCTCCACGGCCCAATGAAAAACCTGCCCATAGAGTACAAAAGCATGATAAACCTTTATAAAACACTGGTTCGGCCACAACTGGAGTATTATGTCCAATTCTGGGCACCGCAATTTACAAAGAATGTGAAGGCTTTAGAGAGGGTGCAGAAAAGATTTTCAAGAATGGTTTCAGGGATGAGGGACTTCAGTTACGTGGATAGATTTGAGAAGCTGGGGTTGTTCTCCTTAGAGCAGAGAAGATTGGGAGGAGATTCGATAGAGGTGCTCAAAATCATTAGGGGTCTAGACAGAGTAGATAGAGAAAAACTGTTCACATTGGCGGAACAGTCGAGAACCAGAGGACACAGATCTAAGGTGATTGGCAGAAGATCCAAAGGCGACATGAGGAAAACTTTTTTACGCAGCGAGTGGTTATGATCTGAAATGCACTGCCTGAAAGGGTGGTGGAGGCAGAGTCAATTGTGGCTTTCAAAAGGGAATTGGATGAGGAAAAACGTTTGCTGGGCTACGGGGAAAGGGCGGGAGAGTGGGACAAGCTGAAGTGCTCTTGCAGAGAGCTGGCACGGGCTCGATGGGCTGAATGGCCTTCTTCTGTGCTGTAATGATTCTAGGAATCTAGGATTCTATTCTATGAGGGATTTCCAGGGTTTAGGGCCTAGAAAGCTGAAGGCACGGCTGCCAATGGTGGAGCGATTAAAATTGGGGATGCACAAGAGACCAGAATTGAAGGAGTGCAGAGATCTCAGAGGGTTGTAGGGCTGGAGGAGGTTACAGAGATAGGGAGGGGTGAGGCCATGGAGGGATTTGAACATGGGGATGAGAATTTTAAAGTCGAGGCGTTGCCAGACCGGGAGCCAATGCAGGTCAGTGAGCACAGGGGTGACGTGTTTATGCACTGAGTACGAGTCTGATTACCCTAGCAGTCTAGAGGAGAAATGCCTCAGTCATGGAATGACCTAATTTGTCGCCAGGCTTCATATCTATCCGCGGGCTCTCAAAATTTAAGCCCTGTTAGAGTAATTTTGAATGTTTCTTACAAGTAGCCGCAATGCAGGAAGGTAGTAGTTGCTGTGAAATAAAAACAGAAAATGCTGGAAACACTCAGCAGGCCTTCCAGTATCTGTGGAGAGAGAAACAGAATTAACGTTTCAGGTCGATGACCTTTCGTCAGAACGGAAAGGTGAAATTCCAGTTGGAATCCATGTGAAATGAGTCGGAGCTGGAGACAATTGCTGGGGAAAGAGGTGTGGCTGTGAACGCCAGTTTTAGCAGATCAATTACGAGAAAGGAAACAAATAACAATAAAGGTGAAGAGGGAAAAAGAGACAAACGGAGTTCTGACGAAAGGTCATTGACCTGAAACGTTGGGGGAATTTTGCCAGCCCTGGGGAGGCGGGTATGGAGGCAGGGCTGCCGGGAAAATGGCAGAAACTGGGAGCGGGTACCTAACCCACTCCCAACCCGCCTCCGTGCCATCTTCCCGGGAAGCGGGTCCCTGACTCGCGCAGGGACCCGTCTCCTCGAGACGGGAAGGGGATTAGAGCCAATTAACTGCCTGTTAACAGGCAGCTTTGAGGCTTATCCCCATTTTACCCCTGCAAGTGCGGGCTTCCCGACGTCGGGAAACCCCGCCAGGGTCAGCGAGGCGAGCAGTGGGTCTGCGGGGGTGAGAGGGATCGAAAAGTCCGCTGTAGAGGTGAGTGATGGGTGCAAGTGTGGAGAGGTAAGTATGAAAGGTGAGTGTAAAGTGTTGAAAAAGTTTCCTTACCTTTGTTTCTTCCTGCAGGCTTCAAGCCTTGGGGATCCGGGGGTGTCTCATCGCAACGGCAGAGATGACAGAATGGCTGCTGCATTCTCAGATGATTTCTGATGAGGAAATTGGTTTGGTGAGTCTTTGTGCAAGGGCTCACCTTAGAACAGAGATTGTCAATGTTTGACAGCTTCTCAAAGCTGTCAAATGCTGACAATTCATCTGTCAAAAATTTTTCGACAGATGAAGGCTCATACGCTGACACCATCTGTCACCGGCTTTCCCTTAATTGGCCGGTAAGGGCGGGCTTAACAACCAGCAGTTCCGCCCCCAACGTGCCCCCATTGACAAAATCCAGCCCAACTCTCTCTCCACTGATGCTGCCTGACCTGCTGAGTATTCCATAGTTTTTTTGCTTTTGTGTCAGTAGTTGCTGTTTGCCTCCCTATCACTAGGTGTCAGGCTTGTACTGTGCATATCAATTGCTGCAGCTAGCTGCGGGGTGTCTGAAAGGAACTCAGAGAAAACAGACATTTTAAACAATATCGTCAGGGAGCATGAATTTTTCAAGTGCCAGGGAAGATGGGTGCTTCAGAAATGCACTTAAAATCACTGACAATTATCATTTATCTGCTAAAGAGGGCTGAAGAAATTGATTGCGGCTGTACGTGTGTGTCTGTCTGTTTTGGCGAGGGGCTGTTTTTGGGCTGTGGTTTTGTGTGTGTGTGTTTTCGAGAAGCCATATTAGGGTTTTCACCACGACAGCCTTATCCACTCCCCCCCCCCCCCCCCCCCCCCCACATTGACACTGGTTGCGGGTTACAATTTGTAACTTTCGCTATAATAGCCTTTAAAAAAAATTGCAGTATAATTTTCATACAAAGTTCAAATATTTGCTCTGCACGGTATCGGATTAAGATGTTTGTCAGTGCGATTAAAAATGCATTTGCTGCAAGTTTAATACGAATAATGTGCTTATTTAACAGGCAAAAGTGAGCAGGACGAGACTGCAGAGACAGGGGCGCTCGTACAGCAGGCGCGTGTTGTGCAACCGGTGTGTAATTCCCCTTGCATCATACACCTTCTGCTGCATCAAGAGTTCCACATGGCCGTCTTTGGGGCAAATCAATGTTCACAGACCCCAGTCAAAGAAGAAGGAAAGGCGCTGTTACATCGCACAAGACCCTGAGGTGCAGTTCCACGGCCGCTGGTTGCCCACTGGCACCCTGCACAAGTGACCACGTGCACGTCTAGATGTTGACAGACCATTTGACCTGGAGGGCATTGGAGCCGAGCTCAATCCTGTGCTCTTTCGATAGGCACACATGCTCACTCCTTGGGTTACCAACCCTCCAGGATTGTCCTGGAGTCTCCGGGAACTGAAGATTGATCGCCAGGAATCTGCTGGGAGCAAAAAAACCTGGGAGAAAAATCATCAGGACGTTAAAAAAAAATGGTGTGCTTTTAAAAGAAATGTTTTGAACACTTTAGCTTATTAGTTATTAAAAAAGCAGTGGAGATGGAAAAAGAGCCGTTTGACTGAAGTTGAGAATCACCCAGTTGGGTAACGAAGAATCTGTTCGCTTCTCGTGGGAAGGGGGATCACCGCGTGGATGGACATGGGAAGGGGGATCACCGCGTGGATGGACATGGGAAGGGGGATCACCGCGTGGATGGACATGGGAAGGGGGATCACTGCGTGGATGGACATGGGAAGGGGGGTCACCGCGTGGATGGACATGGGAAGGGGGATCACTGCGTGGATGGACATGGGAAGGGGGATCACCGCGTGGATGGACATGGGAAGGGGGGTCACCGCGTGGATGGACATGGGAAGGGGGATCACTGCGTGGATGGACATGGGAAGGGGGGTCACCGCGAGGATGGACATGGGAAGGGGGGTCACCGCGAGGATGGACATGGGAAGGGGATCACTGCGTGGATGGACATGGGAAGGGGGATCACTGCGTGGATGGACATGGGAAGGGGGGTCACCGCGAGGATGGACATGGGAAGGGGGATCACCGCGTGGATGGACATGGGAAGGGGGATCACCGTGAGGATGGACATGGGAAGGGGATCACCGTGAGGATGGACATGTCGAGCCACCAATGGTGGGGGCGGGGCAGTGGGAGGCCAGAGATCATGTGATGAAACTGCCAGGAATGTTTCCAACCAGAGTTGGCCACCCTATTCACTCCCCAGCTGTGTTCATAGGACTGTGATTGGGAGCGGGAACTGGGGCTGGTTTTCCCCTCCCTTGGCCAAAGGGGCACTGAGCTGAGATCAGCTAACTCAGCACAGAGAGCAGGGAACAAGTTTGGGCCGTCTACTCTTTAAGGGCTCGAGTACGACCCCACTAAACACTGGGAGAACCGCAGCTGAAATGAAGTTGCAGGGGGTGACATGAATCAGTCATTCATGAAAGAAAGACTTATGAAATAATACTGAGCAGCCTACGGGTGGCGCTGTCCAGGGAGAGTATAAATACTCAGGCACGGGCCCAGCTTGCGCAGGACATTCTTAACAGGAACTAGTGAAGGACACAACTAGACCTCCATGTTGTAAAACAGTTGATTAAAGCTTTGTTTAATGCTTAGACCAAGTGCCTAGTAGTTTTCTTACGTCAGGGGTGGGGGGAGCGTTGGGACCCATCCTTCATAGTAGTTGCCATAGCAACAGGATCAGCTTGAGTCCATCCAAAATGGCGGCCAATTGTGAGAATGCCTCGATCTTTACAATCCGATGTTTCCAAGGTCGGATCTTCATACAAAATCTTTGTGAAATTCACACCAAAGCACTTCTCTAGGAATATAACACCCTCTGGTTTGTCATTTTGACATTATGGTAAACCTGAACCTGTGTGGAATAGGTAGACTATCTTTGGAAGAAAGACTCCCATTTATATAGTGCCTTTCATGACTTCAGGATGTCCCAAAGCACTTTACAGCCCTTTTTGAAATATAGTCACTGTTGTAATGTAGGAAACGCAGCAGCCAATTTGTGCACAGCAAGCTCCCACAAACAGCAGTGACCAGATAATCTGTTTTAATGATGTTGGTTGAGTATTGGCCAGGACACTTCTTCAAAATAGTGACATGGGATCTTTGACGTCCACCTGAGAGGGCAGACGGAACGGGACCTCAGTTTAACATCTCAACCGAAAGACGGCTCCTCCTCCCTCAAGTCACTTCCTCTCTGGTACTGTCCCTTTAAAGATACACACATGGAACCTCTCTGGAGTGGGCCTTGAACCCCCAACCTTCTGACTCAGTAGGTGAGAGTGCTATCCACTGAGCCACAGCTGACGCATCCTTAATTTGTCAACTCGTCAAGAATGTGCTGCTGGAGCTGTCCCTTTAAAAATGCACGTGGAAACTTATTGTTGTTACTTCCAATTTTAAAGCTCTTTTAAGTAGCTATAAAAAAAACAAGACCCTGCCTTCAAACACCAAGGCAACTTGTCAGAGTAATGCGTCAGTTCAGTGAGAACAATTAAAAAGCGTAATTTGAATACATTACAATATGACTGAGCTAATATATTGCAGATTGAGCTAATCGTTGCTTTGGCTAATTTATATCATTTAGGCCCCCGTGGTGTCTCCATAAAGAAGATAATGATGGGGTCAGTCTGCCTGTTACACATACACCGGGGTTAGTGCTAATTGAGCTGTCAGCCATTTTTCATCCTGAATTATGACAGTATTCCATTAACTCCAAACCACGGGAGAAAGCGGCACCTGCCAATTGGGACCTAAGAGAAACAAAGGAGAATCAAACACGCAACTTGCCGTTCGACTACCCAGGTGCCTGTAATTACAGGGGCTTGGCAAGTGCTTGCCATCTGTCTGCAAGGGTGCCTATCCTTTTTTTAAGAGTGGAGGCTGGCAGAAAGATAAGAAAGAAAGACTTGCATTTATAAAGCGCCTTTCACAACCTCAGGACGTCACAAAATGCTTAATAGCCAATTAAGTACTTTTCAAAGTGTAGTCACTGTTGTACTGTAGCCAATTTGCGCACAGCAAGGTCCCACAAACAGCAGCATGATAATGATGAGATTGTCTGGTTTTAGTGATGTCAGTCGAGGGGTAAATGTCAGCCAGGACACCGGGGAGAACTCCCCTGCTCTTCTTCAAATTGTGCCATGGGAACTTTGACATCTGCCTGAGAGGGCAAGTGAGGCTTCAGTTTAACGTCTTATCTGACAGACGGCACCTCTGACACTGCAGTACTACACTGGGAGTGTAAGCCTGGATTTTGCACTCCAGTCTCTGGAGTGGGACTTAAACTGATGATATTCTGACTCAGAGGCAAAATGCTACCCACTGAGCCACGCCTCCTACTGATTAGGAGCCCAGTCAAAATGCAGGCTCAGGTGGAACGACAATGTCACCATAACCTGTGCGTTTTCACTGTGGACAGAGTTCCAGATTTCCACTATCCTTTGTGTGAAGAAGTGCTTCCTGCCATCACCCCTGAACGGCCTAGCTCTAATTTTAAGGTTATGCCCCCTTGTTCTGGACTCCCCCCGCCAGAGGAAATAGTTTCGCTCTATCTACCCTATCAACTCCTTTAATCATCTTAAACAGCTCTGCAGAAATTCTGCAGCAGGTTTGAGTGACGTCAGATTTTCTTGTTATAGTGAGATATCTGTTAAACTGTATATAGAGGATCAGAATTTTTTGTGGCAGGGCATCTGATGGCATCTGCCGTTATTTAGATGTCCCTATACCCTTCAGCTCAAAACATTTTTGCCCACAAAGTTGCTGAAAGTGCAAGCTGATAACGGTGCAGCGAGGGAAACAGGGGATCTGGGACCTGAGTGAACAGGGCAAGCAACAAGATACCTCCTTCTGCAATGAGGTTTCAGGATTGGGAAATAAACAGAGGAAGGGTGAATTCAATGTCAAATCAGGTACTGAAAGAGAAATAAAGAGGGAAAGAAAGATTTGACAAAGAGAGAGAGAAAAAAGAGACAGAAAGAAAAAGTAGGGGAAAAAAATTTAAAAATTACAATTCAACATTTTTAAAAACTCCCTGAAAAATTCAAAACCGGAAGGAATGAGACTCCACAGTTGTAATAGTTAATTTTTGGTGCCAGAGAGGTAGATTGGCTGTCATTAACACTGATCAGTTGTTAAAAGGGTACTTAGGCTTGTAATGACAAGACTTAGCTTTCTGTGGCGCATTTAATGGGCAATTATTGGGCAATACAACAAGTTCCAAACAAACATGGAGGCTAAGGGCGGGATGCCGTTTTCGCAAAGCTGACGGTGGAGCGGCACGACTGGGAGAGCAACTTTGGATATTCACATTTAACCGCACATCTGCCCCTCGCCTGAAGCTGCCATGCCATTTACTCATAAATAACGGCGAGCGCCACTGGCCTTGCCATTATAGTGACAGAACATTTTGGCTCTATCACGTAATGCTGTACAGTATAGCAATGGATTTTGCTGAGTGTAACCCAACTGTAAGCTCATAGCGTTGAATAGTTTTACACTGCAGACACATAATTATCACTTTCAACTTCTAAAGACTCTTTGGCCCAACGCTGAGTTGCAGTGCTAAACAATAGTGACATTAATGGGCTATGAACTGATAATCCTCAATGGTAAAAGGAAATCACTTAGGCAGCGAGCGCTAATGTCTTAAGCAAAAGAGAAGTACTGATCCTAAATCACCTCTTCATTGATCGTAACTGAGGAAGGTCTTTTCAAATCGCCACTGCAACAATTGCATTTATATAGCACCTTCAGTGCAGAAAGCACTGATTCCTAGTGGCTTCTGTCAGCCAGAGAGATGAGCTTATGGTTATAAATATAGAAACATAGAAACATAGAAGATAGGAGCAGGAGTAGGCCATTCGGCCCTTCGAGCCTGCTCCGCCATTCAATGAGATCATGGCTGATCATCCAAATTCAGTACCCTGTCCCTGCCTTCTCCCCATATCCCTTGATCCCTTTAGCCTCAAGAAATATATCCAACTCTTTCTTGAATATATTTAATGAACTGGCCTCCACCGCCCTCTGTGGCAGAGAATTCCACAGGTTCACCACTCTCTGGGTGAAGAAGTTCCTCCTCATTTCAGTCCTAAATGGCTTACCCCTTATCCTTAGACTATGACCCCTGGTTCTGGACTCCCCGGCCATCATAAACATCCTTCCTGCATCTAGTCTGTCCAGACCTGACAGAATTTTATAGGTTTCGATGAGATCCCCTCTCAATCTTCTAAACTCCAGTGAGTATAAGCCCAATCAACACAATCTCTCCTCATACGTCACTCTTGCCATCCCAGGTATCAGCCTGGTGAATCTTCGCTGCACTCCCTCCATGGCAAGAACATCCTTCCTCAGGTAAGGTGACCAAAACTGCACACAATACTCAAGGTGCGGTCTCACCAAGGCCCTGTACAACTGTAGCAAGACATCCTTGTTCCTGTACTCGAACCCTCTTGCTACGAAGGCCAACATACCATTTGCCTTCTTAACCGCCTGCTGCACCTGCATGCTTACCTTCAGCGACTGGTGCACAATAACACCCAGGTCTCTTTGCACTTCCCCTTCTCCCAATCTATTGCCATTCAAATAATAATCTGCCTTCCTGTTTTTGCCACCAAAGTGGATAACCTCACATTTATCCACATTATAGTGCATTTGCCATGTTTCTGCCCAATCACCCAGCCTGTCCAAATCGTACTGGAGTTTCACGACATCCTCCTCACAGCTTACCCTCCCACCCAGCTTTGTGTCGTCTGCAAATTTGGAGATATTACATCCAATTCCCTCATCCAGATCATTAATATATATTGTGAACAGCTGGGGTCCTAGGACCGATCCTTGCGGTACCCCACTAGTCACTGCCTGCCACTCGGAAAACGACCCGTTTATTCCAACTCTTTGCTTTCTGTCCGCCAACCAGTTCTCTATCCAAGTCAATACCTTGCCCCCAATCCCATGTGCCTTAATTTTGCATGCCAATCTCTTATGTGGGACCTTATCGAAAGCCTTCTGAAAGTCCAAATACACCACATCCACTGGTTCTCCCTTATCTATTTTACCAGTTACATCCTCAAAAAATTCCAGTAGATTAGTCAAGCATGATTTACCTTTTGTAAATCCATGTTGACTTTGTCCAATCCTGTCACTGCTTTCCAAGTGCTCTGCTATTACATCTTTTATAATAGACTCCAGCATTTTCCCCACTACCGATGTCAGGCTTACCGGTCTATAATTCCCCGCTTTTTCTCTACCATCTTTTTTGAATAGTGGGGTAACATTAGCTACCCTCTAATCCATGGGTACCGTTCCAGAGTCTATCGAGTTCTGGAAGATGACCAGCAATGCATCTGCTATCTCTAGGGCCACTTCCTTAAGTATCCTGGGATGTAGACCATCAGGCCCTGGGGATTTATCGGCCTTCAGTCCCATCAATTTTCCTAACACCATTTCCCTACAAATACTGATTTATTTCAGTTCCACCCTTTCATCAGACCCTATGTTCCCCGACATCTCTGGGAGGTTATTTGTGTCCTCCTTTGTGAAGACAGAACCAAAGTATGTATTTAGTTGGTCTGCCATTTCCTTGTTTCCCATTATAAATTCCCCTGATTCTGACTGTAAGGGACCGACGCTTGACTTCACCAATCTTTTTCTCTTCACATATCTATAAAAGCTTTTACAGTCAGTTTTTATGTTCCCTGCAAGCTTACTCTCATATTCTATTTTCCCTTTCTTAATTAATCCCTTTGTCCTCCTTTGTTGACTCCTAAACTGCTCCCAATCCTCAGGATTATTGCTTTTTCTAGCCAATTTATATGTCCTCTCCTTGGATCTTATGCTATCCCTAATTTCCCTTGTTAGCCACGGTTGAGTCACCTTTTTTGTTTTATTTTTATGCCAAACTGGGATGAACAAATTCTGTAGCTCATCCATTCGGTCTTTGAATGTTTGCCATTGCCTATCCACTGTCAACCCTTTGAGTGCCATTCCCCAATCAATCCTACCCAACTCGCTCCTCAGACCATCGTAGTTTCCTTTATTTAAATTGAGGACCCTTGTCTCTGAGTCAACTACTTCATTCTCCATCTTAATGAAGAATTCGATCATATTATGATCGCTCCGACCCAAGGGGCCTCGTACAACAAGATTGCTAATTAATCCTTTCTCGTTACATAATACCCAGTCTAAGATGGCCTGATCTCTGGTTGGTTCCTCGACATATTGGTCCAGGAAACCATCCCGTAAACACTCCAGGAATTCCTCCGCCACAGTATTGTTACTAATTTGGTTAGCCCAATCTATATGTAGATTAAAGTCACCCATGATGACTGCTGTGCCTTTATTGCAAATTCACACCTTGGCCAGGCACAAAAGTTACACCCCTCACAATTCTACTGATGAAAAATCAGTGACCAGTGCCCAAATGCAAGATGATGGCTGAAAAGAGGTATCTCACATGGAGGAGGGGAGAAAAAAGAAATGACGGCAATAAAGGACCAGGTGGTGAGCTGTGGTGTGAGAGTTAGGAGAGGAGACTGAATCTAGGTGGAAACGATAGGGGCGGAGGGGGTTGAATCTATGTGGAAACGATAGGGGTGGAGGGGGTTGTTAAAGGTGGAGGCGTTTAGGAGGGCAATGACTAAGCTGTGATTATGTGCAGGATGAGCATTCCAATTTGGATTCAGAGGGTTCGATGAACAAGTTCTAATCCAAACACTTTTGGGGGTAATTTTAACCTAACTCGTTGGGCAGGAATCCCAAGGGATCGGGTGGAACTCTGGGTTTACACCCTGCCCAATATCACTGCCCATGGAGAGTGTAATCAGCGTGGCACCCGATCTCAGCAGTTTCTCGACAGGCGGGTTAGGTTCAAATTGCCCCCAAAGTTTACATTTTACAAAGCCAGTTGACAACTAGGAAAGATCTTCCAATTATTTGCATTCTCAATTACCTCCGACCTATGTACCCTCACCCATCCAGCCACACTGTCCAGGATCAGTCCCTTACCTTTACGATTGACATCACACTCTGCCCCCCACCCCCCCCCCTCTTTATTCCCATGGACAGGAGCACATATACCACAATGTTGTGGCTGGAACCCGCTCGGTGTTGGGTTCCTGCCTACTGCACTTGTCAGCTGTCCTTGTGATGCGATAGCCGGAGAGAGCCAGGGAGAGTCAGCCACGGCGCCACGCGTACAGCTGGCAACCACAGCTGGCAAGCACGGGAAAGTACTGGCGAGGAACTGCTCATCCTTGGGTTCAAATCCCTCCATGGCCTCATCCCTCCCTATCTCTGTAACCTCCTCCAGCACTACAATTCTCCAAGATATCTGCACTCCTCCAATTCTGGTCTCTTGCGCATTCCCAATTTCCATCGCTCCACCATTGGTGGCCGTGCCTTCAGCTGCCGAGGCCTAAGTTCTGGAATTCCCACCCTAAACCTCTCTACCTCTCTCCCCTCCTCTAAGACCCTCCTTAAAACCTACTTCTTTGACAAAGCTTTTAGTCACCTGTCTGAATATCGCCTTATGTGTCTCAGTGTCAAATTTTGTTTGATAACGTTCCTGTGAAGCGCATTGAAATGTTTTCCTTCCTTCCTTCCTTCCCTCCATCCCTCCCTCCCTTCCTCACATCTTCCTTTCTTTCTCTCTCCGTACTCGTGCCCTGGTTATCAGGCAAAATCACACAGAGGGTATCGGATAAAGCACATCTGGAGTATGTTGAAAGGCTGTGATACATCAA
The DNA here is from genome assembly GCF_052327205.1 of Somniosus microcephalus. Taxonomy (NCBI): domain Eukaryota; kingdom Metazoa; phylum Chordata; class Chondrichthyes; order Squaliformes; family Somniosidae; genus Somniosus; species Somniosus microcephalus. The sequence continues at coordinate 173,192,330 of NC_140990.1, read as the reverse complement.
GAGCTTGACATGGCATCATACACTGTGAGGGCTACATTTGAGGTTTCACATTCTTGTATTTCTGCTCAGCAGGAGTAAATTCCTGAATACTCTGTGGCCCCATTGCCCCCCCTCAACAATCCAAACCCTTTCTGAAGCCCAGCCAGGGAATGTTTGGTTTTTTTGCTCAGTTTGATCGCAGCAGCCAAATTTAAGGGTTTTATTTGTGTCTCTGGAACATTTCATTGCTAATCAGAAATGCTACAGTACCACGAGCCAATTGAAAAGTCTAGCTTATGCATGGTGTCATAGGCCTGCTGTATTTAATTTTAATATCTCACTCTTCCATTTGCAGCCCTTCAATTGCTCAGTGGCTTGTTCAGTTCAAAGTATTGTTGGCTTGAAATATACTGGAAACCAGTAAAGAAAGCAAGCAGTTAATAGTGCCTGTGCACTGCAATTACTGGTTTGAAATCACTACTGCTTTTCAAACAAGCAAGTACACAGCATCAAGTATTGCTGCTTCATTGGCTCCCTCGCGCCTGCATGTGCAGACTTCTACATCTTCTCACTGGTAATCAACTCACAGTGAAATGTTTAATGTTAGAAAAGAACTGATGGAACATTCAGACCTCCTCCAGCCCTCCAACCCTCCGAGATCTCTGTGCTCCCCCAATTTTGGCCTCTTGTGCATCTCCCACTTCCCTTGTCCCACCATTGGCAGCCGTGCCTTCAGCTGTCTAGGCCCTAAGTGCTGGAATTCCCTCCCTAAACCTAGCTCTTCCACCAAGCTTTTGGTCACTGTCCTAATATCTCATGGGGCTCAGTGTCAAATTTTGTTTGATAACGTTCCTGTGAAGTTGTTGTTGTTAATGCTGGAAACTAAAAGCCGAGGCTACATTTGAATGTTTTCATTTTACAGCGCATTTTTTTCGTTTTTTTTGTGTTCATCAAGGTGAATGCTGGGGAATTTAACACTTATCATTTCAGACAGTGCAAGCATCAAACACTCCAAATCAGAGACCAAGGTTCGCTCCACTCTCCCACACCCTCAGAAGAGTACCCTATGCAACAGTGTGATATATCGTTTCTCACCAGCCAGTCTGCCCGCTCTCTGAGTGCAATTACCAGTTTAATACCAAATGAAAGACAGTTTATGCTATAGGCCCATGGGCACTGGGAACTGGAGTGAGACTGACAAACTCATAGAATCATACAGCACAGAAGGAGGCCATTCGGCCCGTCGTGCCTGTGTTGGCTCTTTGAAAGAGTTAACCAATTAGTCCCACTCTCCTGCTCTTTCCCCCTAGCCCTGCAACTATTTCCTTTTCAAGTATTTATCCAATTCCCTTTTGAAAGTTACTATTGAATCTGCTTCCACTGCCCTTTCTGCCAAGATTCCTAGTCCTGATCACTCTTCAGTGATCCCTGCTGGAAAATGCCACTATACGGATGCTGCCTGTACGGAGGGCAGGATTGGTCTTGGCTGTGATGATCCCCGGTATTTGAATAGCTTGCTCTCCAGGCTCACACGTGTCGAGTGTGAGGTACCAGACAGCCAGCAGGAGCCCAGCAAGAGTCGACCCGTTCAGCGTCAAAACACAAAATACAATGTCACAAGGTGACACTGAATGGAAACGGTGAAACATTGGCCTGGATTTTGCGTTGGTGATGATGGCAAAACTGTCAGCGTTCGCCGTCACTACTCCTCTGAAACTGGCCGCAACTTCTAGATAAACGCAGAAATCCGGAAGTTGCTGTCGGTCATCCCCTGCTCCTCCACAGGTTGCGCTGGGGAACTCCCCAGATCCGGCAATCAATTCAAATCACAGTTGCTGGTGAAAACTTCCCCTATTACACTGGAATATCGCTGTTAAATCCCACTGAAAAAGTTAGGTCTTGTTGAAAGAGGTACAACTGGTTTTTGAACGGCATATTGACTGCTGAACAACCGTTCTGGCTCTGAAAAACTAATTTTATATTTGTGGAATGTCAAATTTTTCCATGAATATGATAAGAATTGCATGGCTTTTAATTTTTTTTTAAAGTCTGTTTATGATATTTCAGCTTCTACCTTAATCCTTTGTGTATGTACCCATCTTTATTTCGCTCTTTGTAAAATTTATAAAAAGTAAATTAGAATCTGGACATTTTACTTCCTGGTCTGCTGTCGGTGAGAATTCTTAAATGTGATTGACTGCTTAGCCTGCTTGGTGACATCACTGTTGCTGGACACTGAAGACTCGTTTGATTTGGCGCCAGATTCAAACTAAGGTCAGGACTGCTGAAATTCACGCCACAGAGATCACTAAATCTTTGTGGGCAACTTTCTTCGAAGTCAGCGGTGAGCGCCGTTGCGTCGCCGCTGACCGCAAATTCCTGCCCAATATGCATCGGCCGTGGCTCAGTGGGCAACACCCTCGCCTCTGAGTCAGAAGGTTGTGGGTTCAAGCCCCACTCCAGAGACTTGAGCACAAAATCTAGGCTGACACTCCAGTGCAGTGCTGAGCGAGTGCTGCACTGTCGGAGGTGCCATCTTTTGGGTGAGACGTTAAACCGAGGACCATGGTACTATTTCGAAGATAAGCAGGTGAGTTCTCCCCGGTGATCTGGCCGATATTTATCCCTCAACTGATTATCTGGCCAGTATTTCATTGCTGTTTGTGCGCAAGTTAGCTGCTGCATTTCCTACATTACAACAGTGACTACATTTCAAAAGTGCTTTATTGGCTGTAATGTGCTTTGGGACATCGTGAAAGGTGCAATATCAATGCAATTCTTTTTTTTCTTTTCCTTTTACAGATTTAAACTTTGCCCTTTGGTTTCCAGCAGTTCATTCTTTAGCTACCGTAACAAGCTCTATATTATTTTTAATTCCGTGAAGCAGAAATGCCTGTCTCACATTTCACCTTCTATCATCCTGCTGTACAGAGAGACAAAGAAACGAATAACTTAATTCAATTGTCTCATCTCCAAAGGGAACAGACAGGAAGGGCGCACAAGAATGAAATAGCTTCCTCTCATCAGTTCTTTTAGAGACCTGCCGAGTCTTATTTTAATTTTATTTTTAAAAGCGCTCCCACTTACATTGCCAATTTCATTCAGAGTGGCAATGAACCCTTGGAGTGTGGGCCTGGGAACGCTCAACTGCAAATTAAGTTCCGGTAATCTGGTAGTGGTCATGATGCTAATTTAATCTTTTGATGAAAATATCATTACAAGCCAACGGAACAGTGTCCTGGCAATTAATATAAATCGCAACAGCCACTGCTTCAAACCCACCTGCCGCAGGCACAACAGCCTATTCCTTTGGTTATTAATATCACTGTTAATATTTAATACTGTGTAGGTGGAAATGGTTGCAATGAAAATGTCATACACAGGTTTAGATGAGTTTCACTCTCAAACCTTGTATCATTGAACCATCCAGTGAGATTACATAGGATTACATAGGATATACGGCACAGAAACAGGACATTCGGCCCAACCAGTCCATTCCGGTGTTTGTGCTCCACTCGAGCCTCCTCCCGTCTTTCCTCATCTAAATCTATCAGCATAACCCTCTATTCCCTTCTTCCTCATATGCTTATCCAACCTCTCCTTAAATGCATCTATACTTTTTGCTTCAACCACTCCCTGTGGTAGCAAGTTCCAGATTCTCACCACTCCCTGGGTAAAGAAGTTTCTTCTGAATTCCCTTTTGGATTTCTTGGTGTCTATCTTATATTGATGGCCTCTAGTTATGCTCTTCCCCACAAGTGGAAACATTCTCTCTGTATCCACTCTATCAAAACCTTTCATAATTTTAAAGATCTCTATTGGGTCACCCCTCAGCCTTCTTTTTTCAAGAGAAAAGAGACCCAGCCTGTTCATCCTTTCCTGATATGTATACCCTCGAATTTCTGGTATCATCCTTGTAAATCCTTCTGCACCCTCTCCAGTGCTTCTATATCCTTTTTATAATATGGCGACCAGAACTGTACACAGTACTCTAAGTGTGGTCTAACCAAGGTTCGATACAGGTTTAGCATAATTTCCCTACTTTTCAATTATATCCCTCTAGAAATAAACCCTCGTGCTTGGTTTGCTTTTTTTATGGCCTTGCTAACCTGTGTCGCAACTTTTAGTGATTTGTGTATTTGTACTCCGAGATCCCTTCGTTCCTCTACCCCACCTAGACTCGCACCCTCTAAGTGATAAGTGACCTCCCTATTCTTCCTACTAAAATGTAATACCTCACATTTATCTATGCTGAACTTCATTTGCCAATTATATGCCCATTCTGCAAGTTTATTAATGTCCTCCTGTAATTTGTTGCAGTCCAGTATTGACTATCCCCCCCAATTTGGTGTCATCCGCAAATTCAGAAATTGTGTTTTTGATTCCAAAGTCTAAATTGTTAATGTAAATTATGAACAATAGCGGTCCCAGCACTGATCCTTGTGGAACACCACTACCCACCTTCTGCCACTATGAATAGCTACCCTTTATCCCTACTCTCTGCTTTCTGTCTTGAAGCCAGCTAGCTATCCGTTCTGCTACTTGTCCCCTGACTCCGCATTCCCTGACCTTGTTCGTCAGTCTATTATGGGGTACCTTATCGAAGGCCTTTTGAAAATCTAGATAAATTACATCTACTGTATTACCATTGTCTACTCTCTCTGTTACCTCTTCAAAAAATTCAATGAGGTTGGTCAAGCAAGACTTTCCCTTTTGAAACCCATGCCGACTATTCCTTATTATATTTTTGGTTTCTAGATGTTCTTCTATTTTCTCCTTTAGTAGGGATTCCATTATTTTTCCTACCACCGATGTTAATCTGACTGGTCTATAATTCCCTGGACATGCTCTATCCCCCTTCTTGAATATAGGTATTACATTAGATATCCACCAGTCTTCTGGCACTACACCTTTTTCGAACAAATTATTAAATATGTGTAGTAATGCCTCTGCAATCTCTTCCCTAGATTCTTTTAAAATGCATGGATGCAATCCATCTGGACCAGGGGTTTTATCCTCTTTGAGTTTGATTAGTTTATATCCCCTCTTTTTATTTTAAGTGCACTTATCTCATTACTAATCTCATCATCCAATGTCATGTCCACCTGTTCTATCTCCCTGGTAAAGACTGAAGCAAAATAATTATTTAATATTTCTGCCATCTCCCTATCATTCCCTGTGGTATCATCCTGTCTATGCCTTAATAGACCAATTCCCATCCCAACCTTCCTTTTTTTATTGCTCTCGCCCTGGTATTGGGCTTCAGGTCGCCGTTCCCTTTGTCCCCGCTGCTGTCGCTCGTCCCGCTCTCGCTCTGGTCTCGGGTCTCGAGTCACCGCTCCTTTTATCCCCGCCACTCTCGCTGGTCCTGCTCTCGCTCTGGAACTCACTCCCTCCCTCCCGGGTATCCATACTATATATGAACCACCTGAACCCCTTGATTAGATTCCAGCCTCTAACCCGCTCCTGGGTATCCTTGATGCTCCCCATAACTCACTACCGAATATCTTATGTTCTAGGTAACTCACGCAAACATCTATTATTCTGTATGCAGTTCCTTGCCGTATTCATTATATTCTCTAAATTACTCACCAGTAACTATTCAACAAACTGTATCTAAATTGCCAGCAGTTAGCTAGACTATCCATTATTTTTGTGTAACTCCCTTCCAGTCATTTGTTTTTCTGTCTGATTATTTGAGATCAGTCCCTCTGTTTATGTTGTATAATTTCTGGCAAGAGGAGGGAACTGAAGAATATACTGCATTCATTGGTGGAATTAACTCCAGCTAACAGTATTAGGACTCTCGCAGTGGCTCAATGGGGCAAGGCATTGATCAGCTGAGCATAGGATCTAGCAAGATCCCAGATTGGGTTCCTGGTCAGTGCTGTGCTAAGGGCAGAAGGGAGAGTGCTGCAGTTGGCCTCAGCACCCTGGGAAGGTAAAGTTGCCCAAAGCTACCCCTCCCGATCACTGTCTGCTGCCCCCTGCTGGAAGTGCAGCTACATGCACGTCACCAGAGGGTAGGATCCAGCTCGACTGCGATGTCCCTCCCGGTCGCATGGCCTGACAACACTCGCCGATGGCTCACCCGGTCAAGGAACAGCCATTTGGGCCAGACACCAGATGGCCCTAGGAGCTGCGCCCCAGCAAGGAGTCAACAACTTCCGGGAGATGAATAAGGGAGGATCGGCAGAAAAAGAAGGGATAAAAATGTTCTGATTTCAGCGCTTGTTCCGTGTGCAGCCGTGCTTGAAAAGCAATATGAAGGCCAGCTCTGGGAGACTTGTCTTTTTCATTAGTGTCTAATTTTGTAGGTTTTGATCTGAGTGATAATGCAATTGTTTGGGACAAATGGAGTAATCAGGAAATCACACTCCCTGTATGATTAACTGTTCAATAGAGGTAATAAGAGAGTCTTTTTTATTGGATCACCACTGTCCTTCCTACGAACAGTCCAATTAGCGCAGCAGTTTGCTTTAATGCAGTGAGATGGCGGAGGTGGAAGATCTTTAATCAGTTGTGTATCATGTGGATCTTCATCATAAGGCCCCGCATTATAACAAAATGTAATTAATTCCTGATGTGCCTCTATCCAGAGAGACTGTATATTTAACACATTTTATTATAACTCATTCTTCATTTGAGTTTCTTAATGCAATGATACCTGGTTTAAAATAACATATAACTCAAAGTTTTTTGTGATGATATTATTCAGCGATAAGGGAGTGAGGGAAGGATATAGAACAACTCTTATTAAGCTATTTCCCCCAATTTCTTTGCATAGCTCGATGTCAGCTGTGGCTCAGTGGGTAGCACTTATGCTTCTGAGTAAGAGGGTTGTGGGTTCAAATCCCACTCCAGAGACTTAAGCACATAATCAAGGTTGACACTCCCAATACAGGACTGAGGGAGTGCTGCACTGTTGGAGGTGCCGTCTTTCAGATTAGACATTAAACCGAGGCCCTGTCTGCCTTCTCAGATAGACATAAAAGATCCCAGGGCACTATTTGAAGAAGAGCAAGGGAGTTATCCCCAGTGTCCTGGCCAATGTTTATCCCTTAGCCACCATCACTAGAACAGATTATCTGATCATTTATCATATTGTTGTTTGTGGGACCTTACTGTGCGCAAATTGGCTGCTGCGTTTCCTACAGTACAGCAGTGACTATGCTTCAAAAGTACTTCATTGGCTGTAAAGTGCTTTGAGATGTCCTGAGATCATGAAAGGTGCTGTAGAAATGTAAGTCTTTCTTATCTGGGTCCCGCCTGCATCAGATTCCAGCTGCGACATTTTACTATGTTAAAGGCACTACATAAATACAAGTTGCTGCTGTTGAGACATGTTGGGAGGTCTATGGAAGATGTCCAGACTAATTTTTCCCCAGTATCCTCCCTCTCCCCAACCTGGCAGGGAAGCATCTCTATACAGTAAGATGGAGTGGGAAGGACTTTGGCTCCCAAAGTATTACCCTTACAATGGAATTCGGGTTCGATTGGATGTCCATTTATTGGGAGTAGGCCGCATTAGCACATCACGGAAGACCTCTCCTGGTCCCTCAATACCTCCTCTCTGGTGAAGAAGGCCCAGCAGCGCCTATATTTCCTAAGGAGGCTGAAGGGATGTAACCTGTCACCCCTGATCCTCTCTAACTTTTACCGCTGCACAATAGAGAGCATCCTGATGAACTGTATCACAGTATGGTATGGCAGCTGTAGCTACTATGACCGGAAAGCCCTGCAGCGGGTAGTCAAAACTGCCCAACGCATTACTGGCACCCGGCTACCGACCATAGAGCACATATACCAGAAACGCTGTTTACGGAGGTCACGTTCCATCATCAAAGACCCTACCCACCCCAGCCACAGTCCGTTCGCCCTCCTGCCATCTGGGAGATGCTACAGATGCATTCACACCCGTACGACCAGATTTAGGAACAGCTTCTTTCCCAGGGCTGTCATCCTACTGAACTCCACAAATAAACTCTAAAGCCTGCACATCTACCAATGCACTTTATTATGGTTATGTTTATGTTAATGTATTACAAGCCAAATGTATGTTGAATGTTTAAATGTCTTAATCTAAATGTACACTCTCGGGAGCCGCAAGCCTACATTTCGTTGTACTGCACTTGTGCACTAACAATGACAATAAAAGTTGATTTGATTTGATTTGATTTGATTTGATCTGAGTATGGGTCAATGAGCTTGGGTAGGTTTAGGTTCAAAGCAAATGAAACAGAAGCCTGGTTGCTTAACCTAGTCAAAGCACAGTGCGGAAGACAGCCCAGTGAGGGAGGAGACTGGAGGCCGCCCAGTGAGAGAGACTGAAGACAGCCCAGTGTGGGAAGAGACTGGAGGCAGCCCAGTGAGAGAGACTGAAGGCAACCCAGTGAGGGAGACTGGAGGCAGCCCAGTGAGAGAGACTGAAGACAGCCCAGTGAGGGAGGAGACTGGAGGCAGCCCAGTGAGAGAGACTGAAGACAGCCCAGTGAGGGAGGAGACTGGAAGCAGCCCAGTGAGAGAGACTGAAGACAGCTCAGTGAGGGAGGAGACTGGAGGCCGCACAGTGAGGGAGACTGGAGGCAGCCCAGTGAGGGAGACTGGAGGCAGCCCAGTGAGGGAGACTGGAGGCAGCCCAGTGAGGGAGACTGGAGGCAGCCCAGTGAGGGAGGAGACTGGAGGACGCACAGTGAGGGAGACTGGAGGCAGACCAGTGAGGGAAACTGGAGGCAGCCCAGTGAGGGAGACTGGAGGACGCACAGTGAGAGAGACTGGAGGCCGTACAGTGAGGGAGACTGGAGGACGCACAGTGAGGGAGACTGGAGGCAGACCAGTGAGGGAGACTGGAGGCAGCCCAGTGAGGGAGGAGACTGGAGACAGCCCAGTGAGTGAGACTGGAGGCTGCACAGTGAGGGAGACTGGAGGCCGCACAGTGAGGGAGACTGGAGGCCGCACAGTGAGGGAGACTGGAGGCCGCACAGTGAGGGAGACTGGAGGCCGCACAGTGAGCAAGGAGACCGGAGGCCGCACAGTGAGGGAGGAGACTGGAGGCAGCCCAGTGAGGGAGACTGGAGGCAGCCCAGTGAGGGAGGAGACTGGAGACAGCCCAGTGAGGGAGACTGGAGGCCGCACAGTGAGGGAGACTGGAGGCCGCACAGTGAGGGAGACTGGAGGCCGCACAGTGAGGGAGACTGGAGGCTGCACAGTGAGGGAGGAGACTGGAGGCCGCACAGTGAGGGAGGAGACTGGAGGCAGACCAGTGAGGGAGACTGGAGGCCGCACAGTGAGGGAGACTGGAGGCAGCCCAGTGAGGGAGACTGGAGGCAGCCCAGTGAGGGAGACTGGAGGCCGCCCAGTGAGGGAGACTGGAGGCAGCCCAGTGAGGGAGACTGGAGGCAGCCCAGTGAGGGAGGAGACTGGAGGACGCACAGTGAGGGAGACTGGAGGCAGCCCAGTGAGGGAGGAGACTGGAGGCAAAGCAGTTCGCAGAGGCAAGGTGAGACAATTGGAAGGGGAAATCCTTGTTATGATGGTGTAATTGGAAGCAGAAAAGCATTTGGGAACCCCAGAAATTTGGGTCGGGGGCTTCCCGCGGGTGCAAGCCCCCGACCTACATTTACCTTGCGCGCTGGCAGTTGAGCTGTAGGGCCCCGTGGAATTCCGATCCGGGGCCTGGCGTGTCCCAGGGGCGCAGTTAGTTTGAAGCGTCCCCTGGGATTACATGGGCCATGGGCAGCCAATCGGAGCAGGGAATGCTCCATTCATAAGTCTTGACAGGAAGTGCTGTCAAGACTTATAAATACTACTGCCCCAAAATAGCAGTAAACCTTCAAATAAATTTTTTTTTAAATCACATATTTTAAATAAACTATAAATTACATTAAATAACTATTTTAAACAATAATTTAAATTTTTGAAATTTTTTTTTTTATATTCTAACGGGGCTAAAAATAAACTTACCTTGCTTTAAAGCATTTAAAAATAATAAACCTGTGGAAAAAATGTTTTAATTTTAATTAATTGACCACTTACCTTGTAAAAAGCAGGCCTTACGCCTGCTTTTTACATTTCTAAATTCTAAAGACTTACCCTCACTGAAAAACCTGTAAAAAAAAACGTAAGTTCAAAGCGCACGCGCAGACTCCCCCGCGCACGCGTTCGACCTCTGAACCCCTGCTTTCAGAGGAACGGAAGTGCCGGTTTCCCACGCATGCGCAGTGCATGCAGGAAACCGGCACTTCCATCGGGCCTACGGGTGAGTACCCCGTGCGTACTCACCCGTGGAGACCCGAATTTCTGGGCCATTATGTACACTGGTACTGTTAAAGACAAGTAACTGGAACCTGAGAAAATTAGCAATATGCTTTAAGTGCCCAATATAGCTTCAAAAGGTTTACTGCTTGAAGGCTGACCTTTGGATTTGGCTGCGTTTTGGTAAAGTGTATTGGGATGTGACTCCGGCAGATTTTCTGGGATCAGTCTTATTGTACTAATAAGAAGCAGATGCAAGCACTGTTAGTGCTAGCTTTTGGGTGCTTGCCGCTGGCGTGGGGATGAGAAATCTGCTGCTGATGCAGAGATACCAGGACTTAAAGGGTTAAATTATGAGGCCTGGTTGCATAAACTTGGCTTGTATTCCCATGAGTCTGGAAGGTTGAGGGGGCGATCTAATCGAGGTAGTTAAAATGATTAAGGGATTCGATAGAGGAGATACAGAAACGATTTCCTCTGGTGTGGGAATTCAGAACAAAGGGGTCATAATCTTAGAATTAGAGCTGGGCCATTTAGGAGGGGAAACAAAAAGCACTCCTTCATGCAAAGGGTAGTTCAACTCTATCGCCCAAAAACTGTGGATGCTGGGTTGATTGGAGCTTTCAAGACTAAGATTGATCAACTTTTATTAGGTAAGGATATCAAAAGTTATGGAGCAAAGGTGGGTAAATGGAGTTGAGGTAAAGATCAGGCTTGAGGGGTTAAATGGCCCACTCCTGTCCTAATGTTCCTAAATGCACCACGTGTTGTGGCACCGAGACATGCTGCAAGGAAGGTTTGAGGAAGTGGTGAGGGTACTATAGTTGGTTTCAATGGATTAAAGAGAGGGGGAAAATTCAGTCAGGGATCTGGTTCTTGACTACTTGCCAGTGACACCTGTTAGAAAGTGTTTGTGTGTACGTTAGATGTTGATGGGGTCAGCATTTGGTTGTGCTGCCTACCCAATGGTGGAATAGCTTGCCAACACTCACTGTCTAGATTAATACCTGAGATCGCACTAAGTCCCGTTCACCCATCAATCCTGTGCTTGCTGAGCTACATTGGCTCCTGGTCTGACAACACCTCAATTAAAAAAATTCACATCCTTGTTTTCAAATCCCTCCATGGCCTCACCCCTCCCTATTTCTGTAACCTCCTCCAGTCCTACAACCCTCCGAGATCTCTGCACTCCTACAATTCTGGCCTCTTACACATCCCTGATTTTCATCGATCCATCGTTGGCGGCCGTGCCTTCAGCTGCCTAGGCCCCAAGCTCTGGAGTTCCCTTTCTATGCCTCTCTACCTCTTTCTCCTCCTTTAAGACGCTAATTAAAACCTATCTCTGACCAAGCTTTTTAAATGTATGTATCCAATTTCCTTTTGAAAGTTATGATTGAATCTGCTTCCACCACCTTTTCAGGCTGTGCATTCCAGATCATAACAACTTGTGGAGTAAAAAATGTTCTCAACTCCCCCTGGCTTTTTGCCAATTAACTTAAATCTGTGTCCTCTAGTTACAAACCTCTTGCCACTGAAACAGTTTCTCCCTATCTACTCTATCAAAACCACTCATCATTTTGAACACCTCTATTACATCTCCCCCTAACCTCTGCTCCAAGGAGAACAATCCCAGCTTCTCTAGTCTCTCATCCCTGGTACCATTCGAGTAAATCTCCTCCGCACCCTCTCTAGGCCTTGACATCCTTCCTAAAGTGTGGTGCCCAGAATGGAACAAAGTACTCCAGCTCAGGCTGAACCAGTGTTTTATAAAGGTTTACCATCTACAACAAGACGATGTGCGCCTTTAATGGAAGTTCTTCCAAAACAGTTAATCCTGCCTCTGTCCTCTTTACTGTATTAACTGCTGCAGTTGGGGATAAACAAAGCCACAAAGGAGATTAGAGAACCAGCAAATGATATTCCTTCCAAAGGCTTTACATCAAAGGCACCTGGGACTTCTACCCAGGCACGGTACTAATGTCTTAATCACTCAAAATCCTGATCACTTAATACTTCAAGCTTTCATCTCTTAAAACCTGTGAGAAAAATTCAAAAACTCATTGTCTCCATTCTCCTCCACCCCCACCCCCACCCCCTCATACCCAAGTAACATTGCAGTGACGCATACTGATTAAGAACTTCAGCAGAATCTGGTTTGATGCGAAAGTATTAAATAGGAACAGTTATTCACTGACTGAAAGAAATCTCGTTATGATTTGAGGAGATCAGGAGAAATATTTTTACGCAGACAGTTGTCATGATCTGGAATGCGCTGCCTGAAGGGGTGGTGGAAGCAGATTCAATAGTAACCTTCAAAAGGGAATTGGATAAATAGTTCTAAAGGAAACTGTGGGCAAAAAACGGGGGAGTGGGACTAATTGGATAGCTCTTTCGAAGAGCCAGCACAGGCACGATGGGCCGAATGGCCTCATTCTGCGCTGTATCATTCTATGGAGGGAATTTTGACCCAAAGGACCAGTGAGGGCAGGCAGTAGGGGAGGTTAAAAATTAAAAAATGGGAAACCCAACCCCCAACCTGCCTCCAATGCACCCATTTGTGGGTAGGTTGGGGGGCAGGGGGCTAACCTGTTCTCCGGGGGCGGGCCCAGGATTTTGGCCCTGTTCCAGATTTCACGCTGGCCGGTCGGGTCATGGGAAACCCGACAGCTGAAGGGCGGCGAGAATGGCTGGATGGAACAGAAAAGTGCCTTTCCAGGACTGCTCATGGGCCAAAAGGAGCAGGAATGCTTCCCCCAAACTTACCGGCTTCCATCCCCATGATTGGACCCCCCTCGCAATCGGGTCCTCGCCCCTCGATGTCCGACTCCCCCCCTTGATATCAAATTCCACCCCCCCCCGCCGATGACTGACTCCACCCGCCCCACTTCCCCCCATGACTGACTCCACCCCCCAATGACTGACTCCACCCCCCCAATGACTGACCCCACCCCCCCAATGACTGACCCCACCCCCCAATGACTGACTCCACCCCCACCCCCCAATGACTGGCTCCAACCCACAATGACTGACAGCAGCCCCCAATGGCTGACTCCACCCCCCCATGACTGACTCCACCCCCCACCCCCCCAATGACTGACTCCACCCCCCAATGACTGACTCCACCCCCCAATGACTGACTCCACCCCCCCACCTCCCCAATGACTGACTCCACCCCCCACCCCCCCAATGACTGACTCCACCCCCCAATGACTAATTCCACCCCCCCAATGACTGACTCCACCCCCCCAATGACTGACTCCACCCCCCCAATGACTGACTCCACCCCCCCAATGACTGACTCCACCCCCCCAATGACTGACTCCACCCCCCCATGACTGACTCCACCCCCCCAATGACTAATTCCACCCCCCCAATGACTGACTCCACCCCCCCATGACTGACTCCACCCCCCCACTGACTGACTCCACCCCCCAATGACTGACTCCACCCTCTCAATGACTGACTCCACCCCCCCAATGACTGACTCCACCCCCCAATGACTGACTCCACCCCCCAATGACTGACTCCACCCCCCCAATGACTGACTCCACCCTCTCAATGACTGACTCCACCCCCCCACCCCCCCAATGACTGACTCCACCCCCAATGACTGACTCCACCCCCCAATGACTGACTCCACCCCCCCATGACTGACTCCACCCCCCAATGACTGACTCCACCCCCCCAATGACTGACTCCACCCCCCAATGACTGACTCCACCCCCCCAATGACTGACTCCACCCCCCCAATGACTGACTCCACCCCCCCAATGACTGACTCCACCCCCCCAATGACTGACTCCACCCCCCAATGACTGACTCCACCCCCCCAATGACTGACTCCACCCCCCAATGACTGACTCCACCCCCCCAATGACTGACTCCACCCCCCAATGACTGACTCCACCCCCCCAATGACTGACTCCACCCCCCCAATGACTGACTCCACCCCCCCAATGACTGACTCCACCCCCCAATGACTGACTCCACACCCCCATGACTGACTCCACCCCCCAATGACTGACTCCACCCCCCCATGACTGACTCCACCCCCCAATGACTGACTCCACCCCCCCAATGACTGACTCCACCCCCAATGACTGACTCCACCCCCCAATGACTGACTCCACCCCCAATGACTGACTCCACCCCCCATGACTGACTCCATCCCCCCATGACTGACTCCAACCCCACCCCCCCAATGACTGACTCCACCCCACATGACTGACTCCACCCCCAATGACTGACTCCACCCCCCATGACTGACTCCACCCCCCCATGACTGACTCCACCCCCCCACTGACTGACTCCACCCCCCAATGACTGACTCCACCCCCCCAATGACTGACTCCACCCCCCCAATGACTGACTGCACCCCCCAATGACTGACTCCACCCCCCCACTGACCGACTCCACCCCCCAATGACTGACTCCACCCCCCCAATGACTGACTCCACCCCCCCAATGACTGACTCCACCCCCCCACTGACTGACTCCACCCCCCAATGACTGACTCCACCCTCTCAATGACTGACTCCACCCCCTCACACCCCCAATGACTGACTCCACCCCCCCAATGACTGACTCCACCCCCCCACTTCCCCCCTATAATTGACTCCACCCGCCCCACTTCCCCCCCATGACTGACTCCACCCCCCATGACTGACTCCACCCCCCAATGACTGGCTCCACCCCCAATGCCTGACTCCACCCCCCCAATGACTGACCCCACCCCCCAATGACTGACTCCACCCCCCCCCCCAATGACTGACCCCACCCCCCAATGACTGACTCCACCCCCACCCCCCCATGACTGACTCCACCCCCCATGACTGACTCCACCCCCCAATGACTGGCTCCACCCCCAATGACTGACTCCACCCCCCAATGACTGACCCCATCCCCCCAATGACTGACTCCAGCCCCCCAATGACTGACTCCAGCCCCCCAATGACTGACTCCACCCCCCCATGACTGACTCCACCCCCCCATGACTGACTCCACCCCCACCCCCCAATGACTGACTCCACCCCCCCAATGACTGACTCCACCCCCCCACTGACTGACTCCACCCCCCCATGACTGACTCCATCCCCCCATGACTGACTCCAACCCCACCCCCCCAATGACTGACTCCACCCCACATGACTGACTCCACCCCCAATGACTGACTCCACCCTCTCAATGACTGACTCCACCCCCTCACACCCCCAATGACTGACTCCACCCCCCTTGACTGACTCCACCCCCCCTTGACTGACTCCACCCCCCCTTGACTGACTCCACCCCCCTTGACTGACTCCACCCCCCCTTGACTGACTCCACCCCCCCTTGACTGACTCCACCCCCCCATGACTGACTCCACCCCCACCCCCCAATGACTGACTCCACCCCCCCACTGACTGACTCCACCCCCCCATGACTGACTCCATCCCCCCATGACTGACTCCAACCCCACCCCCCCAATGACTGACTCCACCCCACATGACTGACTCCACCCCCAATGACTGACTCCACCCTCTCAATGACTGACTCCACCCCCTCACACCCCCAATGACTGACTCCACCCCCCTTGACTGACTCCACCCCCCCTTGACTGACTCCACCCCCCCTTGACTGACTCCACCCCCCTTGACTGACTCCACCCCCCCTTGACTGACTCCACCCCCCCTTGACTGACTCCACCCCCCCAATGACTGACTCCACCCCCCATGACTGACTCCACCCCCCCATGACTGACTCCACCCCCTCACCCCCCCATGACTGGCTCCACCCCCCACTTCCCCCACATGACTGACTCCACCCCCCCAATGACTGACTCCACCCTGCCATGACTGACTCCAGCCCCTTCACCCCCCCAATGACTGACTCAACACCCCAATGACTGACTCCACCCCCCCAATGACTGACTCCACCCCCCCAATGACTGACCCCACCCCCCCATGACTGACTCCACCCCCCAATGACTGACTCCACCCCATCAATGACTGACTCCACCTCCTCACACCCCCATGACTGACTCCACCCCCCTTGACTGACTCCACCCCCCTTGATTGACTCCACCCCCCCAATGACTGACTCCACCCCCCGTGACTGACTCCACCCCCCTCACCCCCCATGACTGACTCCACCCCCCCACTTCCCCCACATGACTGACTCCAACCCCCAATGACTGACTCCACCCCCCAATGACTGACTCCACCCCCTCACCCCCCCATGACTGACTCAACACCCCAATGACTGACTCTACCCCCCCATTGACTGACTCCACCCCTCCAATGACTGACTCCATCCCTCACCCCCCCATGACTGACACCACACCCTTCACCCACCCATGACTGACTCCACCCCCCACCCCCCAATGACTGACTCCACCCCCCAATGACTGACTCCACCCCCCACCCCCCAATGACTGACTCCACCCCCCTCACCCCCCCAATGACTGACTCCACCCCCCAATGACTGACTCCACCCCCGCCAATAACTCACTCCACCCCCACCCCCCCCAATGACTGACTCCACCCCCCACCCCCCTGCCAATGACTGACTCCACCCCCGCCAATAACTCACTCCACCCCCACCCCCCCCCCGATGACTGGCTCCCCCCCCCACCCCCTGATGTCCGGCCTGGTGCTCCATGGCCTAACCACCTGACGACCAGTTAGCCTCTCAATCTGGCTTGCTGCAGCCGGTGAACAGATTCCAAAAATTTTAAAGATGTCCTGCCGTTAAATTCGCTAAACCTCCCTCCCGATCCCGCTCTGCCTCCCCATTATTATCAGGGCTTATGCTTCTATAAAGCTACCTCTGCTCTGCTGCAAAGACGTGCCCGAGCGCTTTCTCAGAAGTGTGCCCGCTACTGTTTCCAACACCAGGCATCCTCATTGCTTCTCTGAGTGAGATTGGTAATTTAAAAGAAAGAAAGATCTTGCATTTCTATAGCACCTTTCACAACCTCAGGACGCCCCAACAGCCAGTGAAGTACTTTTGAAGTGTAGTCACTGTTGTCATGTAGGGAAATGCGGCAGCCAATTTGCGCACAGCAAGCTCCCACAAACAGCAATATTAATGAATAGATAATCTGTTTTTAGGTGATGGGTGTGGGATATTAGTCAGAACACGGGGAGAACTCCCTGCTCTTGTTCGAAACAGTGCCATGGGATCTTTTACATCCATCTGAGAGGGCAGACGGGGACCTCAGTTTAACATCTCATCCAAAAGACGGCACCTCCAAAAATGCAGCACTCCCTCAGCACTGCACTGGGAGTGTCAGCCTAGGTTATGAGCTCAAGTCTCTGGAGCGAGACGCAGAGGCAAGAGTGCTACCCACTGAGCCAGGTCTGACACTAGTCCCTACACCCACCCACTGACTTGGTCGATTCTTTTATGTAGAGCCATTGGAGAGGAAGGAGACTTCCACTCCTTTTAGTCAGGACTGAATTTGAAGCCAGTTCCCAGAAGAAGGGTACATGCTAGCCCCCTACACCTTCCAGCCATCCAAATGTAACAGAAATGTTGTTACAGACAAGAAAATAGTAAACTAGAAATTGTGCAATAACAGCCCAGAACAACTTGCCCTCCATTTTTTTTCCTTCTCCTCCTTCACTCTGCACCTCACCCTCGAACTAGGGTCGACAACCCTTCCAGATTGTCCTGGAGTCCACTCTCGTGGCACACCGCCTTCCCACACCAATTGGAAAGCGAACAGACTCATGCTGTCATTTACCCTCTTCTGATCCCGCAGGAAGGTGGAGGGGTCCTTCTTTAAATATGCAGATCGGGTTCCAATGATGTCACTGAGCCCCGATCTGCTATTTTAAATCAGAGGCCTGAGGCGCGGGGAAGTCGTGATACCTTCATCCCCAGGCCAGTCCTGCCAGTAGAGGCCCAGGCAGAAATGCTCCTCCAGGCCTCACAAGGATGCCTTGAGCTCCTCTTGCCCCGGGCTCTCTCTCGCTGCAAAAATCTATCGATCACAGTATTGAATATTCTCAAAGGCTGAACATCCACGGCCCTCTGGGGTAGAGAATTCCAAATATCCTTTACTCTTTCCTACATTACAACAGTGACTACACTCAAAAGAACTTCATTGGCTATAAAGCACTTTGGGACATCCTGAGGTCATGAAAGGCACTATAGAAATGCAAGTCTTTCTTTTATTTCAATGTCCCGGGGCTAGGGTGAGGAAATGTCAGTTGGAATCCCCACTCCTGATCACTGTCTCATGACACCGGCTGTGAACTGGGAGTGAGGTAAGCAGAAGGTAGGGTTTGGTTGTGATGCTGCCCTCAGTCAAATGGCTTGTCAACAATCACTGTCCAGGGTAATCCTTGGAAAATGGCTGGAGGGTGGTTGGCGCTCATCAAACTGTATTGCAGTGTAATCCCACTCGCCAATCACCCTGTCCTCACTGACTCATATTGGCTCCCAGATCTAAAATTCTCAGTCTCATGTTTAAATCCCTTCATGGCCTTGTCCCTACCTGTTTCTGTAACCTCTTCAAGCCCTACAATCCACCTCCCCCTCTGCCCAAGCTCTCTCTCCCTCTGACTCTGCCCTTTTCTGCATACCCCCTTCCTTCACCCCACCATTTGCAGCCATGCCTTCAACTGCCTAGGCCTTCCCTACCAGCCTCGGCACCTCCTCCCCACCTCCTTTAAGCCACTCCTTAAAAACCACCTCTGCACTAAGGTTTCGGTCACGGTCACGCCTGCTAATATTTCCTTTGACTCAGCGGCCAATTTTTTTGTATTATGTGAGGCACTTTGGGACGTTAACTCTGGCCTCTTGAGCATCCCCAATTTCTTTCGCTCCACCATTGGTGGCCGTGCCTTCAGCTGTCCAGGCCCTAAGCTCTGGAATTCCCTGCCTAAACCTCTCCGCCTCTCTAGCTCTCTTTCCTCATTTAAGATCCTCCTTAAAACCTCCCTCTTTGACCAAGCTTTTGGTCACCTGTTCCAATATCTCCTTATGTGGCTTGATGTCAAATTTTTGTCTGATAACGCTCCTGTGAAGCACCTTTGGGATGTTTTACTACATTAAAGGTGCTAGAGAAATGCAAGTTGTTGTAAGTCACTGCTTTCTGGAATGAAGGGGAGAAACCTAGACAAATAAAGTGAGGGAATTAAAAAGTAATTCAACTTCGACACAGATATAGGATGCAGTGTCCCAGGGAAAGCAATCTCCGTCACAGCAACAGTAATCTGATGAACCAGGTTATAGTAATACAATTAAACCTCTTAAAGACTACCTGAATAGAGAGACCACCTGGCTAGAGATACTGACTGTCAACAGCATTTAAATTGAAAGAATTTGGAACTCCGGTGAGCTCATTGTGCCCTGAACACATGGGTCTACCACCACTCGAATGGGGGAGAGGGGGCGGAAGAGGAGCTTGCAGGAATACTCAGTCACCTTGTCTGATAAAACATACTGCTGCCTGTATGTTTCTCAAGCAAAAAGTTTCTTCGTTTCTCAGTCCCTGTCTTGATTTGTTTCATTCTGCCTTGGGGATGTAAAGAAAGAAAGGATGTATTTAGCGCCTTTAATGACCTCAGTGTAAAATCTGTGTGTTATATTGCAAATTATTACACAGACTACAAGAGTAAACTTTAACAGGACTTTACTATTCGAAGGTCAGGGCGAATCTGCCCAATCACTCATTACACAGCACTTATATACCGGTGTGGTCACCACCGGTATTACAGTATACTGCAGCCAAGATAAAGTAGTGCAACACCTAAAATAGTTCTCTTAAAGGTGGACGGTTACATACAATAGTTCTCTTAAAGGTAGAACGGTTACATACACTACAATCCTCCCTTTTTAGCTTACAACATACTTATTCCCCATTAAACATAACATCATAACATATATCCAACTTCATGTAAAAACAGTTCACAGATGTAGTCTCTGCGGAAAACAGTTCACAGATTCAGTCTCTGCGGAAAACAGTTCACAGATTCAGTCTCTGTGGAAAACAGTTCACAGATTCAGTCTCTGTGGAGGCGCCTCCTGTGCTTCTTGACTCGGTCTGGACACCGCCTCGGTGGTGTAGCAGTTCCCTGTGGTGTAGTCGGTTCACTTTGCTGGGGTGACTCATCCAATAGTCCTTCACTGGACTTAACAGCTTGAACTTCCGTCACTCCTGAACCAGCATTGCTGACTTCTAAAAGCTTGAGTACCTTGGGAAGTTTTTCTACTTCCAAACTGATTTGGTTCCGTTCGGAGGGACCACGTGCGTGATCTGGTAGGGGTGATAATGGTTCAGATAGGTCATCTTCTTCTGTTTCGTCTTTTCCTTTCCTGCTTCTTGGAGACTCTCTGTGCTCTGCTGCCAGCCGCATGCACAGTTCCTCCTCCTCTTTCTCCTGTTGCCTTAGCAGCGCCACCATCTCCCGGTGTTTCTTAGACTTTTTGTGATTCTTCAGGGTTTTTGCACTTCGGAAGATTTCCCCACAAGCTGGGCAGAACAGGTCATTGTTATTTTCGGTGTCGTTCAACAGGACATGGTAATAATCGGTGTCGTCCTGAGCTAGGCCAGCGAGAGGGTCTTTTATTTCCTCCATGCCCAGCTGGACATTAGTCAGCTTTTGTTCCAATTCCAGACATCTCTCCTGAAGAGACTTCTTCATGTGTTCAGCTTCCTCCAGCTTTTTCTGGGCTTCCTGCAAGTCTTTTACTAATGACCTCATTCGTGATTTCAATACTTCAACTTCATTCGGAGATTGATTGGTCGTATTATTCAATCCCTCTACTGGAGCAGTTGTTTCAGCATTCTGTTGTTCAACATTGACGTGAGTCAGCGTACTTTTGGCATCCAAGGGTTGCTCTGCTGCCATCTTCTCAGTCTGTGTTGCAACCTCAGCTATTTCAATAACTTTTGAGAGCTCCAAACCCCTCTCCTTTGAAGATTTAAGCTCATGTTCAAATTGTTCCCATTTCAGAGTCTTGTCCCTCAGCATATGAAGGAGTTGGCTGACCGTTAACTCTTCTGACATCATCCGTTTCCCAGTAGCTGCAGGGATGTTTATAACCTTGCCCTGGGGCTCCTTTGCTGTTTCTACTGCGCCATCATCCGCAGCCTCCACCATTCGAATTTCCACAAATGAATCGTCCGGTGATGCTGCACCCAACTTCAGTAGGAGCTCGGAATTCATGGCGACCAAATCAGCCTTTTCTGCCTGCAACCTGCTAACAAGCGCCTTCAGTTGCTGAACATCTTGCTCCACCAGATTAGAGCACGCACCTTCAGAAACCGAATCAGCTTTGATTCGTTTGGCCTCCTCGCGCAGATGGTTTGTGTGCTCCTGCTCCCTTTTCTCCATCAGCTGCTTCTGTTGTCTTTCCAGATTCTCCCACTCTGTGTCAAAGAACTTTTTCATTGCTTTCATCTCTTGCTCAAGACGGCAACTCAATTGTTCTAATTGCTGTTGTAATTTGAAATGGAGTTGAGTTCGAGCCCGGTGTTCCTCAGAATTGTGCATGTCTGTAAACTGGACAGACTCAGAATTCTCTGTCAAACTATGTTGTTGTTGTTCAGTGGAATTCTGTTCTGAAACTTTGTTCTCCTCTGAAGCATAAGCATTTATGCACTCCTTCGTTTTTCCAACCTTAGTCAGCAAGTCCATTTTAGACTTGTCTTTCGCACCTGGGCTGGTCTTATCGTCATCAGTTTCAGAGTCTGAGCTGATTGTCTTCACCGAGTTCTCACTCGTTATTGCTTTTAGGTAGTGCCATTCCATGTTTATTTCCCTGATCCACTCCCGTCCCAGAAGTGGTGGACCTCCCTCAGGCAGTACATATAAGTCCATTCCTTGGTGTTCTTTGCCCTTGTCTCTCACCTTGACTTTTATCTTTCCGATGGGGTATACTTTATGCCCCGTGTATGTCTGCAATACGATCTTGGTATCTCTCAAGGGTATATGTGAGAATAGCCGGTTGTAATCCCTTCGATTTATGACTGATAGGGCTGATCCTGTGTCCAATTCCATTTTTACTTGGACTCCGGCTATTTTTAGCATGACCCAGATAGTTTGTAGGTCAGCTTCCTTACTCACATTGTGAATTCTCAGACTACCCAGTTCCTGGCCGTTTGGGTCTGAATCCGAATTCTGTTCATCCGAACTCTTCTCAGCCCCCTTGTGTACCTTGCTGTACTTTTCCTGCGGTGACTTTTTTTTGTTGCTGGTCTTCTTTCCTGACCGGCATACTTTAGCTATGTGACCAAGCTTGCCACATTTTCTACATTCCTGGTTTTTAAACCAGCATTGGTTCTGGTCGTGTGTTGTCTTCCCACAACGATAACATTTCGTTGTACCCGAAGTCATTTGATCCACGCTGAGTACCGCTGCCTTCAGCTGCATTTCTGCAGTGCCTCTCGCTGCGGCTTCGTGCGATGCTGCAATAAGGACAGCCTTATCAAGTGTAAGATCGTTCTCTTCTAGCAGTCGCTTTTGTGTTCCTTCCTTCGACAACCCGCACACGAACTTGTCTCTCAATGCCTCTGTTAGATTTTCCCCAAACTGACAGTATTTCGCTAATCTACGCAGTTCAACCAAGTATTCCGCGTTGCTTTCCTCTTTCCGTTGCGTTCTCGCATAAAATTTGAATCGTTCCGCCAACATCAGCAGTGTGGGGTTCAAATGATCCTTCAGGACAGCAACAATATTAGCGAAAGTCTGATCCGCCAGTTTAGCTGGTGATAGAAGATGCTTCAATAGCCCGTATGCCTTCGCCCCCATTGAGTTTAGTAAGGTTAGAGCTTTATCATCATCTGCTATTTTATTGGCCTCACAATATATCTCGATGCGTTCTACATACGTGGCCCAATCTTCCACCTCGGAATCGAAGTCGTTGATGTTACCATGCTTAGGCATCTTCACTATCTTTCTGAGAAACAACAACGAATTTGTTCGTTACTTTTTTTTTCTAAAATGGCGGATTCCCGCGCTTGTCTTCTTCTCCGCCCACTTTCAAAATGGCGGTTTCCCGCTCCTGTCTTCTTCCCCGCCTACTGGCGGCTTCCTGCGTTTCTTCCCTTGGCGGGAGGGGTAAGCTTTGCTCTCGGGCAACGACCACTGGCTTTCGGGGTTCGCAGCCTGCGCGCCGGCTTCAGTGCGTTCTTTGTTCCCTTTTCTCGGCAGGGCAACCGGCGCTGGGGACAACCCGTTGGCGGCGAACAGTTCCAGCCGCTGGGCGGAATCTCGCTCGGCCTCCCTCGCTCGGTCCCGTTCCCCCTCGCTCGGGCTCTGTCTCTCCCGCTCGCTCGGGCTCTGTCTCTCCCTCAGCGGCTTCCAATCGCGCCTCCCAGCCCTCTCGCAGTCCGGTCCTTTCCTCCCCCGGCTGCAGCTGAGTTCTCCGCGGTTTTATTTATTTATTATTTTTTTATTTCTTCCCACGCCTTACGATCCCGGTCGCAGCGCCTCGCGGCCTCGGTAGCTGCCCGGCCTTTTTCGCCGGTCGCGGTCGAGCTGTCTCACGACGCTGTTGCGTCTCCCAGCCCGCTTGTAGCCCGGTCTCTCACACCGGCTGCGTTCCCGCTTGTAGCCCGGTCTCTCACACCGGCTGCGTTGCCGCTTGTACCGCGGCTTCTGTGCCCTACGCTGCCCCAGTCTCAACGTCTCTGGCCCCGACTTCTGTCCGGCTCCTTTCCCCCGACCGTGGTCGAGTTCACCGCCCTTATCCTCCGTTTCTTTTTATTTCCCCCCTACTCACCACCGTGACAGAAGGGACGATCACTGCCTGTTGCTGATGGAAGGCTTCGTTTCTGAATTCTTCCTTCTTCCTTGCTCTGCAGACTCGAGTCTTCTCTCAGCAGAACGACGAGGGCGGATGCCTCTTCTCGACGCTCGTTAACTGCTTCGGATGTATCGCTGCCGCAGGGTAAGATCGAACTCGTCGCCACTGTAAAATCTGTGTGTTATATTGCAAATTATTACACAGACTACAAGAGTAAACTTTAACAGGACTTTACTATTCGAAGGTCAGGGCGAATCTGCCCAATCACTCATTACACAGCACTTATATACCGGTGTGGTCACCACCGGTATTACAGTATACTGCAGCCAAGATAAAGTAGTGCAACACCTAAAATAGTTCTCTTAAAGGTGGACGGTTACATACAATAGTTCTCTTAAAGGTAGAACGGTTACATACACTACACTCAGGATGTCCCAAAACGCTTTACAGCCAATGAAGTACTTTTTGAAGTGTCGTCACTATTGTAATGTAGGAAACATGGCAGTCAATGTGTGCACAGCAAGCTCCCGCAAACAGTAATGACTAGATAATCTGTTTTAGTGATGTTGTTTGAGGGATAAATATTGGCCAGGACACCGGGGAGAACTTTAGGGATGGGACTAAATCAGTGTCAGTATGAGCAAGGGCTGCTTTATTTCCCCAAGGGGAGTTTAAAAGTTGCACACATTCGCTTGCACACTTACCTGCACCCCTGTCCTTGTGCATTTCACACCATGGACATTTCAACTGCAGGTGAATTGTGCAAGGAGTGACATGCAGGGAATTAACCAGACACAAAACAAGGGAATTAGATTAGTGTCGACTGACACTCTTTGGAATCAGGCCTTGGTGCTGGTTCACCAGGCATTGGTTCCAATGCAGTCACAAGGAAGAAAACTATTTGGAGAAGGGGAAAAAAAGTGACTGAGAATGAATTCCCTGGCAAACACTGAATTCCACACTAATTTCCACTGTGGAATCGTGGAATACTGGGGGCCCTGCCGCAGAGTTTTCCATACACAGTAAGTACCTATTGTCTTGTTTTGCACACTTTGTACAAAAATAATAAATTGCAGGACAACGGAATATTACAGTTTAACTCTTTTATTAAGCATTAGGTCTGTGATCTTATAGCAGCACAGTGGGGAAAAGCCTGGCATTAGGACCCCTAGCCTAGGTCTTCAAAACAATAGTAGTCCTTACAGATGCCTGCAAGCCAATGACAACTCAGCAGGTGATCACACGTAAATATAATAGGTATTCCTTACAGATGCCTGCGGGCCAATGGTAATTCAATATGCAAATGTTACATCCCCTTTCTTTTAAAAGAGAAATGTTATGCATTACTTTTAAACCTTTCTTCTACATAATGTTCTCGGTAGCATAAACATATAAGTAAACTCAGCATTTAACTAGCACTGAAAACATCTCAACGTTTCGATAATGATGTACAGTTTTTTTTTAGGGCAGCGATCCGCCTACACCCTTTGACAGTTCACAAGTCAAGGATAACTCTAGGCTTGACCTCTCGTCCCGACCTTGTGTGGTATGAAACTGAGCATGCTCCTGAATCGGTCAACAAATCAGGTTCAGGTTTAGGTAAGTATGATGTGTTTTGTGTATTGCTTTGTTCATCACACTCTGTTGAACTGATCCTCTCGTCGGAATGATGGTGTTGTTCCTTGGTGTTCAGGAGGTGCCTGCGATTGCGGCGGTACACCTGTCCTTCTGGGGTGCGGACGTGATACGATCGCTCAGTGTCAGCTGGCTGGATGATGACTGCTGGCTTCCAGTAGTCATGCTCCTGGATTCTGACGGATTCTCCATTGTGCAGCGGCAGCAGTAGTCTAGCTGACCTGTCATAGTATCTCCTTTGGTGTTGCTGTCTCTGTACACATTTTGCATGCACTTGCTTGCAGCTGATGACCTCTGGCTGCAGCTGCTGGTTGGTGCTTGGAAGGATTGAGCGAAGTCTGCGGCTCATCAACAGCTGTGCTGGTGACTTGAAGTTGTCAACCGGAGTGTTGCAGTACTCAAGGAGACTGATGTAGGGGTCTCTTTTGTATGCTTTGGCTTTGTCCATGAGTGGTTTTGCAATCTGGACAGTTTTTTCAGCAAAGCCATTACTTTGAGGGTAATGTGGGCTTCATGTGACATGTGTGAAATCCCATGCCTTGGCAAACGACTCGAACTCTTTTGATTTGTATTGGGGGCCATTGTCTGTGAGTAAAGTCTCTACCATGCCATGCCTGGCAAAGGCTGCCTTTAGCTTGTGGATCACAGCTGCAGATGTGGTGCTGTAAAGCTTGTCCAGTTCAAAAAATCTGCTGTAGTAATCAACAGTCACTATGTAGTCCTCGTTGTTCCATGTAAGCAGATCCGTTGCCGTGATCTGCCAGGGCCTGTCTGGGATACGGTGAGGTATCATGGGCTCTTTGACATTTGATGGGCAGCGTTCTAGACAAATGGAACATTTTCCAACAATGTCCTCAATGTGTTTGCACATTCCGGGCCAAAACATAATGTCACGTGCTCTTTGTTTGCATTTTTCCATGCCCATATATCCAGCATGAATTTTTGTCACCATCTCTTCTCTGAGACTGGTAGGAATGATGATTTTCTCCCCTTTGAAGACAATTCTGTTGATTTGTGACAGTTCATCTCTGTGGTTCCGGAATTCAGATATGCTCTGAGGGCATTTCCTCCTTTTCTCAGGCCATCCTTCATGTATGACTTTGCTCAGCACTGTGCGTTGTGCATCTTTCTCTGTTTCTGCTTGGATCTCCTTCAGTTTTGAGTCACTCACAGGTAAGCTGTTGTACACCATGTGCACCTGCACATCCATGCCTTCACTGAGGCTGCTGTCCTGGTAGCTAAGAGACTTTCTGGAGAGCATGTCTGCGACAGGAATGTCCTTGCCTGGACGGTGAATGATTGTGAAGTCGTACTTCTGTAGCTGAAGGATCATTCTCTGTAGCCTTGGTGGAGCTGCGGCTAGTGGTTTCCTCATGATTGACTCAAGGGGCTTGTGGTCGGATTCCACAATGACTTGTCGGCCATAGACGTACTGGTGGAAATGCTTACATCCAAACAGAATTGTATATAGCTCTTTCTCGATTTGAGCATAGTTGATTTCACTGTCTGTGAGAGATCTGGAAGCGTAGCCAATGGGCTTTCCTTCTTGCAGTAATACTGCACCTAGTCCGTACTTTGACGTGTCCACTTGTAGTCTGAGCTCTTTGTTGGGGTCGGAGTAGGCAAGAACTGGTCCTGGTTCTCTGGTGATTAGGTCTTTCATTTTCTGAAATGCTGTGTTATGTTGTTTGTCCCACAGGAACTCATTGGATTGTTTGAGCAACTGATGCATGGGTGCGTTGATTTCGGAGAGGCTCGGGGCAAACTTGGCTAAGTAGTTAACCATGCCTAGTACTGTCTCTAGCTCTGCGCGGTTCTTCGGTGTCTCCATCTTCTTGATGGCGGAGATTTTCTCTGGATCCGGCTTAATGCCATCAGTTGAGAGGCGATGCCCGAAATAACTGATCTATGTGGATACGATTATGCTTTTCTCGGGGTTGAGCCGAATACGTTTCTCCCGTGACCTTTGTAGCATCGCACGGAGGTTCCTGTCATGTTCCTCGCTATTCCTGCCATAGATGAGGGTGTCGTCTACGATTGCGACTACTCCGTCGAGGCCTTCATAGGTTTCGTCGATCTTCTGCTGGAATTCATCCTGAGCTGAGATAAGACCAAATGGTAAACGCAGAAATCGGTAGCATCCAAATGGTGTGTTGAACGTTGTTAGCTTAGATGACTCTTCCGTGAGCTTGATAGTCCAGTATCCTGATTGTGCGTCCATTACATTGAAGTAACGTGCTCCCACCAGCTTGGGTGTGATGTCATCTAGCATTGGTAGCAGGTAGTGAGGGCGTTTGATGGCCTTGTTCAAATCTCTGGGGTCGAGACAGACTCTGAGCTTGCCTGTACGTGGTTTCTCAACCACTACTAACACGTTGACCCACTCTGTCGGTTCTGTTTTCTGGACGATGATTTCTGTATTCTCCATGCTCTGCAGCTCCTCCTTCAGGCGACTATGTAGAGCAAGGGGTATCCTTCTCGGTGGGCAAACCACAGGGGTTGCTGCTGGGTCAAGGTGAATAGTGCATTCACCTGGGAATAGTCCGATTCCTTTGAAAACATCAGCAAACTCCTCCATGACTGTCTGCTTCTCAACTGGTGCTGTCAATGATAGCACTAGCTTGATGAGGTCCATGTCTAAACATGCCTTTAGACCTAGCACAGGAGGTGCTCGAGTGTCAACAATGTAAAAGTCCAACATCATGTCGCTTTCTTTGTACTTGCATTTCCTCACACATGTGCCTTTTACAATGAGCTGCTCACCCCCATAGCTGGTCAGTCTGCATGAGGTGGGCTGTAGCTCACACTCATCCTTCAAGCTGTGATACTCACTCAGAGGAATTACATTAACCTGAGCTCCAGTGCCTAGTTTAAACTTAAGCTCTTTGCCCTGTTTTCCTATTTCAATATCTGCAAAGGCTTGCTCAGTCTCTGAAATCTGTTTTTTCTGTGACACAGAATCAATAAACAGTTCCTCTGCATTTGGCTCTCTATCTAGCATTTGGCTGTCACTCACTGTGTGTGCTGCTTATCCAAAAACATTCCTGCAAACTTTAGCAAAGTGGATCCGTTTACCACATTTAGCACATTGCCTTCCTTTGGCAGGGCAATGCTCCTTTTCCCCATGCACCTTGTTTCCACAATATCCACAGTTTTTGAAGCATTTTATGTCTGTGTCGCTCATTTTTAGACCTCTCTCTGTTCTTTCTGTTCTGAAACACGCTCTCTGGGCGGTGTTCTTTGGTGTGTGTCTATTAACTGTGTGCACTGTCTGTTCATGCAAGCTGCTCGTGGCGCCGGTTATGGTTTTCAACTGTGCTTGGGCTATCTCGTGTGATCTAGTTATGTCCATAGCTTTATCCAGCGTTAGCCCGGACCCAACATTCAAAAGTTTCTCTCTCACTTTAGCTGAATGTATTCCAAACACGATGCGGCCTCTGACCATCTCATCTTTATCTGCATATTCACAGTCTTTTACCAGCAGTTTTAACTCAGTCACGGACTGTTCAAATGACTCACTAGCTCCTTGTACTTTCTCCTGAAACTTGTACCTAGCGAATATCGTATTTGTCTTGGGCATCACATATGATTCAAAATGGTCAAAATAACTTTTCAGTACATTTGCTTCATCCGCGGTGAGAGACCGTGTGATAAAAATGTCTCTCCCTTTTTCTCCGATCCACAGGAGTAGGTAGCTGCATCTTTCTTCCTCCCCTTTGCTTTTCAGCGGACCCGAGAACATCAACTCCACATGTTGCTTGAACTTGCGCCATTCTCCAAGTAAGTTCAAAGATCCCCAATCCATTCGAGGCAAGGGAGCTCCAACGATGTCCAACGATTTTCAATCCCTATTCTGACACCATGTCTTGTTTTGCACATTTTGTACAAAAATAATAAATTGCAGGACAACGGACTATTACAGTTTAACTCTTGTATTAAGCATTAGGTCTGTGATCTTATAGCAGTACAGTGGGGGAAAGCCTGACATTAGGACCCCTAGCCTGGGTCTTCAAAACAATAGTAGTCCTTACAGATGCCTGCAGGCCAATGACAACTCAGCATGTGATCACATGTGAATATAATAGGTATTCCTTACGGATGCCTGCGGGCCAATGGTAATTCAATATGCAAATGTTACACCTATAGAGCAGGGGGTGTCCGAACTACAAACTACAGACTTTAGAGCATTTACAGCCGTGGCCCTCGACCATGTCTGTCCCATTTGCCACACTTCTGCTCTCACCCCTTCCCCTCATTCCCAGAACCACAATAGGTTCCCCCATGTCCCCACCTTCCAACCCACCAGCCTCCACATACAACGGATCATCCTCCGCCATTTCCACCACCTCCAATGAGATGCCACCACCAAACATATCTTCCTCTCGCCTCCCTTTTCAGCATTCCAAAGAGACTGTTCCCTCCGCGACACTCCTGGTCCACTCTTCAATCACCCTCAATGCCTTCTCACCTTCCCACGGCATCTTTTTATGTAAGCGCAGGAAATGCAACACCCTTTCATCTCCCCCTTCCCACCATCCAGGGCCCCAAACACTCCTTCCAGGTGAAACAGCGATTTACTTGTACATCTTTCAATTTAGTGTACTGTATTCGCTGCTCACATTGAGGAGACCAAAGGCAGATTGGATGATCGCTTTGCTGAACACCTTCATTCAGTCTTCAAGCGTGACCCTGAGCTTCCGGTCTCCTGCTATTTTAATTCTCCGCTCCTATGCCACACTGATCACTCTGACCTCGGCCTCCTACACTGTTCCAATGAAGCTCAATGGAAGCTCGAGGAACAGCACCTCATCTTTCAATTAGGCCCTTTACAGCCTTCTGGACTCAACATCAAGTTCAGCCATTTCAGACCATAACCACTGCTCCCATTTTTTCGGACAGCAGGTGCTGATAATGATTCTGCTGTTGCCATTTACAGCTCCCCTAGACCCATCTTTTGTTTCTTTACTAGTCCCATTACCATCCGCTTTTGCTTTGCACCATCATCCCTTCTGTCATTTAATCTCTCCTGCCTTCCACCCTATCACAGACCTTCCCTTTTGTTCTTTCCTCCCCTCCCCACTTTCCCTGCCTCTGTAGTTGTTTAAAACCTGTTGGATCTCTAAATGTTTCCAGTTCTGATGAAGGGCCATCGACCTGAAACATTAACTCTGTTTCTCTCTCCACGGATGCTGCCTGACCTGCTGAGTAGTTCCAGCATTTTCTGTTTTTATTTCAGATGTCCAGCATCCGCAGTATTTTGCTGTAGTATATAAATGCAAGTTGTTGTTCATGCTAGATCTCACTTGTGTGTTGTAAACGATTGAATTAAAATGAATCTGTGCCAGCAATTAAGGGATACGGTTAAATAAAAGTTGTGTGAAGCCTGCAGTGAAATTACAACTGGAAGTTTGACGAGATCCAAGACTATAGGGATGGGTTAAAAGGACTCCAATGTTTTACATAACTATGGGAACTAAACTGGAACTCGGGCAGATGTTCCTTATAAATTTTTAATTATTCTAATGGACCGCATGTTGACAATATTGTGAGTCCATCTGGCTGCCAGTCTGGCATTCCAGGCCTTACATCCTCCTGCCGTCTAGCCTTGTTTTGTTACTGTGTATCAAACCTCCTTGGTACAGTTACTTCTTAAAATAAATTTTTAATTGAAATTTACATTTTATTATTCTAACTAGGCCCCCACCCCCTGCGGCAGCTCGTTGTTTGGAGCCCTGCCATGCAAAGGGCACGTCAAATAAAGTGCAAGGGGCCCTATTGTCAGATATTTGGGGGGGAAACCAATTTTTTTTATACTAATACAAAAGCAAAATACTGCGGGGTGCTGGAAATCTGAAATAAAAACAGAAAATGCTGGAAATGTTCAGCAGGCCAGGCAGCATCCGTGGAGAGAGATACGGAGTTAACATTTCAGATCGATGACCCTTCGTCAGAACTGGAAAAAGTTAGAGATGTAACAGGTTTTTTAAAAACTATTTGTTTATGGGATGTGGGTGTCGCCGGCAAGGCCAGCATTTATTGCCCATCCCTAATTGCCCTTGAGAAGCTGGTGGTGAGCCACCTTCTTGAACCGCTGCAGTCCGTGTGGTGAAGGTACTCCCACATTTTTAAGCAAGTGCAGGGGCAGGGAAGGCGGGGGGGGGGGGAAGAACAAAAGGGAAGGACTGTGATAGGATGGAAGGCAGGAGAGATTAAAAGACAAAAGGGAGGATGGTGCAAGACAAAAGGGGATGGTAATGGGACAAGTTAAGAAACAAAAGATGAGTCTAGATGAGGTGCAAATGGGAATGGCAGAATCATCAACAATATTGAACTGTTCATCAATTTCAGACCATAACCTCTGTCCCTATTTTTTTTTCACATGGCAGCTGTTGATGATTCTGCCATTAGTGGTATCTTACCTTAATGTGCAGTTTCACATATCTTCCTAACCAGTAACTACTGTTGTCTGGGTGTGGGTTCAAGTCCCACTCCAGAGACTTGAGCACAAAATCTAGGCTGACAATCCAGTGCAGTACTGAGGGAGTGCTGCACTGTTGGAGTTGCACTCTTTCAGATGAGACGTTAAACTGAGGCCCTCCCAGGTGGATGTAAAATATCCCATGGCACTATTCGAAGAAGAGTAGGGGAGTTCTCCTCGGTGTCCTGGCCAATATTTATCCTTCAACCAACATCACTAAAACAGATTATCTGGTTATTATCGCATTGCTGATTGTGAGAGCTTTCTGTGCGCAAATTGGCTGCCGCATTTCTTACATTACAACAGCGACCTCACTTTAAAAGTACTTCATTGGCTGTAGAATGCTTTGGGACGTCCTGAGGTTGTGAAAGACGCTATATGTTGAGTCTGTGTGTTCCAGATATACTTATTTTAAATAACTGGACACAGACAACAGGAAAAACTTAAACAGGTCTTTACTACTTGAAGGTCAGGGCTGAACTGCTTTACAAATTACTACACAGAGCTTATATACCGGTGTGGTCACCACCGGTACTACAATATACAGTAGCAAGAGAAAGTAGTCCATCTTCTTAAGGTAGTTCTCTTAAGGTGGTACAGGTTACATACACCACAATTCCTCCCTTTTTAGCTTAACAGTGTACACCCCAATTTAAACATAACATGGATAACATATATACAACTTTCATGCAACTGTTCAAAGATTCAGTCTCTGAGGAGGCCTCCTGATCCGAGTTGGATAATGCCTTTCAGGGGTCTCTGATTCTGGTTGCTGGGGTGACTCCTCTAATTGATCTCTTATGGATTGAACATCCTCATGTACGTTCGCGTTTGAGGTAGATGCTACAGGTTCAATAATTTCTTCCACTGCTGTCTCTGCCGTAGCCATGGGTTCGACCCTTGTTCTCGATTCTACAAGTTGGTCAGCATGACGTCGTATTACGTTTTCACCAATCTCTACCGTGTACATCAGGGGTCCTTGTCTGGCATGAATTGTTCCAGATTGCCATTTCTCATTCTTATAGTCCCGGGCTAACACTGGTTGTCCTATTTCGAAACTCCGAGTGGTCTTGTTATTTACATGCTGGAACTGTTTGTTTTCGACTTCCCTACGCACATTTGGTTTTATCAAATCCAACCTGGACCGCAACCTCCTGTTATAAAACATCATGGCAGGACTTTGATTTGTCACTGCATGTGTGGCGTTTCGATATGCCATTAGGAAATTGTCCACCTTGTGTTGTAGTGGAATATGGTCTTCGCTCATGGCCTTTATCGCCTTTTTGAACGTTTGTACAAATCTCTCGGCCAACCCATTTGTAGCCGGATGATATGGGGCAGATGTATAGTGTTTCACCCCATTCTTCTTCATGAATTTCTGGAATTCTTCTGACACGAACTGCGGTCCGTTGTCTGAACATATCTGTTCTGGCAATCCATTTCTTGCAAATATGGTTCTTAGAACTGCGATCGTCTTTTCCGAGGTAGTGGTCGCCATCTTAATCACTTTTGGCCATTTAGAATGTGTGTCTACCGCTATCAAAAACATGGAATCCATGAATGGACCTGCAAAGTCGATATGTACACGCTGCCATGGGGTTGAAGGCCATTCCCATGGATGCAGCGGTGCAATTGGAGGTGCATTTTGAACTTTTTGGCACCCTGAGCAGCTTTTAGTCAGATCCTCTATTTGTTTGTCGATACCTGGCCACCACACATAAGCCCTAGCAAGGCTTTTCATCTTGATTCCCCCCAGATGACCTTCATGCAGTTCCTTTAGAACTCTCTCCCTTAATTTAGGAGGAATAATCACCCTTGTTCCATACATCAATGTTCCTTGACAAACGGACAGCTGTTTTCGTCTGGCTGAGAATGCCGGTAACAGTGGTTCGCCATGTGATGGCCATCCCTTCACTGTCAATTCGTAGACCCGAGACAGTGTCGGGTCGTTCCTGGTCTCTCTCTCAATACTCGCATTGGTGACTGGCAAACATTCGATGATGGTCGAGTGAAATAACTCAACAGGGTCAACTGTCGGTGCCTCTTCCGCTGTAGGTAGTGGCAGGCGCGACAGCCCATCAGCATTACCATGTTGCTTTGTACCTTTGAATTCGATCTCATATTGATGTGCCCCTAGGAAAAGGGACCATCTCTGGAGCCTCTGCGCTGTCATCACCGAAACACCCTTTTTAGGGTTAAAAATGGAAACCAACGGCTGGTGGTCTGTCAGCAGCGTAAACTTTTGGCCTTGCAGGTAATGATTAAATTTTTTTACTCCCCACACGAGGCTGAGAGCCTCCCTATCTATCTGAGCATAGTTGCGCTCAGCGGCGGTCAATGATCTGGATGCGAACGCGACTGGTCTTTCCAAGCCATTTGGCAACTTATGTGATAGCACTGCCCCAATACCATATGGAGAAGCATCACAAGCTAAACGAATAGGCAGCGTTGGGTTAAAGTGAGCCAACACTTCCTTAGAGGTGATCAATGCCTTGCTTTTGTGAAAAGCCCGCTTACAGTCCTCGCTCCACTTCCATGGCACTCCCTTTTGTAAAAGAGCGTTCAGCGGGTGTAGCACCGTGGATAAATTTGGCAGAAACTTATGGTAATAGTTAATCAACCCTAGGAACGACCTCAACTGGGATACATTTTCCGGAGCGGGAGCCTTCACAACAGCTTCGATCTTGTCAGGTGACTTGTGAAGCCCCTCCTGGTCAATGACGTGACCACAGTACGAGATTCGCTTCTGAAAGAACTCACATTTCTGGCGATTAACTCGAAGTCCATACTCTTTCAATCTGGTGAGCACCTGTTCCAAATTAACAAGGTGTTCCTCATCATCATCTCCTGTAATAAGAATGTCATCCAGATAGCATTGTGTGCCAGGAATTCTCTGTAATACCTGCTCCATGGCCCTTTGCCAAATCGCTGGAGCCGATGCCACTCCAAAAACCAGTCTATTATACCGATATAAGCCCTTATGCGTGTTGATCGTGAGATACTGGCGTGACGCTTCATCAACTTCCATCTGTAAGTACGCCTGCGCCAGGTCTATCTTGGTGAAGTGTTTCCTGCCAGACAACGAAGCGAAGATATCCTCAATCCGTGGAAGCGGATATTGCACCGTGTGAAGAACCGGATTAACAGTGATCTTGAAATCGCCACAGATGCGAACCTTCCCCGGTTCCCCCGGCTTGTTGCTCAATGAACGCTTCATGACGGGAACAATGGGCGTGGCCCATTCGCTCCAGTCCACCTTTGACAGTACTCCTGAACGTTCTAGCCCTTCCAGCTCAGCTTCCACAGCAGGTCGTATCGCATAAGGTACCGGTCTGGCTTTGAAAAATTTCGGGTTTGCATGTTCTTCAACCTTGATGTTTGCCGTAATTCCTTTCAGTGTTCCCAGTCCCTGTTGGAACACCTCCTTAGCATCGTCCAATATTCTGGACAGTCGTTTAGGTTTGACATCGTCCTTTTTACCGGAATCTACAGTTAGTGCTTTTAAGGAATGCCAGTCCATATTTATTCTCCTGATCCATTCCCGTCCCAGTAGTGGTGGACCTCCCTCAGGTAACACATACAAGTCCATTCCTTTGCTTTCTTTACCCTTGTGGACCACCTTTACTTTTATCTTTCCGATGGGGTACACTCTTTGCCCCGTGTATGTTTTTAATACAATCTCCGTATCCCTTAGGGGAATGTGTGAGAATAACCTTTTGTAATCTTGCTTATTCATGACCGTCAATGCCGATCCCGTGTCCAATTCCATCTTCACTTGGACTCCTGCTATCTGGAGTGTAACCCAAATAGTTTGGTGGTCTGCTGTGTTACCCACATTATGTATTCTTAGACAACCCAGTTCCTTACTGCTGGAGTCTGAATCCGTCTTCTGTTCATCCGAACTGTTCTCTGTCACCTTGTGTACTTTTTTGTACTTCTTCTGTGGTGACTTTTTGTTGCTGGTCTTCTTTCCTGACCGGCATACTTTCGCTATGTGACCAAGTCTGCCACATTTTCTGCATTCTTGATCTTTGAACCAGCACTGGTTCTGATCGTGCGTTGTCCTTCCGCAACGATAGCACTTTACTGCAACCAATGCCATTTGATTGGTGCTGAGTTCCGATGGCCTTAGCTGCATTTCCGCGGTGCCTCGTGCTGCCGCCTCGTGCGATGCTGCAATGGTGACAGCTTTATCTAGCGTAAGGTCCTTTTCCTCTAGCAGTCGCTTCTGAGTTCCTTCTTTTAATAGTCCACACATGAACTTATCTCTCAGAGCATCTGCTAGTCCTGTACCAAACTGACAGTACTTTGATAGCTTGCGCAGTTCAATTAAGAATTCAGCGTTGCTTTCCTCTTTCAGCTGCGTTCTTCTGTAAAATTTAAATCGTTCCGCTATCAGCAGCGGCGTGGGGTTTAAATGCTCTTGCAGGATAGTAACAATATTCGCAAAAGTCTTATCCGCCGGTTTATCTGGTGTTACAAGGTGCCTTAATAACCCGTACGTCTTCGCACCCATCGAGTTTAATAGGGTTAGTGCTTTCTTTTCAGCCGGTATCTCATTTGCTGTACAATAAACTTCAATGCGCTCCACTAAGTGGCCCAATCTTCGACATCGCTATCAAAAGCAGTGATGTTACCGTTTTTAGGCATCCTTGTAAGTTTCTTTAAGTATTTTATTTATTTATTTATTTATTTCAAAATGGCGGCTTCCTGCGCTTGGCGGCTTTTCCCGCGCTTGTCTTCTTCCTGCGCCGACTAAAATGGCGGCTTCCTGCGCTTGGCTTCTTCTCCCGCTGGCTACAATGGCGATTACCGCGCTGTTGCCGTATTCGCCTCCCAGCGGTCCTTAATTTCCCCCGACGCTGCTGCTTTTACTCCCCGCTGTCCTCGTGGGTATTAGCGCCTCCTTTCTTGCTGCGCATCTATTCCGATTGCAGCCCGGCCCTTTACACTGGCTGCGGTCGAGTTCTCCGCCCTTTTTCCTCCGGTCTCGCCCCCCTTCTCCACTGACAACGCGGCCGACTTTCTGCCCGTGTCGCTAGATCGGCTTACCCACCGCCATGGAAGAAGGATGATCACTGCCTGTCGCTGATGGTGGACTTCGTGGTCAGCAATTCCAACCCGGGTTCTCGATGCCTCCCGTGCGAATGCAGTGCTCAGCAGGATGATGAGGGCGGATGCCTCTTCTCGACGCCCGTTCTGGGGACGAAGCTGCCTTGGATGCAATTGCCGCTGGGTAAGATCGACTCGTCGCCACTGTTGAGTCTGTGTGTTCCAGATATACTTATTTTAAATAACTGGACACAGACAACAGGAAAAACTTAAACAGGTCTTTACTACTTGAAGGTCAGGGCTGAACTGCTTTACAAATTACTACACAGAGCTTATATACCGGTGTGGTCACCACCAGTACTACAATATACAGTAGCAAGAGAAAGTAGTCCATCTTCTTAAGGTAGTTCTCTTAAGGTGGTACAGGTTACATACACCACACTATACAAATGCAAGTCTTTCTTTCTTTTCACACCCTCTCCTTCGGCAGGTCCTTTACCTCCACTTGGTACCTCCCACTTTTCTGGGAGCCCAGTGGCATGGGGGTGGCTGGGGGATTGAACATGCAGCCTTCCACTCCCTGGTGTTTGGTGCACGTTTATGCCGAAGCGTGGCAAATACTTCATGGAGAACCATGCCTTTCAGTCAGAAGCAATCTGCATCTCTTTAAGTCATTTTCCCTCAGCTTTTACTAGCGTCTCATGATGTGGAGTCATTTCTTCGGAATGTTTTTTATTCAACCTTTATCTTCAGCCAAGCTAACCATGGAACTCAAGCCACAAGTTCCAACACCCTGCCCCACCTTGCACCTTCCAATTTTAGACTTGGCAACAAGTGACAACTTTACTGGGGGGGTTGCATCAGCTCTTGAAGCATATGCAAACCAGACACACCAGAGGAGCCTGCCTGACACTTATCCCAAGGGTGACTGTCCTCTTTATTCAGCCAGCGGCAAACTCAGCACAATCCTTTTTAAGGAATATTGCTGATAAGCACTTCAGTATTGATGAAAAGCGGGCTATTCAGTTTCACAGCATAAGGACAGGACTAAGTGAGGATTGCTGACTTTTGGCTGCCTATTTTGCTCTTTTTAAGATAGATTCCCATTTCAAAGGGAGTTAATCCACTAATTACTAGGAAGGTAATCCACTGACATCCAATTTACCACAAGGATTTCACAATAAGGATCCGTGAGCTATGACAACACTATCCAGCTAAGTGTCTTAACTCTTCAATGTCAAAAGATGAAGGTACTCAGAACTTTGTGCAGCTCATTCGAAAGCACAATTTCTTTCTCTAATTGACTGGCTACAATCTTCCACCTATTTTAGCATTCTTCTCCTCCCCTTCCCCCTCCACTAATATAAAATATAAGATTATAGCAATCCTGGTAAAACACAGTGTCAAAATGTTATTTATTCATTCTCGGGATGTGAGCATAGCTGATATTTATTGCCCATCCCTAGTTGCCCTGAGAAAGTTTGAGATACTGAGGGACATGCTGGGTTACTTCAGAGGGCAGTTAAGAATCAACCACTTTGGTGTAGGAATGGAGTCACTTGGCCAGACCGGGTAAGGATGGCAGGATTCCTTCTCTAAAGGGACATTAGCGTACCAGTTGGGTTTTTACAACAATCTGACAGCTTCATGGTCACTGATACCAGCTCATTATTTCCAGATTTAAAAAAAACTGAATTCAAATTTTCAAAACCGCCACGGTGGAATTTGAACTCATTTTCTATGGATTCTTAGTCCATAACCACTACACGACTGTACCCTGAAATGATTCTGTGTCTCCGTTTCCTGTTACTGTGTGGCATTTATATAGCTGCTTTTACGACCACAGGATATCCCAAAAGCAGGAGTGCTATCACTGAGCCACAGCTGACAACTGAAAAGAACCAGAGACAAACATGTTCAGGGCTGAAGTGACCTTAACAACCAGCAGTAGGATCATGCCTACCCTGGAGTTTAATTGCAGGTCATCTTGAAGCAGCCTTCCTGGTGAATCTAGGCCTTCAGAAGCATTGTTCTTCTGTCAAGTGCAGATAAGGCTGTTATTGATCATACATGCAGTGAGTAAGCATCCGCCTCCTATAATGTAATCTGTTTTCTCTAGCATCCCTGTTCCTCCTCATTGTCTTCTTTTTCTGCCAAGCAATACAAATAAAGAATAATGCTCATAGGGACACCCGTGCAAGGGGGTTATTGGTGAGAGCGGCAAAAGAAATCCGAAAGCTGTTTGTCACCCAGAGTTCTTCTGGCGAAAATGAATTAGTAACAGGTCCCCAGTTCATAAGAAGCTAAATCAAATGCTGTTGGAAGTTGTGTCCTTTTAAATTTCCTGCCTAGTGAAGCTGCAGCATAGCAACACACTATGCCCAGTTTATAACAGGCAGGATTATGAACTAAGGCCTTACCCACATAATGGCCGGAAAAAGACAAAGAAAGAAAGAACTTGCATTTATATAGTGCCTTTCACAACATGAGGACGCCCCCAAAGTGCTTTACAGCCAATGAAGTACTTTTTGAAAAGTAATCACTGTTGTAATGTAGGAAACGCGGCAGCCAATTTATGCACAACAATGTTCCACATACAGCAATGCAATAATGATCAGGTAATCAGTTTTAGTGAAATAAAACCAGAAAATGCTGATCCTGTTTTTATTTCAGATTTCCGGTATCCACAGTATTTTCTCTTGTATCAGGTTTAGTTGGTTGAGCGATAAATATTCGCCAAGACACAGGGGAGAACTCCCCTGCTCTTCTTCAAATATTGCCATTAGATGTTTTACGTCCAGCTGAGAGGACAGACTTAGTTATCGTCTTATCCAAAAGACAAGGTAGGCATCACAATGCAATTTTAATATCTGAATAAAGCTCTAGCCTGATTCTGGTGGGAGATTTGTGCTCTGCTCCAGACCCACCAGGAATGCTCGTTAGGTGTAAATAAGGTGGAGAATTTGTGTTACAGTTCTCCACCTCTTTTTCCGCCCCATGAGCTGGTGCACAGAGGCCCGAACGTACACCAAAATTGGCCACACTGTCTTGTTGTCATGCTCCCTAATTCTGTCTTCCTGGTACAGCACAGAAACGAAAACCTTTTGATGTCCAGTCTCACAGGCTCTCTCCATGAGAAACCTAAGCAACCATTCTCTTCCACCTTCCTGCCCCAGCCCCCAAACTAAATCCTAACAGAACCAGTTGAAAGGGCACTAACCTAATAGGGAGGGAGAGGAGTTGGGAGGCTCCTCACTCAACCATCACTCACTTTCCAGCATAAAGTCACTGAAAGAAAGACTTGCATTTATACAGCACCTCAGGAGCTCCCAAAGCGCTTTACAGCCAAATATATTTGAAATGTGGTTACTGTTGTAATGTAGGAAACACGGCAGCCAATTTGTGCACAGCAAGCTCCCACAAACAACAATGTGATGATGACCGGATAATCTTTTTTAGTGATGTTGGTTGAGGGATAAATATTGGCCGGGCCGGGAGAACTCCCCTGCGAAACAGTGGCATGGGATCTTTTATGTCCACCTAAGAGAGCAGACAGGGCTTCAGTTTAACATCTCATCCAAAAGATGGCACCTCTGACAGGGTAGCGCTCCCTCAGTACTGCGCTGGAGTGTCAGCCTAGATTTTGTGCTCCAGTCTCTGCTGTGGGACTATGAACCCATGACCTTCTGACTCAGAGAGCTACCACTGAGCCACGGCTGACACTGGATACAGTCAGCGATGGGAATCCTTGCTGTTTTTTTATTTTGCCTTCTATCTTGGGAACGCAGAGGCCAATTGTGACCATTGTGGAGACTTGCGAAGTAAATACAAACAAGGGAGTGAAGCTGAGACCTTTCTAATTGTCAGTACCAGACTGGACAATGCGTGTAACCACTGAGCCATCAGTACCCAAAGATTCTCACAAAGATGAAGACAGCCTTTTAGCAAAGACTCTAATCTCTTAATACTCTGTTTACTGTGCCAATTGGATGTGGAAACAGACCCAGCATCTGCCTCAACCCAGCCTCTTAAAAGGCAATGCAAATTCAGCAAATTCTGTCTCCGAATCAGGCCCAGGATCAAGAAGTCGGACTCACAGCTGCCTCGGATCCATTCCTTTCATCCACCGCATATAATAAATGGAAGAACGAGG
This sequence comes from Somniosus microcephalus, assembly GCF_052327205.1. Classification (NCBI taxonomy): domain Eukaryota; kingdom Metazoa; phylum Chordata; class Chondrichthyes; order Squaliformes; family Somniosidae; genus Somniosus; species Somniosus microcephalus. The sequence continues at coordinate 173,151,039 of NC_140990.1, read as the reverse complement.
GAATATGTGCATGCATGGAGCATCTAACATATGCACGCACCATCTGTCCCACATACGTGCGAAAGATCACATATGTCAGCAGGCACTTAAAAAAAAAATGACACCCATGGAGCTAACCCATAAACTTGCAGATTTTTTCTGCAGAGAACAGGTTTGGAAAATAGAAATTGATCTGCATCAGCTTTTATAAATGCAAACACACTATAGAAACACAGATTGCAATGAATGCTGAACACATTCCTCAGGGTTACTCCGCTTAACGCTCCCCAGCACGCCAGCTTTGGAACTGTTGGGTTACAAAAGGAACCTGACCTGCTGATAAACACACGGTGTAGGGCATAAGGATCAGTACTTTGTCTGTGAGCAAGAGGAAGTTCAGTCTATCATTGTCTTTTCTTCCAGTCCCGATCTGTTGGTCAGTGACAGGTGGGAGCAACCCATTAATATGCTGTCTCAATCCCTCTTTTTTTTGATCAGTTCTATAAAGGGGCTCGTCTATCTTCCCTTTTCAGTTTTTATGAGGGGTATCCGCCTGAAAGGTTAACCTGCATTTTCATTTTTCAGTTGCTAACACACCTGCTGTTTAAGGTGTTAGCCGTGGCTCAGTGGGCAGCACATTCACCTCTGAGTCAGAAGCCCGTGGGTTTGAGCCCCACTCCTGAGACCTGAGTGCCAAAATCTAGGCTGACCCTCCAGTGCGGTACTGAGGGAGCGCTGCACTGTTGGAGGTGCCATCTTTTGGATGAGACGTTAAACTGAGGCCCCGTCTGTCATCTCAGGTGGGTGTAAACAATCCCACGGCACTATTTCGGAGAAGAGCAGGGGAGTTCTCCCCGGTGTCTTGACCAATATTTATCTCTCAACCAACATCAATAAAACAGATTATCTGGTTATTATCACATTGCCATTTGTGGGGCCTTGCTGTGTGCAAATATGTTGCCGTGTATCCTATATTATAACAATGACTACACTTCAAAAATATTTCATTGGCTATAAAGCACTTTGGGTGTCCTGAGGTCATGAAACGTGCTATAGAAATGCAACACTTTCTTTCTTCTGCTGTGACATCATGGCGTTCAGGTCCAGTGACATCATGAAGAAAGGAATGTTGCCCACAATTCTCAATCCCGTTAGTGGAATGGAACATCGGCACATTGTGGAATTTTACAAACAAACGAAAAGAAGTTTTCCAAACACTTTCTTTGTGAATTGAGTGTGGCCCTTTAAATTGACATTGCTGATGGAGCAATGGCTTTTCAACAAGCCTGGCAACAACAAAAAAAGAAAGGCACAGATCAGAATTGCTAAAATAAACAGTGATTTGCAATTCAATCTGCTTTACACAACCTGGGGCGGTGGGAGGTGGGGAAAGGGATTTAAACTTTCTGCAGCAACACGCTCAGCATGAAGTGGGGAGAAGCCAGCGGAACCATCGCACGGCAAATCAAGATGACAGATAAACGTCGATCATATTAATCCAATTGCAGACCACGTGGGAGTCAGAGTAGTTCCAACTTCTTTGGAATAAAACTACTGCTCCCTTTTGTTCAGTACGAAAAACTGAGGAATTCTCCCCCATTGTTCCTGTTGAGTAAAAGCACTGTATGCTGACTAGAATGTCCCAGGTTTCAGATCTGATCTGACTGAGCTGACTTATCTCAGAAAAAAAGAAAGAAATTGCATTTATATAGTGCCTTTCACCACCTCAGGACGTCCCTAAGTGCTTTACATCCAATTAAGTACTTTTTGATGTATAATCACTGTTGTAATGTAGGAAACGCGGCAGCCAATTTGCGAACATCAAAGTCCCACGAACAGCAATGTGATAATAACCAGATAATCTGTTTTAGGTGTTGGTTGAGGGATAAATATTGGCCAGGACACTGGGGAGAACTCCCCTGCTCTTCTTCAAAATAGTGCCATGGGATTTTTACTTCCACCAGAGAGGGCCTCAGTTTAATGTGTCATCCAAAGACAGCACCTCCTGTAATGCAGCATTCCCTCAGTACTGCATTTGGTTTGTCAGCCTAGATTTTGTGCTCAAGTTTCTGGAGAGGGGGCCTTGAATGCTTGACCTTCTGATACAGAGGTGTGAGTGCTGCCTAATGAACCATGGTTGACACCTCAGTTTGGGCCCTACAATTGGCTTCAACACGTCGAGGTAAAAATCAGCTTTGATTCTCGCTTCTGATTGTTGTCCGGATGATCCTTACTGGAAAGTGCGTGCGTGTAGATGTTGGGTGGAAACAGAATTGGGCTCCGATTTCATGTGCCCCTCCCCGCCATCCCATGGTTCGAGAGTTGGCTCACACCTGAGTGAGGTACGGAGAGCTGTTGGTTGTCCAATGTGAGTCTTCACCTTTGGGAGAGGAGAACATTGTAGGGGGATCGAAGCCAGGGGCAACCACTGAGGTATAGTTCTCAGCCGTACAGAGTAGGCTAGTGTGCTGCGATTATTTCCAGTGCCCAGAAAATGTCAGTGCCGAGGAGAGTCGGCAGAGAGGAATGTTTTCCACCTGATTTGAAGGAAAGATCAAGTAAAAAATGTAATCCTAAACTCCTGCGCCTGCCATTAATCAGAGACTTGGGGAAGACCGTTGCTTCTGACCTTCTATAATACCTTTTGATTAATGAGGCAAAGCACTGTAAAGCTTAGCACAATCAGACACGCAAATCTGGGACCCCATGACTGACTGGCTGTGTAGCCTGATCAGATCTTGTTCCATGGTTCTGTAACATAAGGGTATTGACCTGTCAGGGGGTTCCAGACTGGAACGGGAGGCATGACTGGAATAAGCCTATTAGATTACAAATATGTACCATAGAAATTGTAGGTTACGCATGGGGCACCTGTGAGTAGAAATTAATGTTTGACGACCCTGAAGGTTTCACAGGTTATCACAGAGCCAAAAGTGTGCCTCAAGGCATTGGACTGAGTGAGAAAGAGGTACATTTCCCATTTCCCGGCCTGTAAAATAAAACATGGATGCCGTGGGCTTGAAATTGGTGCAGCTCAGGCTACACGGGAAGGGTTAACAACCCATCAGGATTGTCCTGGGGTCTCCAGGATTTAGTCTCCAGGACACTGCTGCGAGCGACCCGGGAGAAAAAGCACAGGGATATTTTTTAAAATGGTGTGAGACTTTTTTCAGTTTCTTTGAACTTCTGTAAGTTAAAAAAACATTGGCAATGGGATAAAAACGGCTGTTTGACCAACTGTCAAGCATCATGCAATTGGATAATTAAGAGCCTGTTTGCTAATGGAACAATAGACCAGCAAAGAAGTTGTATTTATATAGCACCTTTCATGACCCCAGGATGTCCCAAAATATTTTACAGCCGATGAAGTACTTTTTAAAAGTGTAGTCGTTTTTGTCATGGAGGAAACGTGACAGCCAGTTTGCGCACAGCAAGCTCCCACAAACAAAAATGTGATAATGACCAGAAAATCTGCTTTTAGTTGAGGTGATAATTATTGGCTAGGACTTGGGGGAGAATTCCCCTACTCTTCTTCAGTGCCATGGAATATTTTAAGTCCATCTGAGAGGGCAGATTCTTAGTTGTCAGCCGTGGCTCAGTTGGCAGCACTCTTGCCTCTGAGTCAGAAGGATGTGTGTTCATAGTCCCACTCCATGAAACTTCAGCAGAAAAATCCAGGCTGACACTCCAGTGCAGTGCTGAGGGAGTGCTGCACTGTCGGAGGGGCAGTGCTGAGGGAGTGCTGCTCTCTCAGGTGAACATAAAAGATCCCATGGCACTATTTCAAAGAAGAGCATGGAAATTATCCCCGGTGTCCTAACCAATATTGATCCCTCAATCAAAATCACTAACAAAACAGATTATCTGGTCATTATCACATTGCTGTTTGTGGGAGCTTGCTGTGCACAAATTGGCTGCCACGTTTCCTGCGTAACAACAGCGACTACACTTCAAAAGTACTTAATTGGCAGTAAAGGGCTTTGGGACATCCTGAGGGGCGCTATATAAATGCAAGTCTTTCTTTTTTTCCAGTTTAACGTACCATTCAAAAGACGGCACCTCCGACAGTGCAGCACTCCCTCAGTATTGCACTGGAATGTCAGCCTAGATTACGTAGTCAAGTCTCTGGAGTGCATCTTGAACCCACAATCTTCTGACTCTGAGGAAACCGTGCTACCAATGAGACACGGCTGACACTATAAAATTTGTTAGAATACCTAGAATTACCTAGACAGTACAACACAGAAAGAGATCATTCGGCACTGATCCAGTCCATGCTGGTGTTTATCTCTCACACGAGCAGTACTCCTAATCCCATGTGCCCACCTGTTTACCCTACCCATTTATTCCCCTTTCCTTCAGCCACCTATCTAACCTGTTCTTAACTATTGACCTGGTCTCTGCTTCTATCACTAACATCAGTAATGCATTCCACAGCCTCACCACCCTCTGTGCAAAAAGGGTTTCTTCTGCTCTCTGTCTTAAATCTCTTAAATTTAATCTTATATCTATGTCCACTTGTTCGAGACCCCTGTCTGTTTCCATCCATGCTGTAACATCCCTTCATAACTTTAAACATCTCTATCAAAGCACAAATTGCAGTAAGGCTTCAGCTTTAAAACTCAACTCGCTCTTTCTCCCCCCCAGTAATTTAATCTAAGATGTTTGTCTGTTAATTTTAAAACAAATCTTAAAAATATGCGAAGTCGTGTTGCTTTGAATTGTTGTTATCGTTAAGATTTTTGGGGCTGTGATGTGACGATGCCTCTCGCTGTGTGGGAAGCTGGTATCTAACTCCCGCCAGTGCACAGTCGCTGCATTGATAGCTATTTACTTCCATGAGACTGGGCTCCTGTTCGGCAGATACGACAGAAATGTGCAGTGGTTAAAGTTGTCATTCTTGATATATAAAAAACCAGGCTTCATTTATTACGACAGGTTACAGTGCATTGAAGAAAGAAGAGCCAGTCGGTCTCCCACCAGCACAACAATCAGCGCGCAGTCGGGAAGCTTTCAAGGAATTCCATCTCACAGCAGGTACAGTACCCGCCTGACTCCATTCTGTCTCATCAGGCCCCACAGTTTGCACCAGTTCACATCACAAGTATTTGTTCTGGCAAATTCTCCGCAACCTATTTTGTTTTTGTTTTGTTTTCTTCCTTTTTACTTTTCTTCCGGCTTTCTCCCACCTCTCCCTCTCCCCTTCCTCTCTTCACACGTGCAGCACACGGCCAGATCCAGACTCAAAGTACAGGATAGGTGGGTGGATTTCTCCATGGTGTCTCCCAGTGCTGCTATGCAGTTGTACAAAGATCCTGCTCTTCACCCATGAGAGAAAAGAAAGACTTGCATTTCTAAAGTGCCTTTCACGATCTCAGGACATCCCAAAGTTCTTTAAAACCAATGAAGTACTTTTTGAAATGTAGTCTCTGTTGTAATGCAGGAAACACGGCAGCCAATTTTGTGCACAGCAAGGTCCCACAAACAGCAATGTGACATTGCTATACTCATTGGCATTTAGAAGAATGAGAGGTGATCTTATTGAAACATATAAGATACTGAGGGGGCTCGACAGGGTAGATGCAGAGAGGATGTTTCCCCTCGTGGGGAAATCTAGAACTAGGGGGCATAATTTCAGAATAAAGGGTCGCCCTTTAGAACTGAGATGAGGAGGAATTTCTTCTCTCAGAGGGTCGTGAATCTGTGGAATTCTCTGCCCCAGAGAGTCATGGAGGCTGGGTCATTAAATACATTTAAGGTGGAGATAGACAGATTTTTGCAAGATAAGGGAGTGAAGGGTTATGGGTGTAACATTTGCATATTGAATTATCATTGGCCCGCAGGCATCTGTAAGGAATACCTATTATATTCACATGTGATCACATGCTGAGTTGTCATTGGCCTGCAGGCATCTGTAAGGACTACTATTGTTTTGAAAACCCAGGCTAGGGGTCCTAATGCCAGGCTTTCCCCATTATGCTGCTGTGAGTAAGATCAGACCTAATGCTTAATAAAAGAGTTAAATTGTAATACTCTGTTGTCCTGCAAGATATTAGTTTTATACAAAGTGTGTAAAACAAGGCATGGTGCCAGAACAGAGATTTCAAATGGACAACGTTGGAGCTCCCTTGCCTCGGATCGATTGGGAATCTTTGAACTTACCTAGAGAATGGCGCAAGTTCAAGCAACACGTGGAGTTGATGTTCTCAGGTCTGCTGAAAAGCAAAGGGGAGGAAGAAAGATGCAGTTACCAACTCCTGTGGATCGGGGAAAAGGGGAGAGACATTTTTAACACATGGTCTCTCACCACGGATGAAGCAAAGGTACTGAAAAGTTATTTTGACCATTTTGAATCATATGTGATGCCCAAGACAAATACGATATTCACTAGGTACAAGTTTCAGGAGAAAGTACAAGGAGCTAGTGAGTCGTTTGAACAGTTCGTGACTGAGTTAAAACTGCTGGTAAAAGACTGTGAATATGCAGATAAAGATGAGATGGTCAGAGACCGCATCGTGTTTGGAATACATTCAGCTAAAGTGAGAGAGAAACTTTTGAATGTTGGGTCCGGGCTAACGCTGGACAAAGCTATGGACATAGCTAGATCGCACGAGATAGCCCAAGCACAGTTGAAAACCATAACCAGCGCCATGAGCAGCTCGAGTGAACAGACAGTGCAGGCAGTCAATAGACACACACCAAAGAACACCGCCCAGAGAGCGTGTTTCAGAACAGAAAGAACAGAGAGAGTTCTAAAAATGAGCGACACAGACATAAAACGCTTCAAAAACTGTGGATATTGTGGAAACAAGGTGCATGGGGAAAAGGAGTATTGCCCTGCCAAAGGAAGGCAATGTGCTAAATGTGGTAAACGGATCCACTTTGCTAAAGTTTGCAGGACTGTTTTTGGATAAGCAGCACACACAGTGAGTGACAGCCAAATGCCAGATAGAGAGCCAAATGCAGAGGAACTGTTTATTGATTCTGTGTCACAGAAGAAACAGATTTCAAAGACTGAGCAAGCCTTTGCAGATATTGAGATAGAAAAACAGGGCAAAGAGTTTAAACGAGACACTGGAGCTCAGGTTAATGTAATTCCTCTGAGTGAGTATCACAGCTTGAAAGATGAGTGTGAGCTACAGCCCACCTCATGCAGACTGACCAGCTATGGGGGTGAGCAGCTCATTGTAAAAGGCACATGCGTGAGGAAATGCAAGTACAAAGAAAGCGACATGATGTTGGACATTTAGATTGTTGACACTCGAGCACCTCCAGTGCTAGGTCTAAAGGCATGTTTAGACATGGACCTCGTCAAGCTAGTGCTATCATTGACAGCGCCAGTTGAGAAGCAGACAGTCATGGAGGAGTTTGCTGACGTTTTCAAAGGAATCGGATTTTCCCAGGTGAATGCACTATTCACCTTGACCCAGCAGCAACCCCTGTGGTTTGCCCACCGAGAAGGATACCCCTTGCTCTACGTAGTCGCCTGAAGGAGGAGCTGCAGAGCATGGAGAATACAGAAATCATCGTCCAGGAAACAGAACCGACAGAGTGGGTCAACGCGTTAGTACTGGTTGAGAAACCACGTACAGGCAAGCTCAGAGTCTGTCTCGATCCCAGAGATTTGAACAAGGCCATCAAACGCCCTCACTACCCTCTACCAATGCTAGATGACATCACACCCAAGCTGGTGGGAGCACGTTACTTCAGTGTAATGGACGCACGATCAGGATACTGGACTGTCAAGCTCACGGAAGAGTCATCTAAGCTAACAATGTTCAACACACCATTTGGATGCTACCGATTTCTGCGTTTACCATTTGGTCTTATCTCAGCTCAGGATGAATTCCAGTGGAAGATCGACGAAACCTATGAAGGCCTCGACGGAGTAGTTGCAATCGTAGATGACATCCTCATCTATGGCAGGAATAGAGAGGAACATGACAGGAACCTCCGTGCGATGCTACAAAGATCACAGGAGAAAGGTATCCGGCTCAACCCCGAGAAAAGCATAATCGGATCCACATAGATCAGTTATTTCGGGCATCGCCTCTCAACTGATGGCATTAAGCCGGATCCAGAGAAAATCTCCGCCATCAAGAAGATGGAGCCACCGAAGAACCGCGCAGAGCTAGAGACAGTACTAGGCATGGTTAACTACTTAGCCAAGTTTGCCCCGAGCCTCTCCAAAATCAACGCACCCATGCATCAGTTGCTCAAACAATCCAATGAGTTCCTGTGGGACAAACAACATGACACAGCATTTCAGAAAATGAAAGACCTAATCACCAGAGAACCAGGACCAGTTCTTGCCTACTTCGACCCCAACAAAGAGCTCAGACTACAAGTGGATGCGTCAAAGTACGGACTAGGCGTAGTATTACTGCAAGAAGGAAAACCCATCGGCTACGCTTCCAGATCTCTCACAGACAGTGAAATCAACTATGCTCAAATCGAGAAAGAGCTATATGCAATTCTGTTTGGATGTAAGCGTTTCCACCAGTACGTCTATGGCCGACAAGTCATTGTGGAATCCGACCACAAGCCCCTCGAGTCAATCATGAGGAAACCACTAGCCGCAACCCCACCAATGCTACAGAGAATGATCCTTCAGCTACAGAGGTATGACTTCACAATCATTCACCGTCCAGGCAAAGACATTCCTGTCGCAGACACGCTCTCCAGAAAGTCTCTTAGCTACCAGGACAGCAGCCTCAGTGAAGGCATGGATGTGCAGGTGCACATGGTGTACCACAGCTTATCTGTGAGTGACTCAAAACTGAAGGAGATCTGAGCAGGAACAGAGAAAGATGCACAACTCACAGTGCTGAGCAAAGTCATACATGAAGGATGGCCTGAGGAAAGGAGGAAATGCCCTCAGAGCATATCTGAATTCTGGAACCACAGAGACGAACTGTCACAAATCAACAGAATTGTCTTCAAAGGGGAGAAAATCATCATTCCTACCAGTCTCAGAGAAGAGATGTTGACAAAAATTCATGCTGGACTTATGGGCATGGAAAAATGCAAACAAAGAGTACGTGACATTATGTTTTGGCCCGGAATGTGCAAACACATTGAGGACATTGTCGGAAAATGTTCCATTTGTCTAGAACGCTGCCCATCAAATGTCAAAGAGCCCATGATACCTCACCGTATCCCAGACAGGCCCTGGCAGGTCATGGCAACGGATCTGTTCACATGGAACAATGAGGACTACATAGTGACTGTTGATTACTACAGCAGATTTTTTGAACTGGACAAGCTTCACAGCACCACATCTGCAGCTGTGATCCGCAAGCTAAAGGCAGCCGTTGCCAGGCATGGCATTGTAGTGACTTTAGTCTCAGACAATGGCCCCCAATACAAAGCAAAAGAGTTCGAGTCATTTGCCAAGGCATGGGATTTCACACATGTCACATCAAGCCCACATTACCCTCAAAGTAATGGCCTTGCTGTAAAAACTGTCCAGATTGCAAAAACACTCATGGACAAAGCCAAAGTGGACAAAAGAGACCCCTACATCAGTCTCCTTGAGTACCGCAACACTTCGGTTGACAACTTCAAGTCACCAGCACAGCTGTTGATGAGCCGCAGACTTCGCTCAATCCTTCCAAGCACCAACCAGCAGCTGCAGCCAGAGGTCGTCAGCTGCAAGCAAGTGCATGCAAAACATGTACAGAGACAGCAACACCAAAAGAGATACTATGACAGGTCAGCTAGACTACTGCCGCCGCTGCACAATGGAGAATCCATCAGAATCCAGGAGCATGACTACTGGAAGCCAGCAGTCGTCATCCAGCCAGCTGACACTGAGCGATCGTATCATGTCCGCACCCCAGAAGGACAGGTGTACCGCCGCAATCGCAGGCACCTCCTGAACACCAAGGAACAACACCATCATTCCGACGAGAGGATCAGTTCAACAGTGTGATGAACAGAGCAATACACGAAACACATCATACTTACCTGAACCTGAATTGTTGACCGATTCAGGAGCATGCTCAGTTTCATACCACACAAGGTCGGGACGAGAGGTCAAGCCTAGAGTTATCCTTGACTTGTGAACTGTCAAAGGGTGTAGGCGGATCACTGCCCTAAAAAAAAACTGTACATCGTTATTGAAACATTGAGATGTTTTCAGTGCTAGTTAAATGCTGAGTTTACTTATATGTTTATGCTACCGAGAACATTGTGTCGAAGAAAGGTTTAAAAGTAATGCATAACATTTTTCTTTTAAAAGAAAGTGGATGTAACATTTGCATATTGAATTATCATTGGCCCGCAGGCATCTGTAAGGACTACTATTGTTTTGAAGACCCAGGCTAGAGGTCCTAATGCCAGGCTTTCCCCACTATGCTGCTATGAGTAAGATCAGACCTAATGCTTAATAAAAGAGTTAAACTGTAATACTCCGTTGTCCTGCAAGATATTAGTTTTATACAAAATGTGTAAAACAAGACAATGGGGAGCGGGCAGGGAAGTGGCTTTGAGCCCAAGATCAGCCATGATCTTATTGAATGGCAGAGCAGGCACGAGGGGCCAAGTAGCCTATTCCTGCTTCTATTTCTTATGTTCTTATGACCAGATAATCTGTTTTAGTGATGTTGACTGAGGGACAAATATTGGTCCAGGACACCGGGGAGAACGCCCCTGCTCTTCTTTGACATAGTGCCATGGTATCTTTCACATCCACCTGAGATGGTAGACTGGCCTCAGTTTAATATCTCATTCAAAAGAGGTCACCGCCAACAGTGCAGCACTCCCTCACTGCATGAGATGATCCAAAAACAGGGAAATCTTTCTGTAGCTTAAAAGAACAATAAACATGGGAGCAGCAGGATAGCGATGTTCCTGAGGTGGAGAAATAAATGCTGCATATATACAGCGACAGCACAGCTTCTGTGCACCTCAAGTCAGTTAAATAAAACCTGCCAGTGTTATTTATATCCTGGGAAAATGAAGAGAAAATGTACCCAGTATTAATTCCAGGATAGAACAGAATTAGCATTGACTCCTCACAGCTTTAAGTAATTTCCAGCTGCCTATTCGACTTTCTACCTTGTTCACCCCAAGGAACAATCCTTGTTTTCTCCCTCTGCTCACCCCCTTTCACCTCCCTCATCCCACTCCTCCTACCCCCTAATATGGAAACTGGGAGCTTCCCACCCCACCCCTCCCCCACTTCCCACCAGCCCCTCCCTGCAGTCTGACTCCCTTCTACATGCGCTCTTTCAGGTCTGGTATCTTTGATCTCTTGGCACTGAATGAAAGGGCTGAGGTGGAGGGAAGCACTGCGCGGTGATTTATAATCCTGAGACAGGAAGCAGTGACTGGAAGCTAGCAGGAGATACTAAGGTTCCATCGTTTCAACAAAACAAAACACAGCAATCTTCAGCTGTGAGCAGAAAGGCCCAGTGTCATGGACTCAGGACATCCTGGGAAAAGTGGGCCCAGCCACCGATTCCTTCCTCTCTCATTTTTTCTTCCCCTGTTCTAATTTCTTGTGATCTTTATTTAAGCAGACGGCTGGTTTTCCAAACCTCTAGGATTGTCCTGGAGTCTCCAGGAATTGAAGCTTAATCTCCTGGACACTGCAGCCAGCAAAAACCCGGGGAGAAAAACCACAGGGGCATTAAAAAATATATATTTTCCGTTTTCTTTAAACACTATATTGAATGTACAGCACAGAATCAGGTCATTCAGCCCAACTGGTCTGTGCCGGCATTTATGCTCCACGAGCCTCCTCTCACCCCTCTTCACCTCAACCTATCAACATATCCTTCTATTCCTTTCTCCCTCATGTTTATCCAGCTTCCCCTTAAATGCATTAATGCTATTCGCCTCAACCACTCTACATGGTAGCAAATTTCACATTCTCACCACTCTCTGGGCAAAGAAGTTATCAGTTACAAAAATATTGGAGCTGGGGAAGAAGCTGTTTGACTGGGTGGGGCGGTTGGAGGCGGGAGATCATGTGATGCAACCTCCAGGAACATGTCCAATCAGAGTTGGCAATGCTGCTCAATCATGGTACATTGGTGAGCGACGCCACTCCATAAACTGACAGCCTTGGGGCCCAAACCATTAATATCGCCAATCTACTGAAAACAGTTAGCCCAGTCACAAGGGTTACTTTAACAAAACTTACCATCTTTAAAACAAAATGTAATTTAAATATGGACTGTGGCTTCTGCTGTCCCAGGCCACCTATCTTCCACCCTCTGTAAACTTCAACTCATCCAAAACTCTACTGCCCGTATCATAACCCGCACCAAATCCCATTCACCAATCACCCTTGTTCTCACTAACCTACATTGCCTCCCGGTCTGGCAATTAAAATTCCCATCCTCATGTTCAAATCCCTCCATGGCCTCGCCCCTCCCTATCGCTGCAACCTCCTCCAGCCCTACAACCCTCCGAGATCTCCGCATTCCTCCAATTCTGGCCTCTTGCACATCCACAATTTCCATCGTTCCATGATTGGCAGTCATGTATTCAGCTATCTAGGCCCTAAGCTATGTAATTCCCTCTCTAAACCGCTCTGCCTTTCTACCTCTCTCTCGCCTCCTTTAAGACCATCCCAAAAAACCTACCACTTTCACCAAGCTTTTGGTCACCTGTCCTAATATCTCCATATGTGGCTCAGTGTCAAACGTTTATCTGATAACGGTCCTGTGAAGTGCCTTGGGATGTTTTACTACATTAATGTCAGAATAGAAATGCACTACAAAAGTACTTAGGCTGTGAAGCGTTTTGAGACGTCCTGTGGTTGTGAAAGGCGCTACATAAATGCAGGTTCGTTCTTTTTTTTTCTATTCAGGTCAGGCAGTTTCTGTGAAGACAACAGGCAAGTTTCAGGTGTTGACTTTTGTCAGAACCTATTGTCACGAAGGGCTCCCAACTGAAATTTCAACCATTCTGCTTTGCTCACACATGCTGCCTGACACACTGAGTGTTTCCAGCAATTCCTGTGTTGGGTTTATAATGTTCAGAAGATATTCAGGCAATAAAGGAGATTTTATTTAAATAAAGATACAGTAAATAAAATAGGTGCCAGGGCACTGAATTAGTAAAGGTCTGGTCATGGTATGCATTTTTTAAATAGGTACTGCATTCACGAGAAGTATTTGGCAAAGGCAACATAAAAAAGGCCTGCATTTATATAGTGCCTTTTCACATCAGTGAGACGTCTTAAAGCCCTTCACACAGTGAATTGCACTTGAAGTACATTGACATCTGTTATGTAGGCAAACATGTAAGCATCAATTAAACAAAGCTACCAGTGTCATTTATATCCTCGGAAAATGAAGGGAAAATGTACCCATTGTTGATGCCAGGATAGAACAGAATGAGCATTGACTCCACACAGTTATAAGTTATTTCCAGCTGAGTTTTTGACTTTCTTCCTTGTTCACCCCAAGGAACGCTCCTTGGTTTCGCCCTCCCTGCGTCCTCCTTTTCCACCTCCTTCCTAATATGGAAACTGGGAGCCCCCCACACCCCCGCCCCCACCGACTCCCTTCTGCATGCGCTCAAGAAAATCCATCATTCGCTCACTTGCATGTGGCATTGTTGAGATGCAAATGTTGCAAGGTGATCTAATTGAGGTGTTTAAGATGATTAAAGGATTTGATAGGGTAGAGAGAGAGAAACTATGCGGTGGGAGAGTCCAGAACCTTAAATTTAGAGCCAGGCCATTGACGGGTGATGTCAGGAAGGACTTGGTCACAAAAGGTAGTGGAAATCTGGAACTCTCTCCCTCAGAAAACTGTGGAGGCTGGGGGTCAACTGAAAATTTCAAAATTGTGATTGTAGCTTGTTATTAGGTAAGGGTATTCAGGGATACAGTACTAAGGCGTGTAAATGGAGTTAAGATACAGATCAGCCATGATCTAATCGAATGGCGGAACAGCCTCGAGGGGCTGAATGACCTCCTCCTGTTCCTATGTTCCTAAAAACTACGAAGTTTGCCAAACTCTTTCTCATGAAGTCCAGGTTGTTTAATGCATCCAAACAGTACATTAAAACGTCTAATTTATTTAGGAACTAGTTACCTTCTCTGTACAATAATAAAGCAGAATGGGAGCAGTTGGGAGCACTTAAGGAGCCTGAAGCCCAGTGAGTTCCCACCCAGACACGTTTTTGGTTTATTTGGCTCACTGAAGCGAGAGGATCTGACAGATCTGTAAAAGCCGAGGAATGTGAGGGTCATTATCAAATTCCATAAGAAATAACAGAAACTGATGCTGACTCTGTCCAGTAATGAAATATAACCTTCCTTTTAGCCAGATGCTTTTAATTTCCCCCTGTTCCTCCCCCTCCCAGTTTTCCTTAACAGGCCAACGCCTTGCTGTGATATAGTTCCTCAAGTGACCCTATGACCTTGCCCAAGTGGCCTGTGACCTTGCCCAAGTGGCACCATGACCTTGCCCAAGTGACCCTATGACCTTGCCCAAATGGCATGTGACCTGCCCAAGTGACCCTATGACCTTGCCCAAGTGGCACCATGACCTTGCCCAAGTGGTCCTATAAACTTGCCCAAGTGGCCCTATGACCTTTCTCAAGTGGTCCCGTGACCTTAAACAAGTGGCCCTATGACCTTGCCCGTGTCTCCGTGATCTTGCCCAAATGGCCCATGACCTCTCCCAAGTGGCTATTCTTCACATGTGAGCCTAGGTAATGTGTCGGCAGGCTACTCCACCAGAAGGGCACCACAGCCGGGCTCGGTCTGATATCCACACACGTGTTCTTTACTGCACAGGTTACTGGATAGTGATCGGGAAACGGGAAATCTGACTAATTTCTAGTAGCCTCACTACCGCTACTAGTTGATACCAGCAAACAACCAAGCAGACCAGGGATCCAGATCTTGGGCTTTCTTGGTTATTATGTCTCAGTACCACATGCTGCACTGCCCTGCAGGGCCATCGGGGAGAAGCCGTAAGTTTCCTATGTTTGGCCAGCTGGTAGGACAGGCCTATTTTTAGGCCTTCCGTCAATGCCGCTGCGCAGCTAACCCACCAGCTGATGTAAGAATCCAGCCCAGGGTGATTCTCAACTTCATTTGTTGCACACTCCCTCCCTGAGGGGAACTTGCAAGTCTCTGCTCTGATCTTCGTCTCTTCATGGCACTGTGGTAAATCATGCTCCACAAAGCCAAGCAGTCCCACTGCATGGTGCAGCACTTGGTATGCTGTCGTGACCCTTTCACACTCAATGGGGGTATTCACACTCAACGGGGGTATTCACACTCAATGACGGTATCCACACTCAATGGGTTCTTTCACACTCAACGGGGATATTCACACTCAACGCGATCTTTCACACTCAATGGGAGCTTTCACACTCAATGGGTTCTTTCACACTCAACGGGAGCTTTCACACTCAATGGGTTCTTTCACACTCAACAGGGATATTCACACTCAATGCGATCTTTCACACTCAATGGGAGCTTTCACACTCAACGGGGGCTTTCACACTCAACGGGAGCTTTCACACTCAATGGGTTCTTTCACACTCAACGGAGGTATTTACACTCAACGGGATCTTTTGCACTCAACGGAATCTTTCACACTCAATGGGTTCTTTCACACTCAACGGGGGTGTTCACACTCAATGGGATCTTTCACACTCAATAGGAGCTTTCACACTCAACAGGTTCTTTCACACTCAATGGGGGGATTCACACTCAACGGGGGCTTTCACATTCAATGGGTTCTTTCACACTCAACGGGGGCTTTCACACTCAATTGGTTCTTTCATACTCAATGGGGGGATTCATACTCAATGGGGGTACTCACACTCAACAGGAGCTTTCACACTCGGGGGTATTCACACTCAACGGGGGCTTTCACACTCAATGAGGGTATTCACACTCAACGGGAGCTTTCACACTCAACGGGTTCTTTCACACTCAACGGGATCTTTCATACTCACCATGGGTATTCACACTCAACGAGTTCTTTCAAACTCAACAGGATCTTTCACACTCAACAGGGGCTTTCACACTCAACGGGTTCTTTCACACTCAACAGGGGTATTCACACTCAACGGGTTCTTTCACACTCAACGGGGTATTCACACTCAATGGGAGCTTTCACACTCAACGGGGGTATTCACACTCAACGGGGTCTTTCACACTTAATGGTGGTATTCACACTCAATGGGGTATTCACACTCAATGGGAGCTTTCACACTCAACGGGGGTATTCACACTCAATGGGTTCTTTCACACTCAATGGGGGTATTCACACTCAATGGGGGTATTCACACTCAATGGGGTATTCACACTCAACGGGATCTTTCACACTTAACGGTGGTATTCACACTCAATGGAGGCTTTCACACTCAATGGAGGCTTTTACACTCAATGGGAGCTTTCACACTCAACGGGGGTATTCACACTCAACGGGTTCTTTCACACTCAACAGGGGTATTCACACTCAATGGGTTCTTTCACACTCAACGGGGTATTCACACTCAACGGGATCTTTCACACTCAATGGGGGCTTTCACACTCAATGGGAGCTTTCACACTCAATGGGGGTATTCACACTCAATGGGTTCTTTCACACTCAATGGGGGTATTCACACTCAACGGTGGTATTCACACTCAATGGGTTCTTTCACACTCAATGGGGGCTTTCACATTCAATGGGAGCTTTCACACTCAACGGGGGTATTCACACTCAATGGGTTCTTTCACACTCAATGGGGGTATTCACACTCAATGGGGGTATTCACACTCAACGGGGGGTATTCACACTCAACGGGTTCTTTCACACTCAATGGGGTATTCACACTCAATGGGATCTTTCACACTCAACGGGGGTATTCACACTCAACAGGGGCTTTCACACTCAACGGGATCTTTCACACTCAACAGGAGCTTTCACACTCAAAGGGTTCTTTCACACTCAATGGGGGTATTCACACTCAATGGGTTCTTTCACACTCAATGGGAACTTTCACACTCAACGGGTTCTTTCACACTCAACGGGAGCTTTCACACTCAATGGGAGCTTTCACACTCAACGGGTTCTTTCACACTCAACGGGGGTATTCACACCCAATGGGATCTTTCGCACTCAACTGAATCTTTCACACTCAACGGGTTCTTTCACAATCAATGGGGGTATTCACACTCAATGGGATCTTTCGCACTCAATTGAATCTTTCACACTCAACGGGTTCTTTCACACTCAATGGGGGTATTCACACTCAATGGGATCTTTCACACTCAATGGGAGCTTTCACACTCAACAGGTTCTTTCACACTCAATGGGGGGGAGTCACACTCAATGGGTTCTTTCATACTCAATGGGGGGATTCACACTCAACGGGGGTATTCACACTCAATGGGAGCTTTCACACTCAATGGGGGCTTTCACACTCAATGAGGGTATTCACACTCAATGGGGGCTTTCACACTCAACGGGGGTATTCACACTCAATGGGTTCTATCACACTCATCAGGGGCTTTCACACTCAATGGGGGCTTTCACACTCAATGGGGGTATTCACACTCAACAGGGGTATTCACACTCAACGGGGGTATTCACACCCAATGGGATCTTTCACACTCAATGGGAGGTTTCACACTCAATGGGGGTATTCACACTCAACAGGGGTATTCACACTCAATGGGATCTTTCACACTCAATGGGAGGTTTCACACTCAATGGGGTATTCACACTCAACGGGGGTATTCACACTCAACGGGTTCTTTCACACTCATCAGGGGCTTTCACACTCAATGGGGGCTTTCACTCTCAACAGGGGTATTCACACTCAACAGGGGTATTCAAACGCAATGGGGTATTCACACTCAATGGGAGGTTTCACACTCAACGGGGGTATTCACACTCAACGGGGGTATTCACACTCAATGGGATCTTTCACACTCAATGGGAAGTTTCACACTCAACGGGGGTATTCACACTCAACAGGGGTATTCACACTCAATGGGATCTTTCACACTCAATGGGAGGTTTCACACTCAATGGGGGTATTCACACTCAACAGGGGTATTCACACTCAACGGGGGCTTTCACACTCAACGGGGGTATTCACACTCAACAGGGGTATTCACACTCAATGGACTTATTGTAGTGTCCATGTGTAGATAAAGACACTGAAGACAGGAGTTGGTTCATAGGTATTTACTAAGCAAGTCTGGGGGGGGGTTTCTAAAGGATATACACAATACACAGGCTTATATAGCCCAAGTGGCAATTACCGGCATTACGCACACCTGGGGCTCTTAAAGGCACATACACCACAATTCCTCCCCTTCTAGCTAACTAGTACATCATATTTTAAGTAATTATTAATTACATGTTATATGCAAAATAATATACATTGCTGTATTAATTAATTATAAGTTAGTCTCTCAGGAGGCTTCCTGACTCGGTCCGGATAACGCCTCGGGGTTGTAGTAGTTTCTGGTGGTGTAGTAGGTTCTTCTGGCAAGGCTGATTCGGCTTGAAGGCCAGTGTCGGGTTCATCGGGCTCCAGTATCACCGGATCGGAGGTAGATATGGGTATCTCTACTTCATCGTTAGATGTATAGAGTGGTGGTGTAGGTCGTCCCTTTTCGGATGACTTGATGATTTGGTCAGCATGGCGCCTTATTATGCTGTCTCCGATGTCCACGGTATACATCAGTGGTCCTAATCGTGTGCAGATAGTTCCAGGCTGCCATTTCTCGGTACGGTAGTCCCGGGCCAAAACCGATTGGCCTATCTGGAAGGCCCTAGTTGGCCTTTCATTCATGCCCTGAAACTGCCGGTTCTCCATGCCCCTTCGGATATTGGGCTTGACCAAATCCAGCCGGCATCTTAGGTTTCTATTGTAGAACATCATGCCGGGAGTTTGGTTAGTAACCATATGCGTTGCATTCCTATATGCAAATAAGAAGTTATCCACCTTGTGCTGAAGTTCTATGTCTTCATTACCCATGGCCTTGATGGCCTTCTTGAAGGTCTGGACAAACCTTTCAGCCAATCCATTGGTGGCGGGATGGTATGGGGCGGACGTGTAGTGCTTTACCCCATTGTTCTTTAAGAACTTTCTGAATTCTTCGGACACAAATTGCAGTCCATTATCAGAACATATCTGCTCCGGCAGCCCATTCCTGGCAAATATGGTCCTTAATACTGTGATGGTTTTTTCCGTGGTGGTGGAGGACATCTTTATTACCTCCGGCCACTTGGAGTGTGCATCAACTGCGATTAAGAACATTGAGTCCATAAATGGACCAGCAAAGTCGATGTGCACCCTTTGCCAGGGAGATGAGGGCCACTCCCATGGATGTAGAGGGGCCTGTGGCGGAGCATTTTGGACCTTCTGGCATCCTAGGCAGCTCTTGGTCATGTCTTCGATGTCTCCATCGATACCTGGCCACCATACAAACGCCCTAGTTAGGTTCTTCATTTTCACTCCACCCAGATGCCCCTCGTGAAGCTCCTTTAGCACTTTATCCTGGAGTTTGGGTGGAATCACCACTCTGGATCCACACATCAAGGTTCCTCGGCACACTGACAGCTGTTCTCTTCTTTGCGAGAATGCTGGCAACAGTGGTTCGCCATGTGCTGGCCATCCCTTCACTGTTAAATCGTAGACCCGTGAGAGAGTAGGGTCATTTCTTGTCTCCCTTTCAATGGCAGAATTTGTCACCGGTAGACATTCCACTATGGTAGAGTGGAATATCTCTACTGGGTCTACTGTAGGTGCCTCTTCTATCGTTGGCAACGGTAGGCGTGATAAACCGTCAGCATTCCCATGCTGTTTTGACCCTTTGTATTCAATGTTGTATTGGTGTGCCCCTAGAAAAAGGGACCACCTCTGTAGTCTTTGTGCCGTCATAATGGGGACACCTTTTTTAGGGTTGAATATGGAGATGAGGGGTTGATGGTCAGTCAGCAAGGTAAATTTTTGTCCGTGTAGGTAGTGGTTGAATTTCTTCACTCCCCATACCAGGCTGAGTGCTTCCCTGTCTATCTGGGCATAGTTACGCTCAGCTGAGTTCAATGAGCGTGACGCAAAAGCTATCAGCCGTTCCGAGCCATCAGGGAATCTATGGGACAATACCGCTCCTATGCCGTAAGGGGATGCATCGCACGCCAGTCTGATTGGTAGTGATGGGTTGTAATGAGCCAAAATTTTCTCGGATGTGATTAAGTCTTTACATTTATGGAAGGCACGTTTACAGTCTTCGTTCCATTTCCAAATCACTCCTGTCTGTAGAAGATCATTAAGAGGGTGTAGAATAGTTGATAAGTTCGGTAAAAATTTATGATAGTAATTTATTAATCCCAGGAATGACCTTAATTGTGAAACATTTTCAGGTGCTGGGGCTTTTATAACTGCTTCAATTTTTTCAGGTGACTTATGCAACCCTTCCTTATTAATTATGTGGCCACAATATGATATCTGATTTTGGAAAAATTCGCACTTGGGGCGATTTGCTCGTAGGCCTCGTTCTTTCAGCCTAGTGAGCACCTGCTCCAAATTGGCAAGGTGCTCGTTGTCGTTTTCTCCTGTTATAAGGATGTCGTCTAGGTAGCATTGAGTCCCCGGAATCCCTTGCAGGACTTGCTCCATAGCTCTTTGCCAGATAGCTGGAGCTGATGCTATTCCAAAAACCAGTCGATTGTACTGGTACAGGCCTTTGTGTGTGTTTATTGTGAGATACTTTTTAGAGGTCTCCTCAACCTCCATCTGTAGATATGCCTGTGCCAAGTCAATTTTTGTGAAACGTTTCCCTCCGGATAGTGAGGCGAAAATATCTTCTATCCTTGGAAGAGGATACTGTACCGTGTGAAGGACCGGGTTTACAGTCACCTTAAAGTCCCCACAGATGCGAATTTTTTTCTGTTCCTCAGAGTTATTTTTCAATGTTTTTTTCATGACTGGAACGATGGGTGTTGCCCATTCGCTCCAATCTATTTTGGATAATACGCCTGCCTTTTCCAAATTCTTCAGCTCTGCCTCGACTGCCGGACGTATTGCGTATGGCACCGGTCTTGCCTTAAAAAAATTTGGAATTGCTGTATCTTCCACTTTTATTGAGGCGGTGATGCCTTTCAAGGTTCCTAGTTTCTCTTGAAACACTTCTTTGGCGTTGGCCAAGATGTCTTTTAATCGTTCAGGTATGATGTCATCATTGTTTTTTTCCTTACTGGTCACCGTCAGTGCCTGAATGGAGTGCCAGTCTAAACGTATCTTCCTTATCCATTCACGTCCCAACAACGGTGGACCACCATCTTGTAGAATGTATAAATACAACTTTTGTATTTCTTTGCCGTTGTATACCACAGGCACCCTTATTTTTCCTTTGGGGTAGACTTTCTGCCCCGTATATGTTTTTAAGATAATGGATGTGTCTTTTAGAGGTATATGCGAAAATAGCCTCTCGTAATCGCGTCGATTTATTACGGTTAGAGCTGATCCTGTATCTAGCTCCGTTTTAACTGGGGACCCTGCTATTGTGAGGGTAACCCAAATAGTTTGGTAATCCTCTTTGGCAAGTACATTATGTAATTTGAGACAGCTTAGTCTCTTGTTTCCGGAGTCGCTATCGCTATTCTGGTCTTCGGAGCTATTGTCCGTCATCATTTGTACCTTCCTGTACTTTTCTTTATTGATTTTTTGTTTTCTATCAGTGGATTTATTTTGTCCAGATTGGCATACCCGTGCAATGTGTCCAATCTTACCACATTGCCTGCATGCTTTGCCCTTGAACCAGCAGTCCCCCTGGTTATGGGTGGATCTGCCGCAGCGATAACATCTTCCGAACTCCTGTGTCATTTTATGGGTGCCGAAGTCCTGTGTCTCTTGTTGTATCTCTGCAGCTCCTTTTCCTGCTGCTTCATATGATACAGCCATACTGAAAGATTTGTCCAATGTTAAATCTTTTTCAGAAAGCAGTCTTTTTTGTGTTCCTTCACTTAAGAGACCGCAAACAAATTTGTCTCGAAGATAATCCGATAGTCCTGCTCCGAATTGGCAGTACTTTGATAGCTTTCTTAATTCGGTTAGGTAATCAGCGTTACTTTCATTCTTGTGTTGATTTCTCTTGAAGAACTTGAATCGTTCCGCTATCAGCAGCGGTGTTGGGTTTAAATGCTCCTGCAGGGTATCAACAATTTCTTTAAAAGTCTTGTCCTTTGGTTTGGCTGGAGTGATTAAATTTCGTAACAGCCCGTATGTCTTCGCGCCCATTAAGTTCAGAACTACTGAAGCTTTTTTTTCATCTGTTATTCCATTTGCAGTGCAATAAACCTCTACTCGTTCCACGTATGTGGTCCAATCTTCTATTTTGCCATCAAAAGCCTCAATATTACCAGATTTAGGCATTTCAGAAAAGATATGGCGCTTCCCGCGCTTTTTTTTTCTCTCTGTAGCAACGATATGGCGCTTCCCGCGCTTTCCCGCCGCTGCTACCGATAACAACGCTGTTTTACTGTGGTTTTCGTTTATTCACTGTTGGAGACTCGTTCCCGACGGAGGTCTAAACGCTGACCTGCTTGCCGCGCCGGCCGTCTCGCGAGTGCACCCTCCCAGTCCGTTATTGCTTGCCTCCGATTTCGCTGCCTGTCTCAGCTGTAGAGCCCGCCGCTGGAGCTCCAGCCTGACGCCCAGGAAGGATTAGCGCAGTACCTGTCACCAGCTTGGCCAGCTGGTGAAACCACAGTTTCTCTTACTTCCTTGAGTCTTCTGGACGCTGGAGGAATCGATGTCCTTGAGGTGCTGCCGAATTGCAGGTAAGTCCGTTTCCACTTCGTCGCCACTGTAGTGTCCGTGTGTAGATAAAGACACTGAAGACAGGAGTTGGTTCATAGGTATTTACTAAGCAAGTCTGGGGGGGGGTTTCTAAAGGATATACACAATACACAGGCTTATATAGCCCAAGTGGCAATTACCGGCATTACGCACACCTGGGGCTCTTAAAGGCACATACACCACACTTATAAACCTCCCAGACTGTATATCCTTTTTAATTTTGTTTTCCCATGGGATGGGCATCTTCTTCTGGCAAGCTTTTCCCTTGCTTACAGGTGATTTTTCTCCCACCTTTTTTTGTCTGCTGGGCCTTGACAGCATGTCGCTGAAATATCAAGTGCGCATCCATTTCCCCATCTCGCCCAGCCCTCCATAACTGGCCACTAAGCGATGGAACGGTGGTCCAAAGGGCAAGAGTGAAAATGGATGGTGATCAGAAGGGCCAGTCTCCAAATGGATGATGGTTCTTCTGTGCAAGTGTTTAAATAAACTGTGCCACAGGGAGGCAGAATACAGGCTCGTCTGTGCGGTCATTCATCTTCTGAGTTCCCTGACCTCAGGTGAGCTCGCAGGGAAGGCAGAATAATAAGAGGGAAAGCCGTGGGTGTAGTAATTAAAGTTAGTATACCCCGTCTCCTCTGCCCCCACCATTATCCTCGGGCTTGATCACAATCGTGTCCACCCATCACCCTTGTGCTCGCTGATCTACATTGGCTCCCAGTCAACCAACGCCTCAAATTTAAAATTCTCATCCCTTGTGTTCAAATCCCTCCATGACCTCATCCCTACCTATCTCTGTAACTGCCTCAAGCCCTACAACCCTCCGAGAACTGAGCGTCCCTAAAATTCTGGCCTCTTGCTGAAGGGGAAGAGCGATGGAAAGGAACCCTTTTGCGGGAGTAGATACCTGCTGTCGTGCTGAGAGCAGGAGAGATAGTTGTTGTCTGGGCTTCGGAGGCCCATGTTTTAAACCAGCATATCATCTTGAGTACCAGTGAGGAATGAGGAATTATCAAGCTGTGGCTCAGTGGGGAGCACTCTTGCCTTTGAGTAAGCAGCTTGTGGATTCAAGCCCCACTCCAGAGACCTAAGCACATAATCTAGGCTGACACAACTAGTACAGTACTGAGGGAGTGCTGCACTGTTGGAGGTGCTGTCTTGCAGATGAGGCATTAAACAGAGGCCCTGACTGCCCTCTCAGGTGGAAGTAAAAGATCCCACTGCAATATTTCAAAGAAGAGCAGGGGAGTTCTCCCCGGTGTCCCTCAACCAACATCACCAAACAAACAGATTATCAGTCATTATCACATTGCTGTTTGCAGGAGCTTGCTGTGTGCAAATTGACTGCTGCGTTTCCTACATTATAGCAGTGACTGCTCTTCAAAACGACTTCATTGGCTGCAAAGTGCTTTAGGAGGTTGTGAAAGGCGCTATATAAATGCAAGTCTTTCTTTATTTACAGTGAAGTTCCAATACTGCGTACATGTGCGTGGACAGAGGGAAACAGGCATCGTTACACATGCACACCTCGGAAAACAGGGACAGACCCACACACGCACACACCCGCTGCGGAGAGATTCAATCACAGCCCATGGCTCGAACTCAAAATTTGCAATGGCCGAGATATTTTTGGAGCATTTCAAAAAGCCACGACCCTTGTACGAAAGCTTTGCTGCAAAAAGCTGCTGGTGGGGCTCAAGGTTCCGTCATCGCTCTTATCCAAACCAGCTGGCCGCTTTGTGAAGACAAATTTCTCGCTCTCCCCGCTTAAGATAAGATAGAAAGACCATCTAAAAAAAAATACTATTCTGCACAAGTCTCACAAAAGATCTTTGACAGTGTTTTTGGTTAACATCTCCTACTTACTTTTTTTTCTTTCATTCCCCTTTTTTTCCCCCCTCTCTCCTTTGTATTTTTTTAACTCATCTTCTTGAGGACTTTTAAAGAGAAAAGAAATCGGGGCAGCCTCTGAGTTAAGTGAACCATTTAATTACAATGTGAGCTTTGGAAGAGCCTTTTGGGGACACTTGACCCTTGAACTCTGTTGATTTATCCTCCTGCTCTGAACAAGAGGGAGCTTCCCCCACCCCCTACCCCTCCCATCGAGTTTATTTTCTGATCCGTTTTTATCACTGGCAGAAACGGCATAGCCAGTCAAATAATTAAACATTTTATTGCTGTGTTAGACCAACATATTTTACGGTACGCTTAAGTATTTGAAATCTCCAGGGCCTCGTCTGTCACTTTATTAAGCAGCGTTGCCCTCCCACTAAGTGCATGTTATTTATGACTAACAAGTTGAGTCGACCTGCTAAATATTCAACGTTTTCATTAATCAGATGCCCAAGAAAAAGGATTGACGTTGAGGCAGAGCCACATCTCCCCCGCCCCCCCACTCCCACAACACTCCTATGTGCAGTGACAGAAAGTGGGCTGCAGGGTGCAGCATTTCTCTGGCTGTCAAGGGGCAGAGGTGTTTCCATGCCTCCGGAGGCTCTTGATGGAGTTACCAGTTTAGAACAGAAAGAGATTTCTCCCGTCGGTTTGCTCCCCCCGAAGGTAGTGACTCCTTGCTGGGTGTACAGCTCGACGGGCACTGGGCATCGTCCCGTACCCTGAGGCCGTTCCTGACCTGTGACTCAATGTCCACGCCCGCATGTTTCCATCAGCTCGCAATCAGGAGTAGGAAATGTAGCCCATTTTCCACGTCCCAACACAGCTGTCAGCTGTGGCTCAGTGGATAACACTGTCCCCTCTGAGTCGGTAGAGCGTGGCTTCAAGTCCCACTCTTGAGACTTGAGCACATAATCCAGGCTGAAACTACGGTACAGTACTGAGGGAGTGCTGCACTGTTGAAGGTGCCGTCTTTTGGATGAGGTATCGAACGGAGGCCCCGTCTGCCCTCTCAGGTGGATGTAAATGATCCCATGGCACTATTTTGAAGAGCAGGGGAGTTCTTCCTGGTGCCTTGCCCAATATTTATCTCTCAACCAATACCTAATACAGATGATGTGGTCATTATCTCATTGCTGTTTGTGGGTATATTGGCTGCCACGTTTCCTACATTATAACAGGGACTACACTTCAAAAGTACTTCATTGACTATAAAATGCTTTGGGACGTCCTGAGGTTGTGAAAGGCGCTGTATAAATGCAAGTCTTTCTTTTAGCGGTGTGGATGCCAATTGGCTAAGATTGGCTAACTCAGCACAGACCAGTGATTGAACATGGGACTTTCCTGTTCTGTAGGGCCTAATTACCCGCTACCTTAACCAGATGACCATTTTATATTCTGTGTAGCCTGTTCTTCATGCTGGGGAGAGGAGAGGGCGAAGGAAGGGTTACGACCAGCATAATAACAGGTTGAGGATGTGTGAAAACTTCCCCCTCTGCCTTCTGATTTGTTTCAAATTAGATTCTAAACGCGCAGTGTCTGACGTACTAAAGCAGCCAAGTCCTGATAAATCCATAACTCATTTATTGGGAAATGTTATGCTCAAATCATAATTTCCATAAACTAGGGATTAAAACTGCCAATTTGCAAATTCTTTGTACCACGGCTCATTTAATCACCCATTCAACAACTCAGTCTAATCAAAGACAACGGAAAGCCCTGAAGAAAGATTATATTTTACACAGAATGGATTGGACTTCTCAGTGGCATTGCCATCAATATTTGAAGTCTGTCAGGTTATTGACTGCACCTGATGTGCTCAGCATTAAAGACTCAAATACATTCAAAAGGCATGATAATGGGAATGGAATTTGAGCGATAGTGAATCGGCAGCCTGTTTTACACTCCACCCTGTACCCGCTGACTTACCATCCCTGCCTGGGATTGCCTCGAATTTAAAATTCTCATCCTCATGTTCAAATCCCTCCACGGCCTCGTCCCTCCCTCTCTCTGTAACCTCCTCCAGCTCAACAACACTCCGAGATCTCTGCGCTCCTCCAATTCTGGTCTCTTGTGCATCCCCGATTTTCATCGCTCCACCATTGGCGGCCATGCCTTCAGCTGCCTAGGCCTCAAGCTCTGGAATTCCCTCCCTAAACCTCTCCGCCTCTCTCCCATCCTTTAAGACGCTGCTTAAAATCTACCTCTTTGACCAAGTCTTTGGTCACTTGTCCTAATATCTCCTTATGTGGCTTGGTGTCAAATTTTCTCTGATAACGCACCTGTGAAGTGCCTTAGGGTATTTTACTATGTTAAAGGCGCTATATAAATGCAAGCTGTTGTTGTCCCATTTTCCTTTCTGTTGATTCTAGTGTAATGGGGCTGCTGATTTGCTGTCGCCCATTTTGTGCCACCGCTGTAGTCAAATCTTACCCCCAGTACCTCTGTATTTCAAAAAAATAAACCTCCATTGGATCTCCTATGGCATTGCTCATGGTTGTCTCTGGTCCAAAGATGTGCGGGTTAGGTTGATTGGCTATGATAAATTGACCCTTAGTGTTAGGGGGATTAAATACGTGGGATTACGGGGATAGGGTGGGATATGTGTCGGTGCAGGCTCGATGGGCCGAAATGGCCTCTATCTGCACTGTGGGGTTTTCTGTGATTCTGTGATTCTGTGAAGTATGATACCCGTGGCTTGATGGGTAGCAATCTTGCCTCTAATATAGAAGGTCGTGGGTTCAAGCCCCAATCTAGAGACTTAAACATTTCAGTGCAGGACTGAGGGAGTGCTGCACTGTCAGAGATGTGTCTTTTGAATGAGATATTAAACTCTCTCAGGTGGATGTAAAAGATCCCATGGCTATTTTGAAGACGAGCAGGAGAGTTCCCCCTAGTGTCCTGGCCAATATTTCTCCCTCAACCAATATCACTAGAACAGATTATCTGGTCATTATCACATTGCTGTTTTTGGGAGCTTGCTGTGCACAAATTGGCTGCCACCAATTACATTACATTACAACAGTGACTACACTTCAAAAGTACTTCATTGGCTGTAAAGCGCTCTGGGACACCCTGAGTTTGTGAAAGGCGCTATATAAATGCAAGTGTTTCTTTAGCTACGAACATGGCCTATGCCTTGAAAACCAATGCTCCACTGGGCAAAATCAGGCAATTGCAGACACTGATGAACTGCCGCAGTCAGTCAGAGGCCAATTGTAACTGCTTGTAAATTCGGGGCTCCAGGTCAGTGTCTGGCCTTCTTTCTCAAAAAATTGTTTTGCATCTGTAACAAAGTGTGAAATGTAATGTCTGGTGACAGCTAGTGTGTGCTGTCAGGTGTGTGATAAGATTTTTATATACATAACAATAGTAGGCACAGTAGGGAGGCTGTTCTGACACATTGTGCCATAGACTGACTGAATCCCTGACTGCACTTGCGATCATGTAATTTTACAGCACAGGGGGAAGCCTACCACAGCTCTCTGAGAGAGCTATCAACTTAGTCTCCCGCACTTTCCCCAAATTCTGTTAATTTTTTTCCCTTTCCAAATATTGATTCACTTCTCTTGTAAAAGCTATTATGGATTCTGTTTTCACTTATGCATTATATGGTGACTGAGTTCACAAATCTCAGCCGAGTTACTGGGATGAGAACGGGAGGTGCTAAAAGAAAGAAAGACTTACCCCTATACAGCACCTTTCACGACCTCAGGACGCCCTAAAGCACTTTACAGCAAATGAAGTACTGTTGATGTGCAGTCATTGTTGTAATGAAGGGAAACACGGCAGCCAATTTGCACACAGCAAGATCCCACACGCAGCAATGTGATAATGACTTGATAATCTGTTTTAGTGATGTTGGTTGAGGGATCAATTTTGGCCAGGACACCGGGAAGAACTCCCCTGCTATTCCTCAAAATAGCGTTGTGGGATCTTTTATGTCCACCTGAGATGGCAGGCAGGGCCACGGTTTAACAGCTCATCTGAAAGTCAGCCCCTCCGACAGTGCAGCACTCCCTCAGCCTGGATTTTGTGCTCAAGTCTCTGGAGTGGGACGTGAACCCACGACCTTCCTTTTTAAAAAATTTGTTCCTGGAATGTGGGCATCGCTGGCAAGGCCAGCATTTATTGCCCATCCAAAATTGCCCTTGAGAAGGTGGTGGTGAGCCGCCTTCTTGAACCGCTGTAGTCCGTGTGTTGAAGGTGCTCCCACAGTGCTGTTAGGGAGAGAGTTCCAGGATTTTGACCCAGTGCTTATGAAGGAACAACGATATATTTCCAAGTCAAGATGGTGTGTGACTTGTAGGGGAACTTGGAGATGATGGTGTTCCCAGGCGCCTGCTACCCTTGTCCTTCGAGGTGGTAGCGGTCACGGGTTTGGGAGGTGCTGCCGAAGAAGCCTTGGCGAGTTGCTGCAGTGCATCTTGTAGATGGTACACACTGCAGCCACGGTACACCGGTGGTGGAGGGAGTGAATGTTTAAGGTGGTGGATGGGGTGCCAATCAAGCGGGCTGCTTCTGACTCAGGGTCATGGGTGGAGGCCAACCTTGCACAACCTGTTGTTGCTAAAGATGCACTGTGAGGCCTGGGAGTAGATTGCTTAGCAACCTCACTCTGTAACGGGTGTCTGTGTGGTGCAAGAAGACCTATATGAAAGTGAGGAAATAAATGTGTAAACTGGAAGAGAGGAATGCATAAAATGAAAATAAAATATATTAGGATTCTTGACACACGCCAAGTTGACTCAATAGGTAAGCCTGTTGCTGCCAGATCAGATAGCGGTGGGGTTTCCCGTTCTTTTATCACCCCTGTGTTCACTGACCTACATTGGCTCCTAACCTGGCAATGCCTCGATTTTAAAATTCCCATCATGGTTTTGCAATCCCTCCATGGCCTCATTGCCTCCCTATCTGTAACCTCCTCCAGCCCTACCACAGCCCTCGGAGATCTCTGCGCTCCTCCAATTCTGACCTTTTGTGCCTCCCAGATTTCCTTCACCACACCATTAGCGGCCTTGCCTTCAGCTACCCAAGCCCTCAGCTCTGGAATTCCCTCCTTAGACCTCTCCGCCCCTCTCTCCTCCTTTAAGACAGTCCATAAAACCTACCTCTTTGACCAAGCTTTTGGTCATCTGTCCTAATATCTCCTTATGTAACTCGGTGTCATACTTTGCCTGATAATGCTCCTGTGAAGTGCTTTGGTGACGTTTTACTACATTACAGATGCTATAGAAATACAAGTTGTTGATGTTTTTTGAGCCCCCAAATCAGGGTTTGGGCTGATGGGATTAGACTGACACTCAGTGCAGTGCTCGGGTTGCCCAGACCTCAGGATTATCCTGGAATCTCGATGAATTGAAGAGTAATTTCCAGGAAACTGCTGCGAGCAAAAGCTCAGGTAAAACACATAGGGGCTTTAAAAAAAAATTGTGTATTTTTCATTTTCTTTGAACATTTTTTGTTTATTAGTTATAAAAATATTGGGGATGAGAGGAAGACTGTTGGACTGAATCATCTAATTGGGTATCAAAGAGCCAGTTCGCTTTCCAATTGGCTTGGGAAGGAGGTAGGCCGCGAAGATGGACATGCCCAGCAACCAATGATGGGAGTGTAGGGGCGGGGAGGTTGGAGGCGGGAGGTCACGTGATGAAACCTCCAGGAATCTGTTCAACTCTCACCTGTGAGTCAGAAGGTTGTGGATTTAAGCCAACTCCAGAGACTTGAGCACTCCCAGTGTAGTACTGAGGGAGCGCTGCACTGCCGGAGCTGCCGCCCTTCAGAGGAGAAGTTAAAACGTGGTCCCGTCTGTTACGTCCGTGTAATAATAAGAAAAGGACTGCAGAGAACGGTACAACAGGTGTTTACTCAACGTGGTTCAAACTGCAACTTACTGTACAGATCACTACTCAGGGTTTATATACAGGTGTGGTCACTGCCGGTGCTACAGGAGCTGTAAAAAGTAGTTCTCCCCCTTAAAGGTACATACATTACAATTCCTCCCCTTTTAGATTAACAGTACCATAACACTCATTTAACAATTAAATATCAAACTAATTACAATTAACACTTTTAACATGCAACATTAACTGAAAATAGTCTATTTATAAATTCAATCTTTGGGGAGGCTTCCTGATTCTTTCTGGATAACGCCTTTCCCGAGTGTCTTGCTCTTGGTGCGGAGGCGATTCTAACAGCCTGTCGTCAGTTGATTCATCAGCTTCCAATGCTATTGTTTCTGAGGTAGATGCGACCTGTACGTCGGGTTCCTCACCAGGTACGTATGGCCGAGACATGGGGTTGACTCGTTCCTGTGACTCTAGGATCTGGTCAGCATGGCGTCTCACAATGTTCTCCCCAACATCCACTGTGTACATTAGTGGCCCCTGCCGTGTGCATATCGTTCCTGGTTGCCATTTCTCTGTTCGGTAGTCGCGGGCCAAGACTGGTTGCCCTACATTGAAGCTCCTTGTCGGCTTCTCATTGATGTGCTGGAATTGCTTACTCTCAACATCTCTTCGTACATTTGGTCTGAGCAAATCCAGATGAGATCTCAACCTTCGGTTAAAGAACATCATGGCCGGGGCCTGGTTGGTGACTGCATGTGTCGCATTTCTGTAGGCTAACAGGAAATTGTCCACCTTATGCTGCAGTGGAATGTCGTCATCGCACATGGCCTTTACTGCTTTTTTAAAGGTTTGTACGAACCTCTCAGCCAATCCATTTGTGGCTGGATGATACGGGGCGGATGTGTAATGCCTTACCCCATTCCTTTTCATAAATCTTCGAAACTCTTCGGACACAAACTGTGGTCTGTTATCAGAGCAAATCTGCTCTGGCAAGCCGTTACTGGCAAAAATGGTCCGTAGGACTGCAATAGTTTTCTCCGTGGTGGTGGAGGACATTTTGATCACCTCAGGCCATTTCGAGTGCGCATCCACGGCTATTAAAAACATTGAGCCCATGAATGGACCAGCAAAATCAATATGCACCCATTGCCATGGAGATGAGGGCCACTCCCATGGGTGTAAAGGGGCATGTGGTGGTGTATTTTGGACCTTCTGGCATCCTGAGCAGCTCTTTGTCAGGTCCTCAATTTGCTGATCGATCCCCGGCCACCACACATAAACCCTAGCAAGGCTTTTCATTTTCACCCCTCCCAGATGACCTTCGTGAAGCTCATTGAGGACTCTCTCCCTTAACTTGGGTGAAATTATCACTCGGGATCCACACATCAAGGTCCCCTGGCATACTGACAGCTGTTCTCTTCTGGATGAGAATGCTGGCAACAGTGAGTCGCCATGTGCTGGCCATCCCTTCACCGTCAAATCATATACCCGAGACAGTGTCGGGTCATTTCGGGTCTCCTTCTCTATACCAGCGTTAGTTACTGGCAAGCATTCAATTATAGTCGAATGAAATATTTCGACAGGATCCACTGCTGGTGCTCCCTCCGCAGTAGGCACTGGCAGGCGTGATAGTCCATCAGCGTTTCCATGCTGTTTCATGCCCTTATACTCAATTTCATATTGGTGCGCCCCTGGAAAAAGGGACCATCTTTGTAGCCGTTGCGCAGTCATCACCGGAACGCCCTTCTTTGGATTAAAGATGGAGACAAGTGGTTGGTGGTCAGTCAGCAAGGTGAACTTCTGCCCGTGCAGATAGTGATTGAACTTTATCACTCCCCACACTAGGCTGAGGGCCTCCCTGTCAATCTGGGCGTAGTTACGCTCGGCTGAGGTTAGTGACCGAGACGCAAAGGCTACTGGCCTCTCCGAGCCGTCCGGGAATCTGTGCGACAGCACCGCTCCAATGCCATAGGGTGATGCATCACACGCCAACCGAATTGGTAGTGCTGGGTTGAAATGAGCCAACACCTCTTTTGATGCGATCAATGCTTTGCTCTTCTGGAAAGCTTGTTTACATTCGTCACTCCACTTCCAAGGTACCCCTGTTTGCAGTAGGGTGTTCAGTGGGTGTAGTACGGTAGACAAATTCGGCAAGAACTTATGGTAGTAGTTCACCAGCCCGAGGAACGACCTCAGTTGTGATACATTTCAGGGGACTTATGTAACCCCTCTTTATCAATAACGTGGCCACAATACGAGATCTGCTTCTGGAAAAACTCGCATTTGTGGCGATTAGCTCGGAGCCCATATTCCTGCAATCTAGTGAGCACCTGCTCCAGGTTGGCGAGGTGATCACTGTCATTTTCACCCGTGACCAGGATGTCGTCCAAATAACACTGGGTCCCTGGAATCCCTTGCAGGACTTGTTCCATTGCCCTTTGCCAAATAGCCGGAGCTGATGCTACCCCGAACACCAGCCGGTTGTATTGGTAGAGACCTTTATGAGTGTTGATCGTGAGGTACTGTTTCGAGGCTTCTTCTACCTCCATTTGCAGGTACGCCTGGGCCAGATCAATCTTAGTGAAGCGTTTCCCTCCAGATAGCGAGGCGAAAATATCTTCAATCCATGGAAGCGGATATTGTACAGTGTGAAGGACTGGGTTCACCGTCACCTTAAAGTCCCCACAGATGCGAACCTTCTTGGTTTCCCAGGCGTATTACTCAACGACCTCTTCATTACAGGAATGATGGGTGTAGCCCACTCGCTCCAGTCCACTTTGGACAGTACTTCTGAACGTTCCAAACCTTCCAGCTCTGCTTCGACGGCTGGGCGGATCGCATAAGGTACCGGTCTGGCCTTAAAAAACTTTGGGCTTGCATTTTCCTCTATTTTGATCATCGCTGTTATGCCTTTTAGTGTTCCGAGTCCCTGCTGGAACACTTCTTGTGCGTCAGTTAGCATTTTTGACAGTCGTCCAGGTGTGACGTCGTCATCCTTTTTGGCATCTACAGTCAGTGCTTGTATGGAATGCCAATCTAGCTGTATCTTCCGGATCCATTCACGTCCTAGTAGTGGTGGTCCTCCATCTGGCAATACATATAGGTTCATTTTTGGTGTTTCCTTGCCGTTATATATAACGTTCACCCTTATTTTTCCTTTGGGGTAGACTTTTTGCCCCGTGTACATCTTCAAGACAATCTTTGTATCTCTCAAGGGTATATGTGAGAATAGCCGCTTGTAGTTCCTTCGGTTTATGACTGTTAGGGCTGATCCTGTGTCCAATTCCATTTTCACTTGGACTCCTGCTATCTTGAGCGTGACCCAGATAGTTTGGTGATCCTCCGTTTTGATCACATTATGTAGTTTCAGACTACCCAGCTCCTTGCTTCCGGAGTCTGTATCACTCTTCTGTTCATCTGAACTACTCTCCGTCACCTTATGTACCTTCTTGTACTTCTCCTGTGGAGATTTCTTGCTGCTGGTTTTCTTTCCAGACCTGCAGACTCTTGCTATGTGTCCTACTTTTCCACACTGTCTGCATACTTTGTCCTTGAACCAGCAATCATTATAGTCCTGTGTTGTTCTGCCGCAGCGATAGCACTTCACTGTTCCGCATGACATTTCATTTGTGCCATATTCTTGCGGTCTCCGTTGTATCTCTGCAGCGCCCCGTGCTGCTGCTTCGTGTGATACTGCAATGCTGAAAGCCTTGTCCAGCGTAAGATCCTTTTCTGATAGAAGCCGTTTCTGGGTTCCTTCACTTTGAAGCCCACACACAAACTTGTCACTTAAAGTATCTGCTAGTCCCGTTCCAAACTGGCAGTGTTTCGATAGCTTGCGCAGTTCCGTTAAATACTCAGCATTACTTTCATCTTTATGCTGGTTCCTTTTGTGAAACTTAAATCTTTCTGCTATCAGCAGCAGTGTGGGGTTTAAGTGGTCCTGTAGGATTGACACTATGTTTTCAAAATCCTTTTCTACCGGCTTCTCTGGGGTTACTAGGTTTCGTAGTAAGCCATACGTTTTTGTACCCATTGAATTCAACAATACCAGCACTTTCTTGTCATCTGGCACTTCATTCGCCTTGCAGTATACTTCTATGCGTTCGACATATGTCGTCCAATCTTCGACTTCATTGTCGAACGCTGTGATACTGCCACTCTTCGGCATTTTTGGGTGTGGTTAGACTGGCTTAAAATGGCGTCTCCCGCGCTTTCCTTTCTTCCCTGCTGCGGCTTAAAATGGCGTCTCCCGCGCTGCTGCCAACGTCGCTCTCGGCGGTCCTCGTGGCAAATGGCGACGCCCTGTGGGTTTCGTGCGCTGCTCCTGCGCTGCTGCCAATGCCGCTCTCTGCAGTCCTCGTGGCAATGGCAGCGTCTCGCGTTTTCCTGCGCGCCTCTCTCTCCCCCGTTGACGCCGCTCGGTCCTGAACACCGGCTGCGCCCTGTGCGCTCTGCCCTCTCTCCCCTGTTGACGCCGCTCGGTCCTGAACACCGGCTGCGCCCTGTGCACTCTGCCCTCTCTCTCTCCCCCGTCGACGCTGCTTGGCCTTTTTCTGTGCCGCTCGGTCGGGCTCTAGCCCGTCGCTGTCCGGGAAGGATCTGCGCAGTACCTGTTGCCAGCCCGTTTCGCTGGACCACCGTGACTGGAAAGCCAAGCCTGGCTCTCGACAGCCTCCCCTGCGATGCTCAAATCTCCGCTGGATGACTGGGCGGTTGCCCGTGGTTGACGCCCGTGCTTCTGGACTCGACCTTCTTCCACTGTTCTCCAGGAGCGAATCCCTGGGAGGTGATGCAGAGTTGCAGGTAGGTTCGAATCTGCTCGTCGCCACTGTTATGTCCGTGTAATAATAAGAAAAGTACTGCAGAGAACGGTACAACAGGTGTTTACTCAACGTGGTTCAAACTGCAACTGACTGTGCAGATCACTACTCAGGGTTTATATACAGGTGTGGTCACTGCCGGTACTACAGGATACAGGAGCTGTATAAAGTAGTTCTCCCCCTTAAAGGTACATACATTACACCGTCTGCCCTCTCAGCTGGATATAAACAATCCCACGACACTATTTCGAAGATGAGCAGGGGGGTCCACCCCAGTGTCCTAGACAATATTTATCTCTCAACCAATACCTAATAGAGATTATCTGGTCATTATCACATCTTGCTGTGCTCAATTTGGCTGCCGCATTTCCTACATTACAACAGTGACCACACTTCAAATGTACTTCATTGGCTGTAAAAGTGCTTTTGGAAGTCCTGAGGTCATGAAAGGTGCTATATAAATGCAAGTCTTTCGTTCTCTTCATCACACTGCTGCTGGTGGGATGGTTCCAGTGTAGACTGGCTGCCACATTTGCCTCTGTAATAGCCATTGCGCTCAAAAAATAATTCATCGTGTGGGGCGGTTTGAAGACTTTCAGTGCAATAAAGCACGACATAAATACAAGTATTACTTGTTTTATACACTCTTCACGAAAGAGTGAAAATCACTTACTTTGGTTTAAATCTCTTTGCCTTTTCCTCCTCCTTTAAGATGCTCCTTAAAACCTACCTCTTTAACCAGGTTTTGGTCACCTGTCCTAATATCTCCTTATGTGGCTCAATGCTGGTATTTGTCTGATAATCGCTCCTGTGGAGTGCCTGGGGATGTTTTACTACGTTAAAGGCGCTTTATAAATGCAAGTTGTTGTTGTTGATGTGAAGAGGGTTTTCAATCTGTCTTGACTCTTGCTGGCCCTGGAGTTGGCAGCCTGGTTAAAGAAATGTGGACTCTGAGAGCAAGTCTCTTGATCGTTGTGATTGTGGAGAAAACAGTGCGAAAGACTATCGTCTAAATTGAAACCGCAAGTCTCACAGAGACAGACTAATGTGATTTATGGCAGACACCACTCCTCTCACTGATACTCCATTGCTGCCTCATGTCCTTGCAGTTTCCTGCTTTCACCAGTGGAGGGCACCAGTCACTGACACCTCTTCCCCCAGCGCCCCCCCCCCCCCCCACCCCGCCCACCAGTCAGGAGCACTGGTCAATGCTCTAAGTTTTCTTTGAAAAAATCAATCACCACACAAAATTAAATTCATATTCTCCACCTGCCAGGCTCTGTGAAGAAACTCAGGTGAAAAATTGTTTAATTTTCTAGTTTATATTTTGTACTTCATTGGCTTTAAAGCGCTTTGGGATGTGCTGAGGTTGTGATAAATGCAAGTCTTTTCCTTTCTTTCTTTCTCTCTCTCGTTCTTTCAATACTTGGAGTATAAATTCACCACCAGGTGCAGCATTGATCTGTAAAAGGCCCCAGCTTCGATTCCGAGCCTGTGCTGAGTCAGCTGTTCTCTGTTGGAGGAGCTCCGCTGGCTTGGGAATGGAAAGGCCAGTCCGGTTTCCCTGCATCCTGATTAGTTATTCAACCAGGAAGTGCAGATGTGTGGGCGTCACGTGGCGTCTGAACAGGATTGCGTTCTGCTGTGGAACCAACGACAGTCAAAAGCTTCACTGTCTAGACTGGCACGTGACGAATAAACAGTTACGCCGTGCCCAGAATGAGCAACCTTTAGGAGAAAAAGAAAAAGGAATTTGGGGGGGGGAAAAAAACACAATTATAGACACGTTTCAACATAACACATCCCTAATGTTTTAATCAGTGTTGTTCCTACTCTTTTCCAGATGCTGATTGGAAGTGATGCAGTAGCCGGAACCCGGTACTCAGATTCTACCAAGTTGCGCACACTGTTGCCATGGATCCCACGATAATTACCGCCTTTCAATGTGTAAAGTAGCAAGCCTGCTGACGCAAGGTGAGCAGCGACCATTTCCCATCCATCTCAGAGAGAGAGAGCGTGACTGGTGGGGGGGAGAGAGAGAGAGCGTGACTGGGGGGGGAAGAGAGAGAGCGACTGGGGGTGGAAGAGAGAGAGCGACTGGGGGGGGAAGAGAGAGAGAGACTGGGGGGGAAGAGAGAGAGCGACTGGGGGGGAAGAGAGAGAGCGACTGGGGGGGGAAGAGAGAGAGCGACTGGGGGGGGAGAGAGAGAGCGACGGGGGGAAGAGAGAGAGTGACTGGGGGGGGAAGAGAGAGAGCGACTGGGGGGGAAGAGAGAGAGCGACTGGGGGGGAAGAGAGAGAGCGACTGGGGAGGAAGAGAGAGCGCGACTGGGGGGGAAGAGAGAGAGCGACTGGGGGGGGGAAGAGAGAGAGCGCGACTGGGGGGGAAGAGAGCGAGCGACTGGGGGGGAAGAGAGCGAGCGACTGGGGGGAAGAGAGCGAGCGACTGGGGGGGAAGAGAGCGAGCGACTGGGGGGGAAGAGAGCGAGCGACTGGGGGGGAAGAGAGCGAGCGACTGGGGGGGAAGAGAGAGAGCGACTGGGGGGAAGAGAGAGAGCGACTGGGGGGAAGAGAGAGAGCGACTGGGGGGAAAGAGAGAGAGCGACTGGGGGGAAGAGAGAGCGCGACTGGGGGAAGAGAGAGAGCGACTGGGGGGAAGAGAGAGAGCGACTGGGGGGAAGAGAGAGAGCGACTGGGGGGAAGAGAGAGAGCGACTGGGGGGAAGAGAGAGAGCGACTGGGGGGAAGAGAGAGAGCGACTGGGGGGAAGAGAGAGAGCGACTGGGGGGGAAGAGAGAGAGCGACTGGGGGGGAAGAGAGCGAGCGACTGGGGGGGAAGAGAGCGAGCGACTTGGGAAGAGAGCGAGCGACTGGGGGGGAAGAGAGCGAGCGACTGGGGGGGAAGAGAGAGAGCGACTGGGGGGGAAGAGAGAGAGCGACTGGGGGGGAAGAGAGAGAGCGACTGGGGGGGAAGAGAGAGAGCGACTGGGGGG